>NC_048294.1:14286570-14604626 GCF_009762535.1 Notolabrus celidotus | reverse complement strand
AATCACCGTAACTTTCCCACAAATTTGACCAATAACCTTAATCTCAGCCCCTGTAGGGGACAAGGCAGGACAAGTGATGATGACAACGTTGTTATTTATAGATTGAGGGACACAGTGTTAGCTTGGTCTCTACCTGCAGCAGGTGTGCTTTATGAACCAGCTCTCCTCACCTCCATGCATCTGTCTCATCTTCATTGATGATTTTTACCCCCGGTGTGCGTTAGTGACAAAGACACAACCGGGGGAAGTCTGTTTACTATTTGACGTTTGACATTGTTGCTGCCATTACCGTAAAAAGCTCCGCGTCTACAGCTTGATTTATTCCAGTTTGGTGAAACATCAGACACATAAGTTTGGATCAACTCATAGTCATCAAAGATGGAGATTCGTTTCAGAGTGCCGTGAACTGACTGTCTGTGCCTCTGTCGCTGCGAGGTGCATTCAGGGACCGTCGTAAATGTGCAATATAGTCCTTTCATGGCATTTTACTGTGAATCAAGAGAATCAAAAAACAGTCACAGTGGTCACATCAAGAATGTTTTCTAAAAACAACTGTAATTTAGCATATGTACTTGCCCCTGAGATGTTATTGGGGGAAAAAAGAAAAAGAAAAAAACGCAACTTTCACCGCAATTTTTTCAAAAAGCTGTTGCAAATTCTGGCTTTTTGGGCCGCAACAATCACAAAAAAATCCCGCGAAATCCTGGAGGGACTGGTTAAGACTACTTTGGTGTACACTGAGCCTCGATGGGAGTTAGTTAGTATCTCTGCCAAGTGGATGAATTATACTTTTGTAATACCAATACTGGAGTTGGATTTCCCACTAGTGATAGCATGGGTTGAAACTAAAGATGGTTAACATGTTACACAATGCTAATAATTAGCATCTTAACAACTGTGAAGGTTATTTCATATGTTTTTACAGCCTGAGAGAGGTAATGTAGTTTTCCTCTGTATATCAATTTTCATTTTTGGAAAAGTTACACTTAACAAATGACTGTCGTAACCATGGGTCAACCATTAGTTTGAGGCAATCAAGCAAGAATTAGTGTCATTGTCCATTTAATTTCAAGCAGTTGGATTTATTTTTGCAACCACTTCAATGCCCCCCCTGCTGGCCACCTGTAAGAATGGTGTTTTAAGGGTACTTCCAGATTGGCTTGGCTTTTGCCCACTGGGGCTAGGTCCACTTCTAGAATGTTTACTTCATGCATTTCATGTCATAAATGTGCAATTTTGCAGTATACGACCATGAATTATCACTTCATGGTGGATTAGTGTTGTGGTGTAGTGCCAGTTGAAATCAGTTAGCCTCAAAGATTTGGATGCCATGTTGTTTTTTAGACCCTGAATGACCATGACAGTGACTGAACCATGCGCTAATTTATCACCAGTTTACCATATATGGGACTACAATTTACCAGATGACCATCATAGTAAATCAAAGAAGACTTGAAATGAGCTCCATTACTCTCTATGAAAACGTTTTCTGAGCTTGTATATTAGTCAGAATCAGAATCATCTTCCCAGTGAGTTTCATGTGATCGGAATTATGTTTTCAACCAGGTCAAGGCCCCCTGCTGGCCATTATTAAGAATGCAGTTTTAAAAGCACTTGATGATTGGCTGTACTTTTGTAACTGAAGGTTAAGTTTACTTTTTTACTGTCTATGTTTAGTACCACACATGTTGGAGTAAAATGGCCCTTACTAATTACTGCATGGTGGACTTATGTTGAGTAGTGCCAACTAAGTGCCCAGGGAATGGTACCCTTTAACCAGCAGAGATTGGCCAATTAAATTGACCAATTGGAATCGAGTGAGTGGGGTTGTCCACCTGCTGTGGAGGTTAGAAAATGCCACTTCCACTTATTGCTAATTCCAGACGATACAAGCCCCATTATTCTTGTAGTCATTACTAAGCAAGATGCCAATAGCTTATTAGAGAGAGAGAGAGAGAGAGAGAGAGAGAGAGAGAGAGAGAGAGAGAGAGAGAGAGAGAGAGAGAGAGAGAGAGAGAGAGCTTGGTGTAAGAGGAAGGGAGAAAGATGGCAGGTAAAGGAAAAAAGGAAAGGAGGAAGCATGAATAGGAACCACACTGGAGATTTCCACATTCATACAGGTCATGGTTTAGCGTTCTGTCTTGCATGTGGCAACAATGAATGTTTAGTTCTATGTTTGCAGTCATTTTTTTATAATGGGTTGGTAATGTGCCAACGCCCACATTTTTGGAGCTATTTCAACCTTGATCTCTCTTTCTAACGAACTCAGGCATTCAACTGAAAAGCTGTCAAAATCTCATAAAATATCTCTCCTGAGTGCTGTTGCATGAACATTAAGAAAGGTCACGTACAGCAGAGTGCAAGAACTGACTCTACTTCTGGGTTGTTGTTTTTTTTCCTGCTTTCCTTCACTTGTGCTCCTTTGCTCCTCTGTCTGTTTCTCTCTCGGCATTGTGCAAATGTTTCTCTTGTCTAAGGAACCGTTCCATATGTTTGCAATCGCTCCGGCTCCCTTGCCTGCACAGATCATTTAGCAGGCTCCCTCATACATTTCAATTAGGCCCACCTAGCGCAGCCTCAGACATGGGAAAGCATTATTGATTTCTTGATATCCTGTGCGTGGGTTGGACCAAATTAACGCTTGTACTGGGGAATATGATAGATCCATAAGTATTCACTTGTGTTTGTTACCATATGTGTGATCTACTGGGTTTGTTAGCATACAGAGGATTGTCATGTGTTTAACTGATTAGAAGCCACATTCATGACAGCTGTCCCTGGTTTGCGCTCAGTATGGGTGTCTGAAAGGACTTCATTCAAATGTAATGCATGTTATAAGGCATAATCTAACTTCCAAAGACTGCTTTACAGTGATTCCCTCCAAAAAACGAGCTAAAATAAACCCTTTTAGAGGCCGAAAGGAAAGTGAAAGATGCCTCGTAGATGTACGAGGGAGCCTTTATGCTTCAAAGTGATGGAGGCTTTTACCAAACGTCGCCTGCATCCTAAAATGTACTTATTATTCAATTACAACCTGCTTTTATACGATAGGCTGAAGGCTGAATTGCGGCTGCTGGGAGAGCAGCTGCTGCCTGCTAGCTGTCAGTCACTCTCCGCCACCTCATCCATTCTCCTGACACTCTGCCGCAGCCCGGAGAGAGCCATCAGTCAAAGTTCAGCAGACAGAGATGCTGCATCACAGAGCTGAGGGGACTGAGGGGAATTTTGGGAGACTCTTTTAAGCTTCATTGTACATGGATTGTATTTAACAATGATTTTGAAAGGTATAACATAAACAAAACAGAACTATATCAGCTAGTTGGTAGATTAGTCAATGCTGATTACATTTAGGTTTTTCAGTGGCAAATCGGACTATGGCTACTTCTGGCTCTGATGTTTAATTTTTAGGGTCTTTTGGAGAACAAAACGTGTAAACCCACGACAATTATTTAACTGACAGTTGATTAATAATCCATATAGGATCAAGCTAATATAAAGTACACATACAGCATGACATATTGGTAAAATTACCCACACTCTAACAAGCTATAAGTCTAATAGCCCACATACAGTCCACAAAATCAGAAGTGATCAAGTGACATTGCTGTCTTTCCATTGCTCTTTGTTGGTATAAAACAAACAAAAATGTAACTTGTGAATCTAAATTAGCCTCTAAATGGTGTTTTTAATTATCTGTATTATCTGACAAGTAAATTTGAGCTGCTAACCTTTGTCGGTGCTTTGTGGAGGCTGCAGGTGTGACCAAGAGCAGAGCTGAGGCACACATCACACACATAGACTGTATAAAATATGGACGTAGTATCCATGACGTCAGTCATCTGTTTCTGAAGTGCTTTTTTTAGGCCAACCGCGGTGGCAGCCATATTGCTGCTGTCCAGCAATTGTGACGTAAAGAGGTGGAGTTTGAGCCTCCTAGCCAACAGCTACAGTGTTCCCGCAGTCAGCTGTGCCTCTCGTTGGAAGACTCTTAATCTCAATATCTTCGAAATTGCCGTGTTAAAAAAAAACTCACCCCCCTCTATCCAGACTACACTCGTCTTTTGTACCAGGCTGTAAACATGTTTATTTCTGCTGTAAAGATCGACTTTTTTCCATTCATGTGTATGTGACTTCCCGTACTTCTGGAGCCAGCCTCAAGCGGATTCTCGATGAACTGCAGCTTTTAGCACTTCCGCATTGGACTCATATTTTTAGATCGGAGGTTGCCGCTTGATTACACAGCAGGAAGTATGAGAAGCAGCAGCATACAAAACAATATCTCCCTCTGGCACATTTGTACAGAGGCGCAGATGTGTTTTGGGATTTTTGGAGCTGTTAAAAAAAATTCAACGCTAGCTCTCTTAACTCCCCCTCTATGTAACTAGGCTACCACTGTGCTCTCTCTCTTGCTTTTGGCAGCTTTACAGTGCAGACCCACCAGATGCTGATAAGACGCCTTGAGATTGCCTGCCCACCTTCAGCTGCTTCAATTGATGTCTTAAATTATGTCTTTTCGACAAAACAAACACTCTACAATGTTTATTTACTTTATGGTACACCGCTGTTTGCTGTAAATGCATGATTTTGAAACAACGAGGGAGAATAGTGGATATATTAGCGGGTGTGCTGTTTTCCCTGGGATACCTGGTAGTAGGAGCTGAGCTGGAAGCGCACCATCATCTTCTCTCCCTTGATGTGTCAATATCATGCATTTACAGCAAACAGTGGCGTACTATATACTACATATGCATTGTGTCGTGTTAGTCTTATCATAACAATTCACAAGTGGGTGGCGCATATCTAAGCATCTTGACCGTCTCTGGTGGGTTTGCGTAGATTGGCTCGAGAAGCCAGCCCATGGGTCGAACAGTGACATCTACAGGCAGGAAGGCTGACAGAACACCATTTAATGTATCAATGTGAGGGGCAGGAAAATGCATATACCATTATAAAAACAAATACTGTGATACTTTGTTGTATAAGTATTTTGCACAGCCCCATATGGGGAAATATTGACATTTTAAGTACATTTTGATCTTAAAACTACCTCTCTTTTGACTTCAAATATACCTCGGAGGCCTCTTTCAAACACACTTCTAACTATTGGTTTCCTAAACTGTTGGATTAATTGAAATAAGTTACCAGAATTGCTGCACAGAGGAAGTTCTCATTGGAGTTATCATACATTCCATAAAGATTTAGATGTATTGGGAGTAAAGAGAGGATAATTCAGATAATACAATAAACCAGGAAAAGCGAGAATCTCTATATAAGGGCAATGTTTCTGTCTTTTTCAACTACTATCGTATCAATCACCTGCTATAACCTTTTGTATTGAACACATGCATAATCTGTGTTTGACCCTGTTCTCATGGGGACTGCCCTGACCCCAGGTTAACACAGCTAACAGAGACACAGTCCTGCAGCTGACTTAAGTATTTTTAAAAATCCCCATCTTTAGTGAGAATGCCATTTACCCTAAACAAGTTAATATCTGATTCATAAGATGCTGCTCAGTCATTACTACCACCGACTTAGAGTATATTCTAATTCAGACATACCACCCAGACTCCCCTCAAGGTTTTCATCACATAAAAGCCTGGCTGGGCTCCATGGACTCACTTTGCATACCGATGATGTCAAGTAAAAACATTAGAGAATATATTATACTGAATATTCAACCCATAATTCCACTATAATTTTCCTATGCCTCCACTTAAAGAAACTTGTCAATAAAAACAGTAATTCCTCCTTAGAATATATTTCATTATTCCTCCCAATTCAGCTCTTAAACTAAAACAAATGAACAGTTCATAAAGATTCAATAGGGATAATGTAGAGTAACTCGCCAGCATTTAATTCAGTTATAAGGCCATCTGCAGCTAATGTTGACTAATTGTTCCAGTCAAGCAAATGGCTGTGGCTTTGCCCTCTTATAAAGATACATGTCCAGACTTGTGGTTTATCGCTATTCATAGGTCGGTTGAGGGGAGGGGGGAGTACACGCAGAGTCTGACATTTCTAGTAATTATCTTTATGAAGATGGGAGGCCTCTCAATTAGAGTGGCGCTTTATTAAAACTAATGGCTCTCCTCTCTCGGGCCGGTGAGCTGGCTGACAGGGATGGCATCAAATATTGCTTGGGAATATTTGGAAACAGTCTATGAGGAATAATTGGTCTTGTTACTACTTCAATGTAAAGATAAGCTTTGAATACAAATACCCACCTTATTAGACATTTTAATTGTTGTACAATGCATGGTACTGCAAACTAAATTAACACTGACTTTATTACAGTGTCTTTTTTAGAATGAAGCTTAATGCAGTAGCATTGTCATTTCTGCTGCATTCCATTCCATCCCCATCTTCCCTTTCCCCCTATCTTTCACATATACACACAAGACACACTCACTTGGCCTCTCCGTGTAATGACAGCCTTAATGGAAAACAAAACTGGCTCTCTGGGGAGTGTGATGGTCAGGCCGGCCATTACAGAGTCACTCAATAGCAGCTGATTGACTCGCTCTCCCGCTCCGTTATAAGCCAGTTAAGCTGCTGCTCAGCGTCCAAGCGCTGCTCTGGGCACTCTCTGTATCACCAGTCCTCGCCTTTTATAGGCCACTGGATGAAGTGCTTACCCTGATTTAGGAAAGCTAAATAGTTTAAGACCTCATTTGTGATTGCTGGAGATATATATTCAATCAAGGGAAGGAGCAGGCTTTTAAACCTCAAGAAAATAGTTTTTCAAGAGTGCCAACTTAAGAAAAATGGGCATAGTGCCATTTTTTAAGCCTTGTATGCATGATGTCTTATAATTCTGAAACAATTAGCTCTGAAAACTGAATCATGAGTAGTTCTTGCTGCAGATTTTATGACACATAACTAAAAAGACAAGAGTCTATACTGTGAGCTGTGTAGAGCAGAGGTGAAGGTCTTTGACTGAAACTGAATGGGGAAAGGTGAACAGAATTATAACTATGTGTTATAGTTAACCCACAGACTCTAAAATAAACTGTAGTTAACATACAACTAAAAATAATTGGGTAATAATGTATCATGAGCATTCGGTTATGTGAACTAGAATCCCAACAGGGTGAGCGTGATGCAAAGCAAAGAGACTTGTCTCACGTTATTGCTTTGTACCAATCAGCAACTTAGAGATGTACTCACCAGCCCCTTATGCTTACCTGGATTGCAAGGTCAGAATATAATATGAAGAATACCTTCCATGTTATTTAGCCTATTGATGCAGAATGCCAGTAAGGTGAAGTTTTTCCACATTGTTTACAATTTGATGCTCACGGAAACTAAAGTCTTTGCCACAGTGTCAACAGGCAGCAGGGAAATGTGCTGGACTCCCTTTTGTGGATTACTCTGATATGACATGTATCATTAGGTTGACCAAATGATGCATTGAATTACTTTTTTTAAGGTGCACAAAGCTAATATTGAATAGCTCCAGATGAACCTCACTTCTTAAAGGTACAGTGTCTTTTCATCAAGCAGCCACAGACAGCATTAAGGATGACTCCATGGCACTAACTTGAGAGGATTATGCAGACACCAAAGACATGTGACTTACGGATCCAGGCTGCAAACCTTCATTGTACAGAGGTTTGGGGACTATGCTAGCTTGAAGAAGTCATTGCTGTGTCCCTGAAAGCATCTTGAGATGATGACTGCTTTGTCACATGGTGCATTATTGTGTTTAAAGTGCAGTGTGACCATGAAACGATGCACCTTATCAGTAACACTGCTCAGAAACGATGTGGCTTGAAAATGATCCTCAATTTGTTTCAAGGGGCCTAATATGTGTCAAGGAGACACTCTTTGCACCATTACACTAGCGTGTACTCACTTTGACAAAATGCAGGTTGACTCTGTGTATTGATGCTGATTTCAGACCTGTTTCATTTGATCAAGTGTAGGTAGGTCACCCTCGCTGTAGTTCAATAAGTCGAGTGTTGCACCAAGCTTTTATTTGCATACTTTGGCATTACTGTTAGTTTAAATGATTCTTTTCCACTCTGCGCTGACACTTCTCGGTGACAAGTTGTTTTCCCCGCCGACAAAAAGCTGCTGACTGCATGTTTTTCTGCTTAAAACACCATCCTCCTCTAACTCTGGGCAACATTGTGTTTGAAAATCCCCGGACAGCAGCTGTTCCTGCAAAACTGGAACCAACGTGTCATGGCAGCAACAATCAAATCTCATTAAAAAGTCAAGTATGTTTGTTTGAAAAGTAACTGGATTTCTTTTGCATGGTTTAAGAATAGGTGTACAGGATATGCGGTTTCAGGGAGCTGCTTGTTTGTGTTAACAAGCACATACTGAACAGAACCTCACTGTGCACACGTTATGCACAACTGAAAATGACTCCCTACTTAATTCTGACAAATACACAAACAAAAGGGCATGTCCAAATGTGATATAGAAAAAAGTAACAGCCCTAATATTCACCCACATAGATATAAACACATATAGTCTGGCACACACACATTGAGAGACAAACCAGCACACACATTCTTTCATCCCTTTCTCGGTTTCCCCTGCTCCTTCTACCTCAGGGAATCTGATCACCTCCTGATGTGAGGCTTAGAAACAGTAATGCAATAGACAGTCGACTTATATTTCCCCAGCGAGGCAGCCGCAGCTAAAACTTCATATTCTTCAGCGACCACACAGCTCAGGGAGGAAGATGGCTGCAGGACATGAAGAGGAAAGGAGTCAGGGAGACAGATGGGGGGGAAGATAGATAAACGGATATATACATGGAGATTTATATACATGCCATTCTTCAATATTTCAGGGCAAACTTACAGGATGAAGGAGTGAAAAAAAGGCCAAAGAATAAAGCGATCAATACCAAAGACCTCTCCCACTTGCTGACTGCTGGGCTAGCCTGACAAGCCGCACCAACTAATGACACCTAATCATATCAGTGGGAGGAAACTGGAACCGCTGAGCTCGCCCTAAAATGGTGCATCCCATCAGCCTTGCTGAGAGCGGAGAGATAAGGAGGGAAAGATCGAGATCGAGAGGCGAGAAACTCCAGCTGAAGCATTTGTGGAGAGATGAAACAGGCAGACAAACAGAGTGGCTGTGTTTACACGCTCAGAGTGAAGCAAACAAGGACACACACAGTCACAGATGTGATGCAGCCCACACGAGCAGCAATGCTGCTCAGATAAAACCAGAAAAGAAATTCACAGATCAGTGTGGGGTAGAAATGCAATTCCTTATTTTGGCCACTTGATGGCCAAGTGAGTGAATGAATAAATTAACAACTTAAATCCACTGTGAGAGTTTTAGCAGATTATCAAACGGACTTAAATTAAACTCGGGCCTACAAAAACAACTAAATTCAAACAAACTAAAAGTACCTCACAAGCAGTTTTATATGTGGTTGAGGTCAGTAGGTTAGCTGCTTTCTTTTCCTTCTCAAGCAAATATGTATTTAATATATAAGGCTATATTTCATCCTGAAATATTCTAGTTGCAGACAAGAAAGTTTAGACAAATAACACAAATATTTCCCAAAATTACAAAACCATAAAATTTTCCCTTTGCAACTGTTTTAGAATAAAGGCTTCAAACAAATATTTTTTTCAACTGTTTTCAGCAATAAGAATTTATTTCAAAAGTTTTTAAGATGAGAAAGCAGCACAGTTAAAAGCCTATTTTCCTCATGCAGTTTACTGCAGCTGATTTCTCAGGAGAAAGAGCCTTGCTGACAGTAATCTATTAGTCAGTCAGAGTTAAAAACAGCTGACTTTGCGTTGACTTGATATTTTAGTGATTTAGAATGTATAAATGGCAACATTACCTCATTATAACTTTATAAATCTAAGCTTTTGATGTTTTTTTTTTATGTTTTGTCATTGAAAAATCTGGGTACCTTGAACAAAAATATCCATTTGAAGAAGTGACCTTTGTTCGAGGAACCACTTTCTATGCTAGGTGTTGGAATGATTTATAATAAAGATATTCATAGGAATAAAAGCAATCATTCCTAGGATCCGAAGTAAGAATTACAAATAACAGTAAGGAGGACTCTGAGCAAAGCTGCACAATCTCAGTTTGTGCCACATGGTTTCTTTGTTTAAGCTTTTCTTGGCAAAGATTTATTTGCACTCAAAACCTAGAGGCCACTATAACAGTTTGCAACTGACTAACTGTCCTGCAGACACACACAAAGTGGGAACATCCAGCCCTGAGTGCTGTACTGCACAAACTTAAATCTTACTGAGCATATTTGTCTAGTTACCAGTCAAAATGTGTCGACCCTTTATTTAAGCTACATTGACCCAACAAGTCCAGATATAAACTTAATTCAAGAAATTACAAGCCAAAAACGAGGGCTTAATTGATAGTACTAAGTAAAAAACGCTGAACATGCAGCAAGCACATTTTGTTGATACGCTTTTTGAATAAGAATTAAAACTTGTTTAAAGAATCTTTACAAAGAAGTCCTTAATTTGACTTGTTATATCTTGCAAAAAGATATTTTGACTATAAATTAAACAAATACACTCAGTATGATTTGAGTTTTTGCAGTGTATATGTGTCTATACACGCATGCACACACAAAGGATTCCTTGTTTGTGCAAACTGGCATAAGTACACACACTTCCCTCTCTCTTCCTCAGAATGGCCGCCCTGACAAACATATAATAAAACTGACTCACAGAGGGAGGAACAGAGAATCTACATAAAAGAACTGCGATTACCCAATGTGCAAAGGCAGAATGTGTGTGCTTGCGCACCCATGTGTGCACATGAAAGTGTGCGTGTTGTGAGGCTCAACAAAGCCAGATAGTGAGAAGCAGAAGAGAGAAATGCCTTCTGAGCCAGAAGCGTGGGAGGAAAGGCGTCACATAATACTTGAGGAAATGCATCGGCAACAAAGAGGAACCAGGTGTAATACACTCATGAATAAATATGCTGAGGGGCTGGAATTGATCATTAGTGCTGTCTGGGGGAGGTAAAGAAAAAAAAAGAGAATGAAGAAGAGAGGACCTGCAATTTGATGAGTGGTGTTGAAGCGTGGAAAGATCCTTGAGGGATGCTTTCTTTTGTCAGTGATGACAAATGGCTGTAGTTTTTGTGCTGTCTAATTACTGCCTTTTCTTGCTCTATTTAAGTCACTTTTTCTACAAAACTGTCTTTGCCTCACAATATGACTGGTAATTGTTCTTTCTTCAGTCTTGCTTTGTCTATCACAGCTACTTTACTTTCATGTTTACATTTGTCAAGTCATACATTATAATGACACATTTACAGAGCATGAGCCCCTTCTCAAAAAATACAACAGAATGCATCGAATGTACTTTGTTTTCTTCTGTACCAATCGTGAGCTGGACATAAATGCTCCTGGGCTTTCATGAAGTGTGATGTGATGTAAGGCCAGGGAACAAAAGGTTGTCTTCCCTGCCTCCGCTCAGGAGTGGAGCAGCATGGCTCTTAATTGGCGCTCTGATCAGAGAGGGATCTGGGCTGAGGGACCCGCAGCTCCCAGCTACACCGTCATCCTGGGAACGCCCGGGTGTTGCTCCTGTCTGTCTTGATTAACGACCTCTCCCTTTGACCCCTCCCACGAGTCATGACAAGTACCTCTAGTGCAGACACAACCACAAATACAAAGTGTGTGTACTCTCGAAAGCAGACAGGCACACACACAAAATGCGTGCTTGTATGTTGGAGTGCACATGCTTAATACACAAGGTCATGTGGCTTGGTTTAATGAGTATTTTTCTGAAGAAGACAAGGCACTGCAGCAGTTCTGTTTGAATCAAACTTCATTGGCCATCAATGACTGCACAGACACATGCACACTCGCATTTGCCATGGTCACTGATCTGACATGAAATATAGATGACCTGAAATGCACTTGTTGGAAGGCACATATAGGAAATTGAAACAGAATATCCCCCACGAAGCCTTTATTTGTCGTTGGTCAGCACCATTTCTAGATTCCAGTAATAAATTTGACTCCCTAACGCTGATGCTCCCTGCATGTACTTTGGGCGCCAGAGAGCATGAGGCAGTATGCCATTCAGAAAGTCAGAGAGCTTTCTTGGAAAACAATAAAGGGTCCCATGATGGAAGTGGAAACGGTAATTGCTCTGCAAGCGCAGCCACATTGACGTGCAGTCTCTTCCAGTCTACATGGTAACCCCCCAGGGTAGCATCCTGGGAAATCTTTTGGTTGTATCAGCTCTTGACCTTAGCTTAAATTCTAACACTCATTTACACTGTAAAAGAAAAACTACATGACTATGTGAGTGTGTGTATGACTACTGCAAGGTAACCTGAAGTTGTCTAACATAAACTTGTATCCATATTATTTTTAGTCCTATAATGTGATGACTGCATCTAATGGATTATTGCTTTGATCAGAGCGAAAAAATGTTTTCATACCACAACAAAACCTTGTAATTCATTGGCCGACTTCTTGGTGTTTTTGTTGCACCTAGCAGTAAGCGATCAACAACTTCCTTTCCCAAGTGCTGCGTTGTTAGCAACTTGAGAAGTGGTTGTGTGTTGAATGTAAGCTAAGCTAAATTATCCTGCAAGATAAGCCTGCAAATAAACTCTCAATCTTTGTTTCATTACATCCCCTAGATTAGAGGCTGTTAATCTGTTTCTGGTGGGTCTCAGTTTCACTGTAAATAGTACGTTACACAGAGGTTTCAGTCTGGCTAAACTAAGCTGTACCAATCGGGAAAAGACAGACTGTCTTTATGTAACTAACTTTAACTGGGTTAAAGTTTGCTTAAACAATGCCCCTCTGGATATGTCTCTATTGGCCTTTAGTACATTACATTCTCCATGTAGCGTCTGTTCTTCTGTTTTTGGTGAGTCTCAGTTACACTGTAAATAGAAAGCCATAAAGAGACTTTACTGTGGCTACCCTTATTCTAGCAAGTCTCAGTTTCACTGTAAATTGTAAGTCACCCAGAGGCTTCTCTCTAGCTTACCTAAGCGGTTACAGTTATCCTTTCTTGTGATTGACTTGCAATTTACGGGTCTTAAGTTTACCAAAATAACAACATCATGGCGCAGATATACAAAAAGTACAATAGTAAGCCTTTTGAGATATTTTCTCAAGAGACTTTTCAAATGCTTGTTAGTTGAAAGAAGGTTGGATTGGTTTTGATGCATTCCAAGAACTAAGGAAAACTAATTACTGATTGGCTTTCACAACATAGTGTCAAACAGATATGTGGCTCAAGTTGAAATTTTTGATCTAAAATGGATTGCTAGCTTCATTTGCATGCAATTATCTGTTAATGGGGACGAATAAATCCTTGTCAGAGTAATTTGGGGATGGTGGATTGTGTTCTGCCAGCTTTTGCTCTTTAAATTGACTGTTTTTCTTGATTTTAATAAAAGCACAACACATAAAATGCAACTAGCTGTCAGCGGATGTACGGACAAATGTCAGTGGCTCACTTAGCCAAGCTTTCTTTACATTTCCAATACCATGTGAAGCCCCTGGCAAAACTGAAAAGGTTGGAAGTGGAAGCACACAACTGCAGAGACAGCAAAGGAGAGCATTCAGGTGCGAGTGTAAGCTGCAGTGTTTGTCTTGTGAGCCTAACATGCCACACGCCGATTAAACACACCCTCCATCAGGGTACAAGCAAGGAGCCTTCATCTATAACGGTGTATGCCAGCTCCTCCACCTCCTCCCTTCTATCCCCTCATTGCTAATTATCCAGAAGATGGATTACATCATGGGATCTAATGGAGAGAAGCACCATTACACAACAACATACCCCCCCTTTAATACACATACTCACACACACAGTCCCTACTCCCAAGCCCTGACAAAATCACTCAGCCTATCTGCCTGTTTAGTTCCAAATTCTTATTAACAAAACAGGGAGGAGTCGCTCATTATCATCACTCAAAAATAAGAACTATATTAGTCAGGGCTTTCGCGTTGTAAGGATAGATAGCATGTCATGATAGAGAAAAATAATTCACATTAGCATGACCTTTAAAAATGCACTAGGTTGGTTTGAAGCACTCAGAACTCATTTAATAATACAATGTGATATGGTGAATATATATATATATATACACAAGTTCTCCATATAAGGGTGTTAGTATTATTATTTTATACATGTAACCTTTGAAAAATGGATATTTGATCGGCACAGCATTTAACAGTGTATCTGCTACAAGCAAATTCACTTTACTTTAATGTGTTTAGTTTAATGCAGTGCAAAGAAAAACATTAAAGGGTGTTTCCTATGAGTTTCTTTGCCAAGTGTTAAGTTAAATCTTACAGGCGGATTAAAATGCGTCTTGTTGTTTTAGAGAAGTATAATTGCTTGGCGCTTTTGTTGGCACAGCTCCTGCCCTTGCTAGTTCAATACAGCTCTTCAAACTAATCTGGTTATTTGAACATCACCAAAAAAAACAAAAAAAACAAAAAAACCACTGGAGTAAAAATGGAGAGGGGTTCACTGAAGAATACAAAAAAAAGACTGCAAAAGCGAAAAGTAAGGTGCAAAGGGATCCAAGAACTTGTGTGTGAATGTTGGCAACTCTTAAAAAGCTTTCTTTTACAAAATCCTAAACGCTTGTTGCCATAGTAACAGAGAGAGGGTGATGGGGGGGGGGGGAGTCGGCATACAAAGACTCATTTGAAACCGAAAGTCACTACTTTAAGATGCAAGACTGAAGTTCCCTCTCTCTTTTTATTCTGCAAGCTGAAAGTGACATGCATGATGACTTGGTGTACACTTCCAGATAATAAAAGTATTCTGTTTTCTCTGTGTGGTTGTTAAGGCATGTTGCAATGAGCAATCCAAAAAAGTCCCTTGGAGAAAGGTGGTCAAAGCTAAGCTGTTTGCACGTAGCCTGCTCCATTGATGATATAGCCCACATGGGGAAGCACTCGACTCACCTTCTTCACTGTGTCTAGCATTTTTTTCACTCATCTATTATCTGAGTTTCTCTGTCTTTGTGTCTCTACATTTACAACTCCCTCCTCTTCACTCCCATCCACTGCCTCTCCATCTAATCCCCTCCCCCCTCCCCTCCTTCCCAGATGAGGTGGTCTGGCCCTGGCCCTGGCTATTCCATTCCCGTCTAATCTCTGTCCCTCTCCCCCCCCTCCTCTCCCCTCCCCTGTTGCCTGATTTGCACACTTCATGAACTGGAACGTCTCGATGGCTGGTATTCCCCTTAGCATTCGCCCCGGCGCGCCATCCCTGAGCTGTCGTGCCACCTTGAACACATCATCAGCCCCGATGACCGTGAAGGCAGGCGGCATATGCATGCGTGCCGGCACGCTGGTAATAATAATGACGTGCCTGCCTCGCTTGCTCACACACATTCTCCCACACTTTTTGCCTCACAAAAGAGTGATCACAGGCTTGCTGTCTAAGTTGCTACGAGCTCTCTCTTGCTCATGTGCGTGTGCACATCCTGTCAAGGGACTATACGCAAGTTTAAAGCTTGATGATGATCATCAGAACAGTCTGAGATGTCTACCTATGTGTTAGGGGAAACTAAGCTGCCACTGCCGGAGTAGAAAGTATCTTTGGATGAAAATAGACGTTTATTCCCTGAGAAAAGTACCACATGCCAAAGCTGCACATCAAATTCTTCTTATTCTGGCAGCAGAAGGATTTGATTGACTTAAACTTTTAAACACACTTTCCCCCTTCCCAAATGTGCACCCAAACCATTGACCTCTGGTGCTAATTCACCAGTAAGCCATCCACCAAGGACGACAGTCCCTAGTGGGCTTAACCCAGGTCGCCTGCTCGCGTTTTTGTCACTGTGCGGAGGCCTGAGTCATTGTTCACTTGGCCTAAGCCTGTTTTGGCCGGGGAGAATCGGGGATGATAGGATGCACTGGAGAATGCCGCCTGCCTCATGATCCAAGAGCTGGCCTAATTTGTAATTACCTTCTGCAGTGTTCTGGAAGACTGCAGTTTGTGCTTGTCCAGGATGTGGATTATCTAGTGTACTGAGATGGCAGGGTTGCGTGCATGCATGTTCACAACTAGCACATCCGCACACACAAACACACACTCTCTTCCCGAGACACTGATGAGTTTCCACAGCCTAGCACTTGATTGACTGAGGCAGCCATGTTGTTAATTCGATTTTCCTGTCATGGTATTGTTAAATTTTTAATCAAACCCCTGTGTGCTACCTGCAATCATTACACTGGATTACATTTGGTTGTGTAAACTGAAACTAAGAATGAGAGGGAAAGTTTGCCTCAATTTCTGCGAAGGCGACCATTTGTTTGGTAATCCACTGGATGCTGCTTTTACTTTGTCTTTCATTAAAAGAAGATAAGTGAAGTCATATACAATGAATTAAATCCAAATACTCTGCTGACTTTCTATTCAATTATTCCGTCTATTAAGCTGAATAGCCTGGCTAAACCAATTTTTCAGTCATAAGACATTTCACCCTATTATATGTGTGCGCAAAGGGGAACTGTTATGGAGGAATGAGGCTAGGGATTAAACATGAATAAAGTAGCAGCTCTGTTAAGCTGAATCTGAGAGGAAAAGAGGAGCTTTTCATTGATCTTATCCTCCGAGTCTGTACCTTTGATTTTTGTTTTTTGACAAAATAAATGACAAATTAAACAGTGAAAGCATATTCATTTATAATCAAAGGACGTACATTGACAGCAAGTTATAATCCTTCTACACTGATGAAATATGCAAGACAAAGAAGACAAAACCAATGCTTTTTTTCCTGGAAGTTGGAAGATTTTGCAGGTAGAGGTAACAAGTACATGAGTGAGAACAGGCAGCCTATTGTGGAGTAAGTTTTAGTTGAATGCTTTCTTTTTTAACGTATCAAATCCAGCAGCTAGGCCCAATGCATCAAAAAACATTCCACCCTTGTTCCCCCACTTGCTTCATCTCTCAAAACCGTCCTCTCACTGGTTATTTTGATGCCTCAATGACGTCAGATGATATTCTTTTAAGAGTGTGGAAGTGTAATGATGGTGTCAGATGGGGCACTCAAACGAATATTGGACCTCATCCAGGAAGTGGAGGTTCGAATCCCCATGTGGAACAAAAAATGAATGATAACTGCCGTACAGGGCAGGCTTCTTTCTTATTTACGTTACATCTAATAGTGAATGGAGTTTGCATATTTATGTAGATTACACCACATTTGGTGTGTTAGCAGCACAATGTATATACATCTTGTAACTAGTGTACTTTACTGAAATCATAGTCCTTCAAGCTATGTCAAGGAACTTTCTGTTTGTGTTGATTTTGGCACCTCATGTGGAGAAACAGTGCTTCTTGTCTCTTTGCTGATCTTATCCTGTACATGCATAGGCAGTGTTCTGACAGAACATCTTATCCATCTTCCTTTTAACAAATGTATCACACAACAAGAGTCTTTTATGGAGGAGATGTAAAGAAAGTATTTTTTGTTAGCAAACAGTTAATTCCCTCATCTGACAATGACACAATGGTAGGTGGTGAGTGGTGAAGTCCTTCAAAATCAAAGTCAGTCTCGTCGCTGATGGTCTTTTCTGCTTTTGTCAGTTTAATGGAGGCGTAAGTATTCATTTGATTCTGTTTCAAAATTCCTCACTGGACCTTTAAATTACAGCATATACCACATTTCTATTGTTGGTCAAAAGTCCCGAAGAAATTACAAGTTTGTCAGCAAGCTCTAGAAGTTTACAGTACGTAGCTTTTTCATTATCCCTTGCTTCACTGTCTGTTCTGCCAGTCTACAGTGGTACCCTGATTGTCAAATTTCAAACTTTGGGGTTGCTGACCAAGCTGCCATATTTGTAAAGTTAGGAGTGAGAACATGTTGGACTGAGTGTGATACAATAATTCTAAGACAAATAAGGCTCCTTCCGTATGATTGTGAACAGTTATATAGATGCCTAACAGCCTTGCAGGCAAGTAGAGATAATTTTCAGCCTCGGGCAGACATACTCTGGGCTTGGATATTGCCAAAGGGAACAAAATAAATAGGGAAGAAAAGAGCAACACTTCCCGGCGGGTTGACTTAACACTTAAGAAGTTCCATGCTGCTTTTTTGACCCTGACTAACATAGTGGTCTGACCCACCAACAATAGCCGTGTACAGTGGATGTGATTGTGTCAGGGTGTATGCGAGGGGAAACTGGCGAACTAGCAGAGCATTCAGAAACTTAAAGCGTCTCACTGAAGGGAGAACTCTGCCAACTGGCTCCTTGCTCCCACTGAGAGGGCTTTGTGACCAAAGCTAGCAGCCCAATCAGCTGTGCCACAGTGGGAGAGCTGGAGCCAGGACAGAGGAAGGGAATGATTAAGGCGGAGAAAAAGAAGAGTTTCGAAAGGATGATAACGCGTTTGAAGTACCCCTTTCAGTACTGATTGGCTTTAGCTTATGAATTCAAACTTGGTTTGGAGTGGCAGTTAACACGGACAACATTTCAAGCACGGGTGTAATTCTGTTTCCCATCTGGTGTCAACAAGACTTTTTAATGAGTAAAACCTGACCAAGCATGGTGTTGACAGCTTTGATAAAGGGCGCTCCACGGCTGCAATCTGTTGCCCCTGATATCCACACAAAGATTAAACTGGTGGAAGTAGGCTGATGGTCTGTTACATTTTGGGAGGGAACCCCTGAATCCAGATTGAGTCAGTTGTATTGAGAGTAAATAGTCTGGAGGGCTGGTGAAGACCACTTGTTTTAGAGTTGTCCATAGACTGCATTGATCTACAGTACTGCCTAAGATGCAATATTGATAATGTTCCTCTTTATCGGTACCAGTGAGAATGCGAATCATTATGGCAGTCCATAATATAACCAATACCTCTCCAAAAAGCTAGTTTCAAACTGGTTTCAGGCAATTTAACATGTGAACAACAGTCGGTGCTTTTTGGTGCGAGCATTTGGGTTTTTTTCCACCATTGTTATCCATATATTTGTATAACACTATGATCAGAGAAGTGTATCTTAATCATTGACTATATAAGAACATAGGTGGTGCAACTACTACCCAAAAGTAAAGCCAAACAATTAGATCTGCACCTGCTGACTGGCTGCAGTGGAGCTTCTAAAGCCCCTTATCCCCATATTAACAGATGGGATATGGGATCAGTAATATTAAATCTGTGTTTTGGTTGGTGTAAAAGAGGCATGATGTCAATTCTGTGACTCCACCAGCCAGATCACATCAAAGTATGCCTGCAGCACAATATGTCAGTGCCTATTATGGCAGTATTTTGGCTTCATTCTTATTACAACGGAAGGAGATGGAAGCACATCATCCATATTTACATACAGTCAATGATCTGAATCAGTGTTAGAAAGAAAAAATAGGGCATCAAAACTTTACTGACTTGGAGGCTTGAGTTAAACATTCTTCTATGAAGGACATTATCAAGATGATGCCTTGCTCCTGCTTGTGCAGTGTTGTTAAACTGATGTACAGAGTGAAAGCCATCCTGAGTGGCAAGTCAATTGCATTGAGATCGCAAAGGACTGCACTGAAATGTGCATTTCTTACAGTGCAGGGAGCTAATAAACATTTAAATTCGTTACGCATTGTCTTTATTCACATGTTAATTAGACTGGGCCAGTCATTCAATCATCCCTATGAACAAGCTTTAATGAATACAAATGTTTGGATCCCTCAACAACTGCTAATAATACCACTCAGGGGCATAATTCAATTGGATGGCATAATTGGCACTCA
This sequence comes from Notolabrus celidotus, assembly GCF_009762535.1. NCBI lineage: Eukaryota > Metazoa > Chordata > Actinopteri > Labriformes > Labridae > Notolabrus > Notolabrus celidotus. Next base: position 14,584,918 of record NC_048294.1, on the reverse strand, counting down.
GAGAACAGAAGCACTGGGGAGCGGGCTCCCTACGGTCCACGCTGGAATGATAGTGTGACAGAGCTGGCAAAGTGTTGGCCTTTAGCTGGAACCTTTTGCCAAGATCCTGTCTGAGCTGTGTAGACCCTGATGGCACTGCTGTCGCTACACAGAGTTAGGTACGCTGAATTTCAAAGGGATTAATTTGGCGTGAAACCTACCAGTTGTTGTGACTAGCACACATTTTTAGTGGTAAAGCATGTACTCCGCTTAATGCAAAATCAGGGAATAACCGGTGTGTGTCAAAAGAAAACAAAATCCCCCACATGGAGACCCTCTGCTTGGCATTCACAAGAGCTCATTTTGCCAGAGCTCAACACGCAATTACACAATGTAATCTTTTTCTGACTGCACAGCCATGGCATTAGGATTAATTTGCAGTAGACAATGCAGGGGTGTGCTCCTATTCAGCAACAGTGAAATGATGTCAGCTTCAGGAGTATCCAATCTGTTGGCATCCTCTTCTAACCTCACAATTATGTTAAGGTCGCTCGTGCCTCTCAAGAGCACAGGGGTGACTTTGGACACGTCGGGGTTACAATGAGAGGTAATTGCCAAAAATCCACGACGGAATAGCATGATCTCTATGTGACACAGATGGGATGGGGAAAGACAAAGAGCCTTATGAATATTTAAATTGCAATTTTCTTCATTTTCTTCAATTGACCCTTTTTTTTTTAAGCGAGCACAGAAGAGAAATGCTGGGTAGACAAGGGGTGTCAAAACTAGGGCATGTGGCTCAAGGCAAAAATCACATCAAACAGGAAAAGAGGAAGAGATTTTCAGTGTGTAAACGGGATTAGGACTTAATTTTTAGGTGAACACTTACAAATGAAATGAACAAACCTCTCTGTCTTAGTCCATTGAGTCAGCATCTATTTAAAGCAATGAGCATGCATCATTTCATTTTCTGTTATTTTCTTTTTTTGGAGGCGTTCCGCAAAACTGAGGTCAAAACAAAATGCACTGTATTAGTGTGAGAGCCCATAAATATTAATAATGAGGTCAGTGTAGAGGCTAATATATTGTAGACGACTTCTGTATGAACTATTGATTCTCTTTAAACTAAGCCCTTGTGTACAGCAGTGTACTGTAAATCCATGGGAAATATCCTGATTAACAATATCATGTCTAGTTCCATTACATTGATGTAATTCCAGATACAGAGTTCCACTAATTTATGCAATTACTAATCATATCATCTCTATTAGGCACTAATTATAGCACATGAACAAGAGTGTGAGGGCAGGGCAGATAAAGCCTGGAGATTAGCTCCAACATGAAATTGCTGTTTCAAAACATTAAAAATCTTCTATTCTGAAAGGATTACCACTGCGTACTTAAAGCTACAATAAGGAGTTTTTAGCTGGTGATGAAACAGAAAAAACAAACAAGACCATCAACAAAAAGAGTGAGTATTTCTATACAGCTGTTTTTAATGTCTGAAACTACTGGCGGGGGGTAGGTGTAGATGTGAACCGCACACTGTTTATATAGCCTTTTATCACGTTTCATGTCAAATACTCATGATGTATGATTGTCAAAGCTGCTGTGAGGAACTTTTTATTTGTATCGATTTTGGCGCCCCCTTGTGGACAAACTGATACCTCTTATCTCTTGTCCTGTACATGCAAAAGTAGTGTTTTCAACAAAAACATTATCCTGTTGTCTACCAACAGTCAAATTCATCACACAATGTGATTATTTTACATGAAAACAGTCGAACAAATGCTGTTTCTAAAGTGAGATGTCAATCATCCAGTCTGACACCTACCCCCTTCACAGCGGTTTTAGGCATTAAAAATGTCAACAGAGCAGGCATCAGGGTTGTTGCTGATTGTCTTGTTTGCTTTTGAAGGTCATGAAGAGGCATCAGTATCAGTTTCAGTCTGTTTCTCAGCCAGTTAAAAACTCCTCATAGCGCCTTTAAAATAAAGCGGTATGAGATATTTTGTCAAGAAATGTTGCATTGTCATTGTACAAGATAATTTCAGCTTTGACCACAGGGGGTGCCAAAATCAACAGGAACTGAAAGTTCTTCATAGGAGCTTTAATAAAATCAAATCTTTGGGTAGATTAACAGAACGTTACAACCAACAGTGCCTAATATTTGGTGTTAACATAAATACACATGGTAGTTGTCTGCATACAATATGACCTACACTTTGAACTGTTGATTTAGCAAATCCCCTGCTGATTCTTTTCCACCTTAGTACACGGTGTCCATTTGACCTAACATGAGTCACAAACAGCCCCAGCACGGTCTGGTGTGGTGAGAAACACAAGCTCTTTGTCTTAATGTCATGCTTGCCTTGCTCAGTTTACTAACCTGAGGCCATACTGTTCGCTCCCACCAAGTAATGACCAAGTCAGGCCATCCTTATGCACTTTACCTCTGGCTCCTCGAAATCTCGCCTTATTTAGACCGTAGGAACTGGCTCATTTGCAAATGTGTTTGAATCTTTGCATGCTGCAGAGAGGCCTCTGCCCCCAGGCTGCATTTACTGATCGGCTTCCAGAGCAGAATAGATAAGGAGGGGTTTCATTCACAAAATCCCAAACTCACTCAGGGGAGAGTCTTGTACCACTGTGTTAGACGCATATTGGCAAGACCCTGCAACCCCTGTTCATTTCCTTTTGCATTCTGCTAAATCCCTCTCCTGCCCTACTCGCATCCCTGTGCATAAGCCATGAATATAAACCAAGAGTAGCAGGCTTCATATGTGCATCTCATAAATGAAACATGGGTTGCAGAAATAAGCTCTATTTGGTTTGTACAATCCCCCCCTTCTTCCTGGGATAACAGGGTATTGTTATTCACCTTAAGACAATTATTTGCCTTCCATAGCTGTTTTGTTGGAATGCTTTGCCATAATCCTTGCAGGCGTAGAGGCCTCCCTGTGCCGTTAACCCCACACAGTTTTGTATAATAAAAGAGTGGAAGTGCCGCAGGTATCACTGGGAATGTACACCCCCCCCCCCCACCGCATTACCGGTGAGATCTGACACTAAAGCACCTTCACCGAGTAACTGATGCTGGTGTCAACAAGCTTTATAAATAATTGCAGCCTATTTTATCCTGGAAATCTTTTTCTTTATGATAAGTGGATGGATGAAGGTTGAACCCAAGCTAAAGGTTCATTATCACCATGACATACTCCCTTTGAAGGTGCTCTTATGTTCCTCCCTTTGTTTTTTCCAAGATTGTTGTTTGTGTTTGTCCTCCTTCCACGACTCAGCCATCACGGTGAGATTTAGCATTTTAAGCGTGCTGTTTTTGATCATGCCAGCAAGCCCATCATTGAGGCATCGAGGCATCTTTGATGTATTGCATACTGATGGAGCGCGTGCATTTTTTCCCCCCGCAGCTTTTAACAATCTTGCAGACTTCCGATGTCTTTTTCAACATGCCAGTGAATCATCTGCCAGAATGTGCACCCTGGGAATAGATCCGGGCGCTGATGAGAACAACGATTGTCATTAAAAGCGCTGCAGCTGAAGCTGAAGCTGAAGATGGACACCATAGTGCTGTTCCAATAATTCTACCTCTAATTAGAAGATTTTTGGAAGGATTCAAATCTAAGGTGTTGCCTTGCTTAAAGAACACTTTCCCACGCAGCCCCCCTTCATAAACACAGAACTACTATGGAGGCAATCATCAACATAACTCATTATCAAATGACATGGATGAGATCATGACGAGGTGCAGCAGCCTGGAGATGAGCTGGGTGCTTTATAATGCAGGAATCCTTATTGATCCGGATCAGTGTAGAGGAAAGGAATCGATAAAGCTGATCCCTCTCAGTTGATCTTAAGAGAGCTGAGGTGCCAGGTGAAAAATGATCCATTAGGGGGATGTGAAGCAGCCTCAGTGGAGTGCATTAAGTCATTGTTCAAGGCTTCGCCACCGTCCACTACAGCTGGAGGGGTTTAACCCTTTCACTGCACACTTGGAGTAAAAGAAGTTTCATTTCTAAAGTAAGAAATCCTGTTTTTTGCTGCTGCTGCTTCAGAACAACTCATCATTTCTTATTGCCAACAAGTTTTGATATGTTAAAAATATGCATGCATATAAAAAATATGGTGGTCACTTTGAACAAATCATCTCTACAATGAATGTAATGTGATCCAATTACAAAGCAATCCAAACCACTTTGGACTTTGACCTTGAGTGAAAAGAAAGGCACCTATACATAAAATGCATTATTATTATTATTATTATTATTATTATTATTACTTTTAAGCTCCTGTTTGGCCTACAATCCCTACAAGGGGGCAGGTCAGATGAGACTATTAATAGCACTGTAGAACCTCCTTTTATTTTACTTTTCCACAGCTAATTTTTAAGATAAATCATACATTTGACTGTTAAAGAAAGCAGAATGAGATTTCTATTTTCCGAAAGCAGGACTTTTAGTAAATTAATTCATTCATTTTAGTGTATTGTCATTATTTGTGTGTCTTTATTTGAATGTTTGTAAAAACGAATAAACTTCAAATCATAAAAAAGAAAAAGAAAGCAGGACTTAAAAAATACAAGAGAAGATGAACAAAGATGTATGAGGCATGACTTTGTCCCCAGAGGATGCCAAAATCGGCAAAAAAACAAAAGTTCCTCACAGGAGATTTAAACTAACATCTAAACAGGACAATTTTGACACGTGACAGCCAATACAGTTGAAAACAGGCACTACATCTTAAAAAATTTTAATAGCTTTCAATATAAAGCTGATTTAGAAAAACACCTTAAACCTGAAAAATGTGTTGAAGCCAACCGATATCACACAAAAACCCTGTTTGAAACACCTCATATCAGTTCCTGATATTATTTCAGCCTCAGCTCAAAATTATATGAAAGGAGAAACACTACACCCTTCAGATACAGAAAGCCAAACTGCAAGAAAATAAAATTTTCACAAAATAAAAAAGTGTCTTCACAAATGTGAAAAATACTCGACGTCTTTTTCTTGAAGTTCAGTTCTAAGAAAACTGTAAACCAAAAAAATCCACAAGGAACACAACAGAGCTGCTTGAGAAGAAGTCCTAGATGCTAATTTTATATATCAGTAATCATACAAAAAGAAGACAAAGCCTTCCATCTTTGACAAGACAGTGTCCTGACATTGTTCCCTCAGTTGAACGGATCTGGAAACACCCGGGAACGTGAGCACTCATTCTTATATCTACTCGCTCCAGCGCGGCACATGACTTAACGCGCCGCAACATCTGCCCAGTGTGCAATCACCTCGAGAGGACATTTCCTGGACATTAATCTGAGATTACAGTCAAAAACTGCAGCAGGACGAACAGGGATTAGTGTCTCCTCCTGTCACTTTTACTTGGCAGGAACAAGGTATGATCACACCTCGGATATTATCACCGCTCTTGCTCACTGTACCGCGTCTCTGCATGTGGCATCAATGTACTGTAGGTGGTTTTTAAAAAGGTGACTGCTTTCACAACAACTGCCGATGAAACATTACATGTCATTAAGTTAAAAATAGGACCATCATTTATTACATTTCTTCAAAATTACAGGCTGAGATCTAACAGCGTAATTATCACATTGATATATTGATTATCTTTCATCTCGTGAGGTAAAGGTCTGTAATTAGGATATTTCAATTAGTTTTCATGCTGTCATATATTGTAGTTGCATTGAGTTTCCTGCATCGCAGTGTTCTTGATTGATTGCTGCCTAATACTTTTGCAGCACCTATCTATAGAAGCAACATTAAATGGAACAAGGCCTGAATAGACAAGGAAGCAAACCAGCTAATGATGCCTCATTATGTTGCTGATTTTCAACAGAAGAGCAGACTGTATCGTTTAACAGCACAAAAAATCTGACAAAAACAAAACAAAAGATGAATGAAAACAGCCCTGCAGGTCCCTGAAAGCATACTTAAGAGCAGTAGCTGGCTCTCTGTACTCTGCAGATTGGCAGCTTAGAGACAGAAGAGTGGAAAAAAACACACATGTGAAAGTGTGAAAAATCTTTCAAAAACGATTAAGCCAAGACTGAGGGATTAGCAAAGACAGAAATGGAGCCAAAGTAAACATCACCACGCTTGTTCTGACCAATTACATCTTTTGTGTCTTGAAACATTGTTTCCTTATTAAACAGAACACTGGATGTTATCAGTGGAGCAAGAATTACAGCTCATTATCTTTCCATAATAGACTGCTGACATGAATGCTTTCAAGCCGAGGCATTTCCAGGGGATGGCATGTGTTCCCCCTGACTCTCCTTGGCCACCCCAGCTGCAGCTCCATAAACCAGTGATTCCCAAACTGGGGTGTGTGGCAAAGCTGAATAAATCCTTGAACACAATTTTCACTGCTAACTAAGCATGGCCAATTTTTATGAAAGGATTGCCAGGTACACGTACGGCTTACATTAAATCTAAACCAAATGGTAAGGTAGGTATGTATAACATGCATAATAGCTGAGCCAGCAGGGGCAACAGCATTGTGTGTGTGCACATGTGAGTGTGTGTGACGCTACAGCTGTGTGTCGACAAGCCATGCCTCTTGCTTTTGCAACACTGAAATGTGATGTGAAAGCACACACTGGAGCACCAATGCTATGCCATTGCAGGGTTCGATTGGTGCAAAGGAATAGAGATTGGAACTGCATTGTGTCACAGTTGCAGAGTTGCAATGAGTACAAGACTAGAATTTACAATATGGCAACCGCCATGTTTCGGCTTCAAAATGCCTCTTCAGAAAGCAGTGAGTGGTGTGGTACAGAGTCTATGTTGCAAAAAGCTGTGGAAATGGAAATGGCTTCATATCCCCCCAACTACCACCACCACCACCAGAGGGGGCCACCCCAGTCTAAAAGTAGTGGACACACCCCTGCTATCAAGAGCATGTGTGACCTAGTGCAACACACAATTTGATATTAATTGCAGGTGATTCACACAAGCACACCATCCTTGACCCATATTTTCAGTCATCACTTCGATAAGCAGTTCAATAAGACTCTACTGTTGATCCTTTACAGTCATTCGTATTATTTCATCCCCTCTACTTGCTCATCTTCAGCGTTCATGGTTTTGTTGCTTAGCTAATTGTTTTTGATCAAACTAACCTTGTATAAGGCGATGTTTAACAAAGAAATTGTGAGAGAGTATTGATTTAACCTCTTATTGAACGTGTGCAGGGTGTGAGAAAGGCTACATCGCAATCCTCCGCCTCTCGTATCTGCCCTCTCTGAGTCAATGCAGCAGTTTCCAGCAAATGCTTTTTAAGAACAGGAAATGGCTTGAAAGACCAGTGAAGTGAGCTCTTACCGCGGTAATCTTCACCCAAAGTGAGGGCAGTAGTTACTTAACAGAGCACTGATTGCAGGTAATAGCAAGTCTTTAGTCAGTGGGTATTGTAAAAGTCGATGCAGTTGCCTTACATATAAGGCACACTGTTTGTCTGAATGTAACAATGGCAAAAGTCACGTTTTTGGGGGGCTGTTCAATCACTTCTGCACAATGCTGCTGTGTACTGTATGCCACTTCAAAAACTGAGTGAGTCATTTAGTCTACCATGTGACAAAAAGCCATTTGGATTGAGGCATAATTCCAAGTTTTAGATGGCAAAAATTGCAGCCATTTGGTAATTTTGAACTTCATGTGAAGTGGTGGGGATAATAAAGGCATTAAAGAGTTTATTTATAACACTGAGCAGTTAGGAATTGTGTCCCCTTGCTTTGTCTGCATTTTTGTAATCAACTTTATTTTGCATAAATTTCAGATCTCTGTGAATAATCTGTTAAAGTTCGAGCATCTGGTGTTAGCACTTTGTGTTAAATTAGTTGCAATTGCAATATTCATCAGAAATAAAAGCAGAAAACGGGTATTATCTTGTCCAAACCAAATAAATTGTGGTTCAGTTTTACAAAGTTTCAGGAGAAAGATATGTGACAATTTTGGCGAAAATACGAAAGGAGACAACAATGGCTTTGTTTATGTTTTCTTGTGTTTCCATTCATGCAATCAGTCAGCACCTCCATCTGTGTCTCTTTAAACCAAAGGTAATCTCCAAGGAGTAGTACAACAATTCATCCACCACCTTGACATTAAGCCTTTGAGCTGGCAGAAGGGCACCCTCACTTGAAATATACGCTCCCTGTTCAGGAGCCACCCGGCTGTCAGGGAGAAGGGCACCCACTGTATAACTGCATATAAACATAACACAAACTGCCAAGTGTGATAAGAACGGGAAGGAGGCTTCAACATCAATTTCGACAGAAGACAAACGACTGCTGGTGGACTTATCATTGCCGATTCGTGTAGCTGGGAGAGGCTTTGCTTTTGTTTTCTCTTCCTTCTGTGAGGCCGTTATTTATACTCCAAGCAGTTTTAGTCGTGTTTTAAAACCTTGCAGGAGACGAGTGCGAGATCGAATGTGAGACATTTAAAAGTGAATGTCATTAAATGTTAATGGGAAAATGTTCTCAGGTGGCTATGCTGCCTTATAAGTACAAGAGCATAGGTTGAAATACATATAACCTTCTTTTTTCTTTCTTTTACACTTATGAGTACAGTACTTACTGCAGATGAACACTTGTTTTTCTACCTTGGGATCTGTAACTGAATAAGCTGTGAAACTGACATAGAGGCAACAAGTTAATTTAGCTTGAAAACTTGATTTCCCAAGTGTTTATCCTCATTTAATACTAATATGTGAATAAAAACACCAACAAAAAGGGCAATCACACTCCCTAAACAAGCTTTCCCTTTTGGTTCCCAGTCAGTAAGACTCAGCCACTCTTGCATGTGAGTCTATGTGATGTTTCCACACAAACCTCCGTGTTTTATCTGCTTGGCCTGTCAACCTCCGTGCAGTTTATGCGGTGACGTAGGTACATCGCCGGAGAGCCCCTGAGGCTGCTGTCCTTTCCGCCACTTGAGCTCCCCTTGTTGTCGACTCAGCATGTCGGACAAGCTCCCCGGCTCGCTACACACTGTAACGGCTGACACACTAGGTGGTTAGTATGTATGAGTGCGGTGTGTGCGCGTGTTGCGAGGTCAGCCGTTGCCAGAGGCCGGTCGCTTGAGAGACAGCAAGGTTCCCGGCGGCCACCTGCTGCGCAGGCCCCCTCCACCACGTGTTGTCGCATGTTATCATCGCTTAGTGAGGGTGTGGGGGGCCACAGAGCGGCAGCAAAGTGGCTGTGATTGTGCACAAAGTTAGGTTCTGCATAAATTATGTAAAAGCTGAAATGATATTTACAGGGTTGTGTAGGGTGATATAGAAATGTGACAATGGGGAGCCTAATTAAAGTGATGAAATCTGTGATGAAGATAAACTTATTGATAACAAATTGGATATTGACTTGCTACTGCAGCTGAAAGACAGAGTTAAGAAAAACTGTTTAGTTTAAATACCTGTTAATGTATGAAAATGGTAGATACACTTTGCATACTTTACACCTTTTCCTACATGAGATCCACAGAAAATGTAAATAGAATTTTGGTACATGATTCAAATGTACCCCAGCATTGTTTTGGAGTCTGCAAATCTACAGTCCTGTGGATGAAACTAAAAGAAAGAAGTTAACTGAAGCGCTTGTTGACCGACATTAATCAGTCCCTCCAGGATTTCGCGTTTTTTTTGTGTGATTGTTGCGGCCCAAAAAGCCTGATTTTGCGACAGCTTTTTGCAAAAATTGCGATGAAAGATGCAATTTTTTTGTTGTTGCTTCCCCCCAATAACATCTCAGGGGCAAGTAAATACGCTAAAGTACAGTAGTTTTTAGAAAACATTCTTGATGTGACCACTGTGACTGTATTTTGATTATCTTGGTTCACAGAAAGATGCCATGAAAGGACTGTATTGCACATTTACGACGGTCATTGAATGTACCTGCAGTGACAGGTGCACTTGACAGTCAGTTCACAGCACTCTGAAATGCATCTGCATCTTTCAACAAGGAGTTGATCAACACTTACTAAATGTGTCTGATCTTTCACCAAACTGGAGCAAATCAGGTTGTAGACGCGGAGCTTTTTACGGTAATGGCGGGAACAAAGCCAAACCTCAAATTTTAAACAGACGTAGCCCTGTTGTGTCTTTGTCACTAACGCACACCGGGGGTAAAAATCCTCAATGAAGACGAGACAGATGCATGGAGGCGGGGAGAGCTGGTTCTTAAAGCACACCTGCTGCAGGTAGGTGACCAAGCGAACACTGAGCCCTTCAAATAATAACTCTAGTATCTATAAATAAAAACGTTGTCATTGTCACTTGTCCTGCCTGCTGTCCCCGCTTTTCACCCGTTCTCCGTGCGTCTTTTGTTGTTGAAAAGTGCCGATCAAGTGAGGATTTACATTTATGTTCAAAGGAAGTGAAATTGATGATGAAACCAATGACGTACAGGGGCTGAGATTAAGGTAATTGGTCAAATTTGCAGGAAAGTTGCGGTGATCATATAAAATTGCAAGGCCGCGCACAAATTGTGCTGATTGGTTGAATTTCCGTTGATAGTTACAATTGTGTAATCGCAACTTCCTGAAGGGACTGATTAAGGACTACCCTGCTCAGCTCTGAGGGACATACAGTACTTAGGTTAGCGTGTTGCGACCAGTCATAAGCCTGTTTAGAGAAGCAACAGTTTCACATACAGGTGACAGTGACCAAACTGGAACTCATGAAGAGTGCAAATGTCTTATTAACCAGGGATCACTGGGTGTTAGTGATTCTTCAAAATGATCTCTGAGTGACTGTGCAGCATATTGACACCGAAAGACAGAAAGATAGACAGACAGACGAACAGATGTGGAGTTGGTTAGATCAATATGAAATGCATTTGTGTACATATGTTTATAATGCTAAAACCAGTGTTTGTCTTCTACCACAATTACTGCTTTGCTGTAGTTCACCCTGATTGCAACAGCTTCATTCATGATGGTATGTGTATGTAACCTCCATCGTGTTGACATACACAGCTGTCAAACCTAGTTAATATTTTGCTCTGTGTTAACTACTTTTTTGAGCAGCCTTCATTCTGAAAATCACCTCTTGTTTCTTAATGAACTCCAATAATGAACCGTGTGGAATTATGCATGTGATTAGGGTTTTGTTGAACAAGCCATTTGAGTGCGAGACATAATAGCCCACAATTTTATGGCTAGATTTACAGGCAGTAATCATCTCAGAGTCCCCTCGCCAAATCTCATTCTGTGTGACTGCTGTTCAAGAGCGATTATTTTTTGTTAATACTCCTGTAATTAAATGCATGCTTAGACTCTGAGTGATTACTGTTCCTGTCGAGTAATTGCTCTGCGGCTCAGATCACCGTGAGAATGATAATCAAACGTGCAGAGTTTGTGTCCATGTGTCCTGAGAACAATAGAATGGCAGTGAGTCAGTGCTCTGGCGAAGAGAGGAACAGTCAGATGAGCGTCCTTTTGAAGAGTGACACTATTGACTGTTGCTCTTTCACCACGACTGTATGAGTGTCTCTGTGTGTGTGGGTCTAAAAACCCTTTGTGACATTTGTCTCAGACCAATTTCTAACATTTGTAAGAGTGAAAGTGAAAGTGAAATTGCACTCCCGCTGTCCTCGCCTCTGAGCAATCTACGAGCAAGAAACAGCCCGGCTGCTTGGTGGCGTCATGCAACACCTTATGGACACCCTGCCCACATATGTGAGCACATGTTCACATTCTGATTAAACTTCACACACAAGTTGAATCTCCACTTTGCATAAGCACTTTAGAGAACGGTGAAAGACGGCATTCACAAAAGCTGCTCTTTATCCCACTTTTCACTCGAGAAACAATACCTAAGTAGGCACATCAATAGCTCTTTAGGAAAAATTGGAGGCAACACAACTTGAATACCTGCCATGAAAACAGCAACAAAATCCCTGAGAGAGGATCTAAATATGAACACAAAGTGAATGTGGCTGATTAAACAGTACTCCTGCCAGTGTATCCCTGCTGTTTTTTGGCTGTGACATTTTTCAGTAACCTGGAAATAATTGCAGCTCTCAGCTGTCAGTTCGGCTCTGTCACTGCACCGTTTTAAACCCTTTTTTTTTTTTTTTCCAGCGTGCGAAACACCAGGGCCGGTTAAACTAGGCATCACCTTGATGATCCTTGATGTCCCACAGCTTTATCAGCTCCGCAAGGACGCAGTTGGACATCAGGTAAGACAGTAAAGGTGACGCTAAATATAGACCAGTGGGAAGAAACTAAACAAATGTGATTATAAAACAAAATGAGCATAGCTCAAATTATAGAGGGTTATCAGATTCAGGCAAAATAACATATTAATGATTAATTATATGCTTGCAAGAGGAGCAAATTTGCAAACACTGTGTTGCAACAGCAAATTGCTCACTTCATTTGCAACAGCATAAGGCAGCAATTAGCATGTGATTCACTGAAAAATCTATGAAATCATCAGAGCACGTACGCAGATCCTTCAGTGATTCATTTCATTGTAAAATGGGGACAAATCTCTTATTTATCATGACAGTTTTAGACAAATTACAAGGTAGAAGACACGTGAAATGATGGCTGTGATTAACAGAACAGAGAGGGGAGTTGCTTCCAGCGATGGTTTTCAAGCTTAGATCAGGTCTTGATTGGACTTCTTGCTCATGGGATGAAATGATTCATACTTGTATCACTGTATTCCAAAGTTGTCCACCAGATATGTTAATTTTTGTAGAAATGGTCAGATATTTTCAAAAATACACTTACTTGCTGGGTTGCTTTAGAGCTTTAAAGAGGAGGATACGCTGCAGTAAAAACTACATGCTTGTGCACTGGAGGGTCCTAGTTTCTCTGCATTGCTCCGCTTAAACACTAGTTAGTAGTGCGATTTCTATGCTTGTCGTACTGCCAGGTCTGCAACATTCCCTGCTTGTAGTGCACAAGAAATGCGACTGAATCAGAATGTTCTATGTTGGATGTGGAGCTGATACATGTTGAGCAGAAGTTGATCATACAGCAATTATCACGTAGAAGAAAAGAGAGGAAATGGAATGTACAGCCGTTGCGTCAGTGTAGGTGGTGATACAGAAAATGTTGTAAATTACGACGTTGCAGGTGATAAACCACAGAGCTTGCGATATTCATTGTTTCAATTAGTTGTAACATTTTTGAGGAGGTGCACGTACTTAGGCCCAGGTTTAAGCAAACCTACGGCGTAGGCTACAGCTTATATTTCATGCAGAGGTACCCTATTGTTCTTAGGCGCACTGTATTCCAAGTACAAAAAGTCCTCTCATACAATGTTAATGTTGCCCCAAAATGTTGCTTGTATGACTAGAGTCCGGGCCTGAACAGATCTACATAATGTACCTATTTTTAGCCATATTTAAAGCGCAATAAACCATGTGTGACTAACATTTTCCAAATTACACCCAATTCACACACTGTTGTCTACACTTCATGTGCAGCATGTTACGCTTATGTCCCTCATGTTGGCTGGTGTCACCTAGTGGCCACAGGAAGTCACATCTAACTACTCTGTAGTCTGTTAGTGTGGACCACTGTGCACAGCCTGATGGTGTATCAGTACATCAGTCACCTGTTACAAAGTGTTGCCAAGTATTTCGTTTTTGCTACAAGTTGGTGTAGGCGAGCTGCTAACCACTACTTTTAGTACACATTGAAGCTAAGATGGGAAGAAGTTCTGAGATGAATCGAATAATTAAAAATTAATTTCAGTTAAGACTAGATCAATTGTGATTCTGTGTCCGGCGGGACAGTAAGACTCAGCAAGTTATGGACTTCAGAGCAGCGAAGGGGGCTAATTCTTTTTAATAATCTCCCCTAATTTAAATAAATAATAATACCCATCACTATTTACTATGTACATTAAGTTACATAAGTACACAGAGAGAGAGAAAGTAAACCAAACATAACTGGCCATATATAAAATGTAAATGTTCGAAGTGTTTACTGTGTGTTTTTGTTGATCGTTACTGTTCTGGTTTTTGTTTTTAACTCTGTAAAGCACTTTGAATTGCTCTTTGTATGAATGGTGCTTTATAAATAAACTTGCCTTGCCTTGCCTTAGATAACTGCTACTGGCTTTAGTTTTACAATTAAAAGAAAAACATGTTGCTCATTTCATATTGCTCAATTAATCAATATACTTTCATTTTAAGCTTGAAACGGACAACGTATCTTATTAAATGGCGATCCAAGTTGTGTTTCTGTCAGTAAAAGAATGGATATGTAAGTGCATGAACATATGTTCCTAGCTCACTTTGAAAATGACCCATTATAAGCAAGCCTTTTAAAGGGTTTCATGTTCACAGCATCACTTTGTGATTTTTTGCCCTTTATCAAGACTTTGACTTCTCCCACCCACAACTTAAAGCCTATATGCTGTACTTTTTGGGACCTTCGCCTACAAACTTGCAGTCAGTTTTTCATGATTTCAAATATATACACCTCCACATCTTCATGTTGCATTTTAAACATCCATCTGCCTTCATTTGTTTGCAGTTCAAACAGTGAAAACGTTCCTTTATAATCTTATACAAATTAAGTGAACATAGGACCCGAGGAACACGGCAATGACCTCCCCTCGGTGCACTTTACCTTCCAATTGCTTAAAAAGTCTCTTCCTCCTCTCTATTGTCACTGAGTAACTGTTCACTCTTTGAAAGCCTAGCTTTGGTGAACAATGCCCGATGTTCTCTCCCATCTTCAAGCATGTACCCCAGGGTCCAGGCCCCATCTCTTTGACCTGTTTCTCTCTATATATTTTTTTTCCATCAAGGCTCACTCAGCTGTATCTGTCTTATTTCAGTTCGCAGACCCTCAGGGATGCTCTCATTCCCATCGCTAAGGCTACCTTTGATATTGTTGATACCTTCGCTGCACACAGGTTCGTAAGAAATTTATACCGCAGGCATATAGCTGGAGATTTCATAACTATATCTGCACATACAGTGTGAAAGCAGACATTTGCTATTAAACACTGTCAGACGTTAGGAAGCTGCATGTAATGAAGAGCTGACATGAAAAACACATTCTGAATAAGATAAATAAATGTGATTTCATGTAAAGATAAATTGTTCAGCTGCAGTTTTATGCATAAACATTCCCCGCTGCAAAGTATTGCAGTCTGAACAGTCCATTTGTTTTGTGAAAGTCAGATGGAAATTGTCAGCTAAAAGGCTGCATATACAACATAGAATTATTCATATATTAACCAGGGATTTCCATGCGTATTACTTATGTGCTCGGTAGAGGACGTGTACTGTGGGTCCAAGGCGTGCAGTGCATTTTAAACAGGGGTTTGAGAGATCTCACTCACTTAAATGTGACTGTGCATAAACCTGATTTTTTTGCACTGTGGTTGCCATTTGGAAGTCCAGGTAAGTCCCCATCTAACAAGGAAAAACGTGACATGAAGAAGCCACAAACGACTTCTTTCATACCCAAAACCATTTTAGCTCTGAGAATGTGAGAGTAACAGGCCTTCACGCGATATAATATCTGAGGTGTGAGCAGCAGTAGCAGTGCATCATGATTAAACGCTTGCGTGGGTCGGAGCGAATGATCTCTGCATTTGTCACCAGAACGGAGCTTAGCGTCCATCAGAGCTGCCAGCGGAGGTGCGTCTGCCACCAAGTGGGAACAGAACAGGCCAGATTGTGTGGGGAGGGAGGCCTTGGCACGTGACCAGGTGCATCTGAAGCCTCCTCTGATCCTCCAATGTGCTGCTGAGCTGCTCTATTCCCCCAACACAACGCCAAACACCTGCTTGGCCCGATTGTCAGACTGAAAGCTCCGTTATTGGCGTGGGCCGACCAAATGGTGAGGCACTCTGCTTTCATCAGCGAGTAGTATTGAGCAGGGGGAGGTGGGTGATTGATGTCAGTCGGAGAAGGTTTTGGAGAAGATGGAGACATCATGAGTCAGTCTGATAACTGACAGTGTTCGAAAAGCATATAGCACATGGAATGTTTTGTGCAAATTCGAGCACATGTGAAACTTAACATTATAAGACATCCAATTTTGACCATTGAGCACATAAAACAGGTGAGAACCCTATGGACTCTTTAAACAATTTTTTTTTTGGTTTATAACATTCACTGTGTATAAATATGGACGACGCACCCTCACTGTAAAAGGTGGAGCCAAAATACTGCCTTAATGGGTGCTGATCCATTATACTTGTGACATACTTCAGAGCCAAAGAATGCACAGAAGCCATCTGGCATGTGGATCCACAGGTTTAATGTGACGCCCCTTCCGTTAACTGAAACACACATTAACTTCTCTCAAATTGGTCATCTCAGTCCACAGCTGCACAGATTCCTGTTTCAGTTTGACGTGCACACTTCAGGTCATGGAAAGTTCAATAACTCTTGTGTAAGTGTTAGTAACGTTGCCCCTCTCTACTCAGATAATCTGGTTATGATCACTGCAAGAGCGGTATTTTGCCAACAGAGCTGTCAATCATGGTGTCACGACCGCTTCTTTTAAGCATCAAATATCTGCACATATTCCAGCATGATAAAAACTGTCAGGAACAGAAAGCGTGCTTGAGAAAAAAGTTATTTGATATGCATATCAATTTAAGGTTTGACTCATGTCCCATCTGCTTTAATGGAGGAGGTGAGCTTAATGAACTATTATGCAGCCAGTCACCAGGGGGAGCTCTAAATGTTTTGGGGTTACTTCTGGGGAGCAGTTGTGCCATCCATCTTGCTACACAGTTTAAGTTTACAAATAAAAGTGATACATTTGAAATGATTAAAATACTTATTGGAGATACTTAACATATAATGTTTATGTTAAAATCAATACAATAACCCAAAAAGTAGTGATATCCCTAGATAAAGTCTCCCATTTCATCCCCTTCTCTCCCCGTGACATAACACATAAAAACTATCCTTCATATTGTCTTTCACACAGACACAATATCAACTAGATAGAGAACCTCATAGCATAATTCAATTATACAGACTTATATTTGTTTTGAAATACTTTACAGTATTACATACATTGCATTTTAGTTCAGTTACGATATGAAAAAAACCCAGCAGCATTTAAACCAGACAGAAGAATATGTGCTTTATCAAACTGCATTGAACATAAATTCCATAGCACTGCATGAAAAATGGTCATTTGCTGTGTTGATATATTTGTGCGTCTACTATCTATGGTAATTAATTTGGCTTTGAATGCAAGGGGTGTGGGTCGTCATCAAAAGACGCGCGGTCAACAATGTGAGTCGCCTATGATGGAATAGAGATGCATTTGACTAATGAGAAATTCTGCAGGGAGACATCCGTCAAACAGGGAACTAATGCCCGATCCCCCGACATCACTCCAAGCAATGGCAAGAGATGACGGAGGCACAGAGATATGACATTCTAATTGAAGGCATATTTCAGAGGAGGACAACAATATGAGCACTATGGGGGCCCTTAGGTATTTTTGCCATCATGTTACAGGGCAGCGCAGGGGATCTGAATGACTAATACAGTCTTTATGTCGAGCCTATTGGTAACTCATTAAGTGACAGCGCTCCAGTGACAGCCAGGATGTGAAGTTGTTGGGGCAGCAGGCAGCTTTCAGAGTGGCCGATCACAGCATTTGGCAGGAGAGTAATTGATGGAATAAAAACAAAAGTGACAGCAGTTGTATGGCTCAACGGCGACAGCGGAGGCATGTTAGACAAAGATGTCTGAAGTGGATGGAGGTGGTGGTGGTGGTGGGGGGGGGGGGGGGGGGGGTTCAGGGGGAGTAGTAGGAGGGGTGGTGACAGATAAATGAGGCCATAGCTAGCAGAGGGAGGAGGAGGGGAGGAGAGAGTTGCTTGTGAGATCCCTTGCGATCTGTACCTGCCAAGTTCCTACCCTGAACAGCTGCTAGCAACTCTGAGGATATGTAGCAGCTCACTCCCGCACAACATCCATCTTTTGCAGCTTCTAATCCAACTGCACTTGGATCCGTTCGGTTGGTGTTTGATGCAGCATTTTACCTCCACAGAAGCATGTTATTTTAGCTTCATAACTCTTAGGCAGCATTCATAGAGGAAACAAAAAACCTATTTCATGCTAACACCTTCCAAATTCAGCCCTATTGGGTCTCTTGGAGGATATTGGTTAGATAAACTAGCATGAATTCCTCTATTCTTTTCATTCTTTGTTTGGATAAGGTGCATCTCTTGAGACTGCAAGACTTTGACTGAATCTGAAAGCACAAACACTTTCTTTCTCACACATTTCATGCTCATATCCTCCCTTTGCAACACCAGACATAGTTTGACTATTATTATCAGGTCTGATTCTAGCTTCAGCATGTATTTTAAAGTGCAACACCCAACGCTCATTACGCCTCTAATGTGCCCTCCACTCACAAGCTGATGGTCACTCACAAGCTGCAGCCTGCCATTTATATCCGCTCTCCGTGACTTGCACCTGCACTCGCGTGTTATGTAACATTCCCGTCCGAGAGCCACTCGACATGCCCGGCATGTGCAATGATTCCCCGCCGTTAAAAGGCGCTCTGTCATTCAGGGCACATGGTGTTTTCGTATTCATAAACTCAAACGGGTTTCAATTAGACATTTGTGGCTGGCCCTCCCAGCCGTTTGTGTGTTTAAATGAGATGTCTCTACAGGGAGGACGATGGAAGAGTTCTATTAAACAGTGGCCAGAGAATAGCAAGTCAGATGATGAAATACATCTTTATAGTCGGAGTAAGTTTTGAGTCATTAAAGTGTTTTTGCACAGTGTGGAGCACTATTATCCTTCCATTGGCGGTCCTAAAAATGTCAATTTCTCTGCATTATTTAGCTGCATTTACTGTTGAAAACCCTGCTGTGAGGCTTAAGGTTGATTGCAGTGGTGGCTGGTGCATTTTTCCTCCAGGGCTATAACAAGATCCATAATGTACATACTATTTATAAGGTTTAACAACAGCAGGAAACAACCTTTATTTGTATGAATTGAGATTACATTTTTCAAAACTAATCTTGGTGTAAAGAAACAGTAAAGATTGCTATAATATGGATCAGATTCCAAAAAGAGCTCCAGTGCAATTTCAGCTTTTAGCTTGAATACAACTCTAAACAATTCTCTGTGGCTCTCATTTCCACACAGCAGAGTTAGACATACAGTATCTTCATGTAAGTAAAATATTGAATATTAACTGTTTGTTGAGTTGACCAGCAGAATAAGGACCAGAAGTGTACTTCTTTACCTGCTTGTTTTCTGTTTCTGTTCTGCATAAAGCTTACGTGCAGTCACATGACTCACAATTAGGGACACTTTTTAGTTTGCTTAAACTAAACAATTACTCTTCTGGTGCTTAAAGCTGGGGTTGGTTGTCAGATTTAGATCCACTTTTTGCTATACTGGTTAAAATGATCTGTATGTCCCGATGACAATCAATACATAATGTGTTCTTAAAAAAGAGTGAAAAAAGACGCTTTCTACAACCGGAGTAAACCTGGGAAAACACCAAAAAATCACAGTTTTTGGGGTCCAATTTATAAAACCAATGAAATCCCGTCCCGCCGTTCTGCCC
This sequence comes from Notolabrus celidotus, assembly GCF_009762535.1. Classification (NCBI taxonomy): domain Eukaryota; kingdom Metazoa; phylum Chordata; class Actinopteri; order Labriformes; family Labridae; genus Notolabrus; species Notolabrus celidotus. Next base: position 14,565,362 of record NC_048294.1, on the reverse strand, counting down.
GCCTCCTGCCTCTGCTTCCCCTGCCTCTATTTACTGCCCCTTTCGCTCCACTTTGGGCCTGTCCCCTCTGACCTGATGAGGTGCTTTGCTCAGGACTGTAGTCCGAATCAGAGTCTAAAAAGCTCTCAACAAGGGGGCTCTGATAGGAAAAAGAATGAATGACATTTAGTAAGTCCTACAGAAATGTATATTGTAGCAGATTATTTACAGTCTGTGGTCCAGACGCTGAAGGGATGAGGGGGGAGGGGGTCAAATTGGTTTGCTAAGTGTGGCTTAAGTTAGCAGAGCTAGCACCACCAGCTTTCAGTACTCGTTGCAGGTTAAAGTCTACATGCTTTTGCTGGTCACTCTGCTACCATCCAATTATTTTAGATTGAAATACACCAAACCTTGCTGCAGTACAAGATACTATCTGTCGTCTCTGTGTGTTTACATCCGAATAGTAGAGACATTTAGCATTATTGCAATTGCTGTCAACCAGAATTAAAGCCCCAGCTAGTGGCAGGTGGCTTTGGTACAGCTTAGAGACCATTTATCACCGGCATTATAGGCCTACAGTAATAAAAATATTAATAACCTGTTCAACTGGTAAGTAATTCTGGTGCCAGTAAGGGTGATGACATTTCATAGTTTAGTGTAGATATTGCCATTGCCATTCTAACTTCTCCTAAATGTTGCAACATGCAAGATTTTGATTTAAAGTCTTTAAGTTGGAGCCTCCGGTAGGCACTCTAATTTTGAACAAAAGCCAACTCTATAGTAAGTGATAATGAAAACCCCACATCAAGATGCAACACTAGCCAATTAACTCCACTACAAAGGAAGCAGAATGCTGCCATGAGTGCGACCCAGATATGAACACACACAGACTCAAACACCCCAAAAAAAAGGATAGGAAGATGAAAATAGTCTCGAGGTAAATTAGCTGTGGCACTCTTTAAGAAAAGACTGCTGCTTTAGCCAACAATTCACACTGTCTCTAGCATCTACCACTGTAGATGTACAGGGCACTTCAAGCAAGGCTGTTTTAAGTGGGATCAGGTCATCATCACAGAGACTGTGATTGCAGCCTCAACAGACCTGAATAGAAAGTGCTCTCAAGCCCTTTGTTGTGTGGAAGAAAGAAACAATGTTTTGACCGTGACGTCCATAACTAGAAGTTAAAAGATCAGGGTGGATGAAACAGCAAATCTGTCTGTGGAAATGTTTCAGAGGGAGAAGAAATGTTCAAGGAGACGTTGTTATCAGATCAAGACTGTAGAGGTAAGGGTCGCAAGCTGTGGCGAAAGCATTATGCCCTCAAGATTCAGAGACATGCAAGAAATTGTTTTTCAAAGTAAAATACAGTCAGTGATGAAAAAGTAGACCCTCTAAAGGTGAGATTTCTGTGGTTTCTTTCTTCACACACATGCCCTGCTTTTGTGAACAGAGGTCACCACTGTGTCTATTTAAAATGCAGAAATTGTAAGAAGTCATCCTATTCTGCATGAGAGGAACCTTGGCCTGGCCTTCTGTATTCCCAGCGTTTGGTTTGACCTGCTTGAACTTTACGCACTGTGGAAAATTAATACAAATTACAGGTCGTAACCTTCATTTAAAAGAGATACCCAGTATATTGTTTATTTAACTCTTTAAACCATCAGTGTCTGGGTTGAAGGTGAAATTCATCTACATAATTTATCCTGAAAAACCACTTTTATTTAAAAAAATGTGGAATACTTCACTGAGGCCTTTGCAGTCACGACTTCTTTCAGTATTTTTTGCTTTCAGTACTTAATAAGATAAGTCAGATTTTTTTGTCTAGCATTTAGCAATAAATTGTAATTTAAAAAAAAGGTGGAGTGAAATTACAAGCATCTCTAAAAAGAAGCCTGTGAAACAAAAGAGAACTGATCCAACTGGCTGAATATTGAGAGCTTGGATTCAATCTTGTAAATATAATTCATGTATGATAGGAGCTCGTTGCAGAACTGTCGCCAATGTTTTGTGTCACATCATTGACGTACAGGATTACACTATGATCTGTGAGAAATGAATGGAGTTGGCAGATGGGAAAATAATGTTCTCCTGTCTTTGTACTTCTTTAATAACATCAGTGTAGAGTACAATACGTACCAGCAGCTTACAGACACGCCTGGGCAGAGAGTCTTAGCTGGCAGTCCTTTATTCATGACTATAATGTGATAGAACTCTAAACCCTCAGTGCATCTGCATTTAGATCCACCACAAACAACCCTATATCTGGATCCTGCCATCAATTTGCATAATTGGAGATTGTGGCTGGGGCGCTTGTTATTCATTGACGTGACACTGCAGAGAGGCAGATGGAGGGATGTACTGAACTGACTGTTCCAGTTTGTGTCAGGCAGGGGTGGTAGTGTCTTGGCAAAAGAGGACCTGAAGAACCAGCATCGACACCCAATGCCACAAGCAGAACTGAGTCGTTTTTATTTATTCACCAATTATTTGAGTGATGGGTTGGAGATTGGCATGCATGCCAACATCGAAGAAGTTACAAGGAAAGGCATCTGGAAAACTGAGCAAAAGGAGCTTGGTTCTGCTTTCCCAAGAAAAATTTGAGTCCTAAAAAACAAGCAGTATGGGGTTTACCGGCCAGCAGGCCTCTAAATAACCTGAAGAACACACAGCACATGACAGAGATGAGACACCCCTGACTGACTGACACATCCATCTCCCCTGCTATCTGTCTGACTGAGGGAGAGGAGCGATTGCAAGTCCCTCATGCATGAAGAAAAGAGCGCTGCTTATTAGTGATGGGAGACAGAGGGAGAGAAAGGGGTGGGGGGGGGAGAGATTGCATCGTCTCAGTTTCAGTTTGATGAAGGACACAGTGTCTCCTCAGGATGAGTAGGAATCTGTGTCACGTCTGCGTGGTTAAGACTTCAAAAGTGTACAGTGAAAATGTGCCGTGACTTCAAATGGTCTGCAAAGGCAATTCTACAGTGACACCAGGCAGGGTTATCTTCTCCTACAGGCCTTTATATTCCTTCCGATGAAATGCAAATCCAGTGTGGTTGACCTGCATATTCAGCTTTTACCTCTATGCATAGGAAAGTTTTCAACAACTTTGGGGACTGTATGAAAATTATTATGAGTGGAAGTGGGGTCAGGAAAAGGGGAAGGTATTGGAATTTTCATTTTGACTGAAAGGAGGGTAGTCTGCATTTTTTAATATTGTTACTTTCCACACAATGATAGTTCTGTGTCTGAGAATAGGTTTCAGTGTGACCTTTTTTTCAGAAGCCACATTGGATCTCAAGTGGTACAAATGATCTCGATAATGACGTCTAATCCATCTGGGGTTTTTTCTGTTACAATAAACTAGAATTGAATACTCTTCTTGCATTGTGAACTCATCTCACAGTGAAAACTTGTGAGTCTAGCTTGTTAGGTTGTAATATCTATTAATTATTGTTTTACTGTGGAGACTGCATCATATCGTATGGCATCTCCTGGTATCATGTTGTATCAAATCCTATTGTATTGTATCATGTCGTATCAAATTGTATTGTTTCATAGCATAAATATCACATTTTGTAAAATCGTATATTGTATTGTATTGTATTGTTTCCTGTCGTGTTGTATTGTATCCTGTCGTGTTGTATCGTATCCTGTCATGTTGTATCGTATCCTGTCATGTTGTATTGTGTCTTATCGTATCCTGTCATGTTGTATCGTATCCTGTCGTGTTGTATTGTGTCTTATCGTATCCTGTCGTGTTGTATTGTATCCTGTCGTGTTGTATCGTATCCTGTCGTGTTGTATTGTGTCTTATCGTATCCTGTCGTTTTGTATCGTCTCCTGTCGTGTTGTATTGTATCCTGTCGTGTTGTATCGTATCCTGTCGTGTTGTATTGTGTCTTATCGTATCCTGTAGTTTTGTATCGTATCCCGTCGTGTTGTATTGTATCCTGTCGTGTTGTATCGTATCCTGTCGTGTTGTATCGTATCCTGTCGTGTTGTATTGTATCCTGTCGTGTTGTATCGTATCCTGTCGTGTTGTATTGTGTCCTGTCGTGTTGTATTGTATCCTGTCGTGTTGTATCGTATCTTGTCGTGTTGTATTGTATCCTGTCGTTTTGTATCGTCTCCTGTCGTGTTGTATTGTATCCTGTCGTGTTGTATCGTATCCTGTCGTGTTGTATTGTGTCTTATCGTATCCTGTAGTTTTGTATCGTATCCTGTCGTGTTGTATTGTATCCTGTCGTGTTGTATCGTATCCTGTCGTGTTGTATTGTGTCCTGTCGTGTTGTATTGTATCCTGTCGTGTTGTATCGTATCTTGTCGTGTTGTATTGTATCCTGTCGTGTTGTATCGTATCCTGTCGTGTTGTATTGTATCCTGTCGTGTTGTATTGTGTCCTGTTGTGTCGTATTGTATCCTGTCGTATCGTATCCTGTCATGTTGTATTGTGTCTTATCGTATCCTGTCGTGTTGTATCGCATCCTGTCGTGTTGTGTTATGTCATATCGTATTGTATCGTGTCGTGTCGTATCGTGTTGTGTTGTATCGTTTCAAATCGTATTATATTGCCCTGGATCATATCATAATATTCATATTATTTTGCTTCATATTGTATCATAACATATTGTATTGTATGGTACAATATTCCTAATCAGATTGTACTGTGTCATATGGTATCGTACTGTATCTTGTTATATGAAATCCTACTGCAGTGAATCAAATTAAATCCAATCATATGGTATATTATTGTATTGTATTGTAAGGCAAAATAAAACTGCTTCCAAATGTAAAAGACAGGGCTGCTTTATCCACAGGGATTGCAAAAGTCAACTCAAATGGAAATCTCTTCACAGGAGCTTTCGATGCATTTTTAGAAGCATTCACCGTATATGAAATATATCGTGAAAGGTCTTCTCCTCCCAAGTGCATGAACAGTGCACATTCAAAGAATCACACGACTGACTGAGTGGTAAATGTCAGTTTGCACTGTGGCCTCAACATTTTATTACTGCACACACATTCTCATGATGCCTCCCGCTGAAAGGAACGTCTCCCACTGTGACAGCAGAGGTGGGACAATAGTATGTGGTCTGACGTATGAATCCATTTTCTGGCACTGTACTTTGGCTGAGAGGACACTTTGTAATTTTAGAAAATTGAAGTTGCCACACATGATTTATATATTTCTCATCTCAGCCAACAAACTGTTCAAAGCCACATTTCCTGTAAAAATTAGTGCCAGAAGGACATTAAAATCTTTACCTCGGACACAGATAAATCACATACATTTTCAGCTGTTTTCTTTCTACACGGACAGAGCATCTCACAGTGAGCCCTCTTAAAATGTGTGTTTATGAACAGATCAATCAATACATCTGACCTATTACCTGCAAGGGCTTGTCATGGGTACTATTTCAGGTTTACAGCCTTTCAGCGTGAGCTCTATTGATTGCTCGCCTTCAGGAACACTTCTGGTGTAAGGACATGAAGGAGGGGAAGAAGGGAGGGGTGGAGAAGGAAATGGTTCGTCTCCTGTTATTGGAGTTGCGGGGATTTTGATCTGAGGTTCGCCTGAACCACAAGAGCACTAATGTGTGACACAGAAGCTCCCAGCAGGCTTTTTTTTCTTCCAGTGAAAAAGTACTCAAGGAGAAAAGAAAAAAGAAAAAAAAAGTGTGAGGTCTGAATAGTGAAATAAGAATATGAAAATCTGCATAATTAGATGTGTCAACAAAGCACTTCCTCGCACAGCAGTTGCCATCTAGTTCTACTAACAGCCGGAGAAATTAAATATTTTCTTTTCGTTTTGTTTTTACAAAAATGCTATTTTAACAGCTGAACACCAGGACATAATGTCCCCTTGGATTATTCTCTTTCCCTTATTTTTTTTCTCCATTTTGATCTTTATGACAATTTATTTTCTTATAATAGTATTCATATATTTCCCATCATATAGCCTCATAAACAAACATTGAGCAAGAGGAAAAAGTATGTTTCACACCATCTGGAAAGCAAGTGGCTGAAAACTTTAATTTCTCTGATCTGAGGTACAGTGAAGAATTTTGGACACAGCAACTGTCATTTTCAAGACAGAATTATCTTTTCTGGCTTAAATTGAAGCCAATGAGCTTGGGCAATTTATAAGTACATGTGAGGCAGAGAAGGAAATTCATATTTGGATAAGAACTTGTCATTCAGATGGTAATTTTTTTATGTCTTGTTGAAGATAATGTGGGTGATATTTTAATAGAAACAGCTTGCCTCTTAACCTATGCTATTTCTCCTTAACCTTAAAGGTTCAGGTTTCATACTAATAAGACTCATGTAGCTTTTTGAGGCACATTATTTATGGATTTTATTGCTAGAGTATTCTTGCTCTTACATTTGTTTTGGACTTTCGTGTGCGTTAGTTAATGCCGATCCCTATACCTTTGGGCCCCTGGGGCCAAACAGCCTGCTCATTTGCTTTAGATGGCTGAAGGTAAAGGCCAACAGTAAAAAGGGGATGAACAAATGTTTAAGACTAACATCCTGAGAGCTAGAACCGGCCTCCAGGCTCTTACAACAGTTAGGAATAAATGGTTCAAATGTCTTCTGTTGAAATATAAAATATTTCGATCTATGTACTTTGACAGATTTGGCACAGTGTTACATTGCCCACAGAGGAGTGAAAAATTCTCCACTGTTTTACAGAATAAAAGATGGCATCCTTACTGTCCATGCTCAGGCTCTTTCACTGCGGCTCTGAACATGAAGCTGTGCTCTTCAGAGCTTGTTTTGTCTCGCCCTCGGATGGAACAATCTGATGAAATCAGGCCCAGTGTGTCAGAAGCGTCACGGTCAGAGGGATGCCTACCTATGCAGTGAAACGCTAAGCAGTTATGTGCTGTCTTCCTCGGAAAACCATGTCATGTTTTAGATCGCTGATTCCCACAGATAAGCATTTTGTGTTTGAAGATTCTGGACTGAGAGAATAAAACAACAAAGAGCATCACAGCTGCAGTCCACTGTTTCACATTAGCATGTTGTTTTTTTAGCAATGCAGCTTACCAAGCATCTCTTGTCTCACTGTGGATATTTGCTTGGATGGAAATTGCTGTGTTGCAGTCTTGAACTTCACTAATACTGCTTCCTGGTATTGGATTAAGTCTAAAGGTGATTTTGTTGATGCTAAACAATACATGAAAAATAAAGGACTCAGCAAAAAGGAGTGCTTAGACCAACACCTGCTTCTCCGTGCTTATGGGGAAGAATAGAAGATGAAATGATGCACACACAAAGGAAGCATCACATTACTCTACTGTATAGCTGCTGAAAATAGCGCTAGTAGCAATTATGTCTTAGAAAAAGAAATAAAAGAGTGAAAAACGACCATACTAATCAACACCATTGCTGCCCCCTTCATCAAAATACACCCAAAGTTGTCATCAATCAATTTCATTTTCACTCCCACAGCGGACTGCAAGGCAGTGCAGAAATAAACATCACAAACATCAGCCACAAACAAGCTCCAAAGAGATTCTTCAGAGGGTCTTTTAAGTCGACTGGATGGATGAGGAAAATAAGACTGTGGCTCAGGGGGATGGGGAGGGGTGCTCTAAACAAGCAGCAAAAAAAACTCTATTTACATTTATAAATACTAACTGTTTATTTATATGTTTGTCAGGCCTCTCAACCTTTACATCTTCCTATAGTTCAGAGAGAAATTTTAAAAAGGCTCTAGCAGCAATTCTTTAACTCAAAAACACTTAAAAAGCTTAAACATAACAGCCAAATTCAAAATCAAAAAATTGCCAGGAATTCACACACACTTTCAGTTACACAGCTCTGATCGACACCGAAGACCTAGGTGAAGTTTCCCAAGTTCTATTCATAAAGTTGAAGTCTTTTGGAAATGACATGCAAATTATACATTTTTCCAATTGTGCATAACATTTTAAAACAACATTTGATTCAGCTCCTCTATTGGCGTAATGACATTAGGGATTTGCATAGGTGTGCATGCAAAAGCAGTTTCACTCTTTCATTGATTCTGTTTCCTCCAACGCTGGTGTGGTTTACTTCAGCGTTGCAGAGTCAAGATGTCATAGGCCAGAGCCAGTCATGCCAATTGCTCTGTTTTTAAACGTAAAACCCAACATAAATATCTATATTCTTTCCCAGCAGTGGAGGACCAAAGAAAACAGTGGTTGCTTCTTATTTTTTTACAACAACTTAACGCTTACAGTTAGTGATTGTTTGTTTGTTTTTTGCCCTCCAGATCACCTCGGACTGCTTCAACAATGAGGGTTTTACAAAGCTGGGTTTACATCAACATGGACTCACTTAAAAGGATCTTTACCAACTGTTTGTGACCCAACAACATTTAACGGGCGATTGGTAAGTGTTTCCACTGTGTGACAATATTTACTGTGTTATCCAAAAACATTAAGGTGTGGTCTTGGCTTGATAAGGGGCTTGGTTTTGGTGTGTGCCATAAGCTTATTTGCATCATTGATTTCTTGTTTGATTTCTACATAGTCAATGGAGCTTTGTATCTAAATCAGTTGACTTGTGTGGGGAGGAAAAGAAACAGATATGATAAATAAATGTACTCCAGTACAATTAGCATGAGCTACCAACTTATCACCATTCCCAATGCTCCTTTGAAATGGAGTTTAAAGTGGGTCGAGTGTGATTAACATAACGAGGGAGCTTGTTGGTCTTAGTAAAAAGCTAACAATATGTGTGCTGCAAGAGTCTGGTCTATTTCAGCTGTCAGCTGGTTAAAACAAGCACCTCAACAACTTGTTTACTTGATACCACATAGATTCTAACAGTTCAAAATATTCTTCTGAAGAATTTAGTTGAATTCTGCTTGTCATGTTTGTTGTGGTGTTTTTCCGCCTCTGCATCTGTCTGCACCCTCCCCCCCTCAGACAACACTCAAGCAGCCACCCACTCAGATCATTGCATGGATAATGAGGTTGGACACTAAGAGGCAGCGCATCCTCCACAGAGGCTGAATTTGGGATTTTTGGAACAGACGTCTAAACCTTGCTTAAATGACAACTAGAAACATGTAAACAGCCTAAAAGAAACATTAAATGGGACCTTAAAGACAACATTTTCAAAGTTACATGATTTTACATATGTTTAATAATTTGTCACATTGTTTTCACATTCACAAATTCATGCTTGTAAGTAGCCAATTTCATACAATCACTTTATTCATAATGGCTGTACTTCAGGCGTCTCTCCATTTACTAACAGTGACTTGTGTGACCTTGTGTAGTGAGTTTTTCTATCCTCTTCTACTCTACTGTTTGCATTTTAGCTGTGTTGTGTTGATAGTTGTCATGCTTCTGTTTTCCTTGAAAAGTACCTAAAGCCATGCCACCTTAACAAATTGGTTTCAGCTCCTGTATGACTGTTGCAGTGCATTTTATTTTCTGAACCCTAGAACAGAAAGAATATTTAAAGGATTCAATTTCTACGAAGAAAGGAGCCACTCTTGTGAAGTTATGCCTTCAGTAAAAATATTCCAAGTCTGAGCAAGACAACTCGAAAACATTTTAATCATGGCTGTAATTGATAGGGAGGACCGTCTCTGAGAATTAATGAATCCAAAAGGGGCCCTTTGATGTGAGCGGGACTGTGACATTCAGATTTGTGCTTGACTGAGTCTGAACCAGATAGCTGCTCAGAAGTAGCTGACTTTGGCATTGGTCGGCCGTCATCCATCACCTTTGATATCAGGCTGCAGACAGGTAGATTGATATGCCTGATACAGATTGCAGGGAGATCCGACAGAGGAAGTATGACTTTTCTTTAGGTCAGCACTACTGCTTTTTAATTAAATTTTAATGTATAATGATGTCAGCTTTAGACCAGTGATTAAATAACTGTCAGTATCTCTACAACCTTACCTTTAGATTGTAAAGTGTCTGCTCCAAAAGGATTTCAAAGGAGTAATGTGGTTGTTTACCTATGTTTGTCACTCTACTGAGTTCACATTTCATGGAAATATTTTGATATTTGAGCTTGTTAAATTTTTGGTCAAGATAGAGATGTGTTAAGTTTGGTTGTACTGACTGGTATTAGCATGAGGGTTAGCTTCTTTAAGTTCCATGAAATGGCTAGCACAGTGCTATTTGATTATACATAATTTTGTGTTTCTTGTTAAACATTTAGAAAGGGAAGGACTTATAAAAGTAGTGTTTTGATCATAGACTGTATAAACAATGGACGTAGTATCCATGACGTCACCCATCTAGTTCCTGAGTGCTGTTTTGAAGCCAATTGACGGCGGCAGCCATATTGGAAATGCAGACCTCAATCAGGCATAGTGTGACGTAAAGAGGCGGAGTCTGAGCCTCCTAGCCAACAGCTATGTGTTCTCGTCCGGGAGTCAAGTCAGTCATGTCCTTATTTGGGCAAAAACTCGGAATCTTAATATCTTCTGAACCGTCGCGTTAGGAAAAAATTCACACCCCGTAAAGTGTGTGACGATAGAGAAATTGGCTACGTAGAGCCAAGCTGTTTTTTGAGCCAGGCTGTAAACATGTTTATTAATGCTGCAAAGATCGTCTTTTTTTGAATTGGTGTGTATGTGGTTTCCGGTGTTTCTGCAGCCAGCCTCAAGCGGATTCTCGATGAATTGCAGTTTATAACACTTCCGCATGGGCTTTATATTTTGAAACTGGAGGTTGCTGCTTGGTTTTGATGTTAATTACACCAACTAATGACAGAGTGTCTCACAAACAGCTGTCAAATCATGTTAAATAAGTATGTCTTTTGAAAAACACTAGCGCCAACACAGTAACACTTGTTGTAATAAGTGACTGGGTGGGCAGATTTTGAATTGTGTGGTGGTAATACTTCCAAAAAAAAAGGATGGACCACAACTGCAGAAGATAAGCATGGAGGCTGGAGGTTAAATCAAAAGGTTTAGGAAATGGGGTATGCTATATGCTAGCTAGCGTCTCGATCCTGTGCTCTAGTCTGTGAACTAGAGGCATTTATACTAAAATGTCCTTATGAATGCTTCAAAAATGGCTTGTTTTTCATTGGTTAGCTTAGATACTGGGAAATAGGTGCCTTTAAATGCAAGCAAAGTCTGGAAAATATATTTATATTGTGTTCATGGGACGTTCAAGCTAGCAGGCAGATGTTTTAGTAGCTTACGACATGCACTGGCTAGCACTGCTGAGTCTTGTCATGACTCCTTGGCCTCATGTGTGGATATGGGGATTCTCATTGGTGTGAAGCCCAAGGATCTTTCCATCTGTCAGATTTAATTCAACCTATACTTCGCTTTTGAATTTCATATCAAAACCTTGTTAAAACGTTAATGTTTCTTTGTAATCATGATGTAAGGCTGTGTAGTAAAACCAAATGGAATGGGAGGCAATATTTGCCATCATGGCACTACTCTGTGATAAAATTAGCAGCTGCTCTGAGTGAATGTAAAATGCATCAGTTTTTCTTGCTGCACTTGATCTCTTTAATAAGGTTAAGAGAGCAGACTCAAGGATTACTCCTGATGCTGTAAAGACAGATGGCTATAGGACATGACCTCGATAAGGGCTGAAAGCTGAGGGTGTTCTGACTGCAAAGGAGATCATCGAGCACTCCTGAGGATTCTGCATCCAATGGAGACATAAACACAACTAAATTGACTAACAAAAGCACATATTAGCGCAGTTTGCCTAAACGGGCTCATGCACCATAATTTCATCAACAGGTATACCACATAGAGAGATATCCCAGACTACTGGAGCAAGTAAAGGCAAATCCAGTTTACCCAGATTGCTCTTATGAGGCCTCATGGTTTTGGGCACCTCAAGGCATAGAGCATTTTGGCACATTCAAGGGAGCTTGGCAGCCCGGCGAACTATAACGCCTTTGGGGGAATCACATGCTCCAGACAACATGAGCTTGAACGTTGTCTTAGATAGACCTCTGCTCCTGTTATTGGAGGAGATTTATGTTTAAAGTCAGTCAAGCAGAGAAAGAAAGGTGACCTCCACACACACTCAACCTTCTTCTACACACCCGTCTTGAACATTAACAGCTCGGTAAGCATGCTCAACACATTGTTGCACAGAGTCAGGCTGTGCAGAGCATATTTAAACTCTCTTCACCAGCAGAGAGCTTTCTGTGAGATAAGTTGTTTCGGACGGAAAGGAACACTTTATTCTCCCCGAGATAAATCATTCATCCTGTGATTGACCTCTTTGTGGGGCAGTGATTCTAAAGGGATCCTGACCTGTCAAAGCTGATTTGTTTCAAATGTCAACAGGGCCACAAAGGTGCCCTGGCTTGAACTGTCTGTGATTAGAGAAGTTAGCAAGAAAGAGTGAACGAGAGAGAGATTTACCACCAGTGATAGATTTTAGCAGCTCAGCATAAACTCAATTTATCATCTGCACATAACTCTTCTCCTTCCTAAAAGAGATGGTGGGGAAAAAGGCGCCATAATGCTTCTTGGATTAATGACACTTCTAAAGAGCATCCCTAGGAATTGAAAAATCTCTCCTTTGCATGCCCGTCTTGTGAATATGAAATATATATATATAAAAAAAAAACACTGCTCATATTCTTAACGATGTAGTTTAGTAACAAATAAATTGTCTTATCCAAAGTTACAAAAACTCCCATTTATAATAGTTTATCCAAAACTAGTTCCAACTTTTTAAACTTCTTGAACCCAATATATATCAGTGTTTTTAAATTTAGAAAACTAACAGTTAATGTGTTTGCCAGAGTGTCAACAGGCCTAGGTGCTTACCTTTTCTTATCTTTGATGGTGACTAATCAACCATTAGCGTAGCATCCAGAGTTTTATGTTCTCTAAATTCCTTAAAATCAGTAAAAGAAGTATTTTTGTTGTTTGACGATTTCGCATGCTAGGATGAACTAACGCTTTTGCTACAGTGTCAACAGGCAGATAATAAATATGCTGGGCTCTTATATGCCGATTGATTTGATTCAAGATAGACTGTATGATGAGGTCATCCCTGGCAACACTTACAAGGGACTTCCACCAGATCCGTGTCCGGTCCTTCTCCCATCCGCTGCGGTCCGACTCCGTGCTCTCTCGTCTGTCAACACCCACCGGTTACGTTTTTGGAACGCAGCACGGAGCAAGGCCACCGGACAGCTGGAGTCATGTGACCGAGGTTTTCACGTGGTAAGTACTGAATCAAGGATTCTCCTCCTCCTCTCCTCATCCATGTTGTCTTCATGGTCCTCTGAAAACCTCTGACTTGATGACACTAGGCCTGGCTCCACTCTCAATGACATTTTTTTTGTCATAGTTAAGTTAAAAACGATCTAACGAACACTGAATGTTTTATTCCGAAAATTAACCGTTTTTTATATTGTTTTGGTGCCTGACTTCCTGTCCAGCTCTATCTGCTCTGTGCTGAATTGATGCGTCGTGCTCCGGCATCCGGCAAAAATAGAAGTCTTGAGTATCTGATCCGTTGCGATGCGACCTGTCGGATCAGAGCTGCAGCCGTAACGCAACGGAGCGGATCCAGTGGGGGGTTAACAGAATCACTAGAATAGAAACCTGTCAGATCCGGTGCTGTGACGGATTGGAGACGGTCCGATCACGGATCTGGTGGAATTTGGCCTTCAGCGGTCAGAAAATAAATCACTATTGTTATAGGGTTTTAACCAATCAGAATCAATTATCAAACACAGCTGTGTAATAATAATGAAACGACATGCTATATTTGATACTATTTGAAGCAAGCTTAATGGGCCGACAATTAATGTGGAAGATGCTAACTTAGGTAATAAATCAACAGAGAAACAGAGCAACTTTCTCATCTGGTTCCATAACACCAGGCTCCTTTTGGCACCCCATGCTGACTATTAGAATGAATGTAGTTTTAAGCATATCACTATTTTCCTTTTTTACCTAATGACCATGTTATATCCTGTTCCAAAATCTATTTGACTTTATATATTGTCTGTGCAGAAGCACATTGTTAGGGGTTCAACTGAGGGGAAAAAATACAGCACACTGGACTGTATGGCTGAATGAAAGCCCTTCCAGCAGACCTGATAGATAGACACGCTCATTCATCCATGAAACCCGCTGCTCTTTGTCAAGTGTCAAATTACACTCCTGCTGAAAAAAAAAGAAATCCATTCTCAACCCTGTGAACCTGAATGATCTTTATACTCTGAAGTCAATTTTTAAATATGAGAAGAATGAGAATTGTCAGAGCAAGGTTTGGTAAATTAATTTGTGATATTTCTAGGGATCTATATACTGGTATATAGAAGCTGTGCAAACTATCAAAATAAAAGCCCAGGAGATCAAGCAGTGATGGATAAATGCTGACAGTGTATGCCTGTGACAGCAGGTAGCTTTTTCAGCCTCGGAGTGATGTTTTCTGTTTTACTCTTTCTAATAAACTCTCATGCAACATTGTAATTGGAAAGCTTAGGATTTTGTAAAAGGGATTTTAAATATATATCCATGTAATGCCTCTTTCACCCTGTAATGGCGAATTAGCTAATAAGTATAATTCTTTTTGTTGGCCTGACAAAGAGAGCAAGTCTCAGATGTCAGTGAAAGTGCCAGGAAAGTAAAGAGAGGAAAAAAAATATCTCTCAGGTCCCAGCAGATTTTTAGAGGCCTTGATGATCCTCCCCAGCTAAACTTGGGATTATTTCCGGAGTTGGCAGTTCATCACGCTCACATGCGGGAGGTGCTGAGGGCGAGAGGCTTGTCAGGAAGGCATTCTGCTGCCAATTAGTATCAATCGGGAGGAAAATAAGGGCTGCACTGTTGCAATTTTCTTTTTTAACAGAGGGCTGTTTTCCTCCACAGCCCTACTCCTCCCTGCACATTAGGGCTGTTTTCACCTCTTTATCAGCGTGATCAAACCTCTGAGCCATATCGCTATCTGCGACACAGAGCGCCTGATAAAACTACTTTGTGTGAAATTATATTAATTATCACTCATTTGCTCTGTTGGGAAGAGATCTCGATCACGTTAAACACTTATTGCCCTATATTTCGAAGTTCTTTAACATTTTATTTTCTAAAAGTGCTTTAAAGAAGTGCCATCACTGTGTGTGAAAGCAACATGCATACATCTTACAAAGGCCGATAGTTAAGTTTTGGAGCTTGACTATGATTGGTTGTTTACAAAGCATTGAGTTCAGCATTTCGTCCATAACCATAGGGCAGTGACCATATTTGGACAACAAAATGAACACACATACTACACTCCTGTCCTTGCAGATAGGTAACCTTTATGTCAACTTGTCAATCAAAAGTAGCCCTAGAGAATTCTCTGTTTTCGCTTTGATTTTATCTTTGACACAGTGAAACACATGATTTTGTTTATATTATTCGATATGAATGCGAACATGAGCATTTTGTACTAAGTGTGACGAGACATTACTACAGCTGTCACACATGCTTTGTGTGAACAGGAGAACGCAGCACATTAAATATAGTGCAATTTCTCAGATTTACGCTGTGTTAGAGTAAATGCTTCGTCATAATGGAGGTGCTTCAACCCTTGCTGTGTCATTATCATTTTTAAGGAAGCTAAGCCAAACCTTAGATCATCTGCTGCGGTCTGTCATGATCCTCTTGTCATGATGCTACTGCGTCACAAGTGATGTAATGTTATGCCGACGCAGCAGGTCTTCGCAGATAACCAAAACTTTCTGTGGGCTGGAATATTCTCACTGATTTTTAATCCTGAAAGATTTATATTCCTGTCAGGAACTGAGAAGCAGAACAAAATCTACAAATCTTAGAAGTTTGGAACCGGTTCTCAATACCAAAGCCTTAATATATATCATGCATCCCTAGTAAATGTGGCTATCCCCAGGTTAGCCTCACGTAGATGACAACAATCTTTCTCTGTTTAAAGGTAAAAAATCCTTCTAAGATTTGTAATTTTTAATAAGACAATTTATATCATCTTTGATTTTGTTGTACCAAAACACAAAATTGTAACAAACTCTGGACAAAAATAAACATGTCTGAGGATTCATTATGATTTAGGGGATGTCAAGCGTATTGTTGTCTTCTTTTATGCTAGTTTTTTTTTAATATACATAACAATCAAATGCTAAGCTAAGCAAACCAGGTCCTGGCTCAAGCATGTTTTAGTTAATGAACAAACAAAAAAGACCTTTTGGATACTTTTTGACTTCAAATTGATGGAAGAGGCCTCTCAGAAAGACCTCATTATGATATGACAGGTTGATGCTGCATAAAGACAGAAAAAACAACTCATTGGGATATGCACACCACTACAATATAAACACTTGTAAATGGACACAAGCCTGTTATCATCTCAAATTTGGCTTACAACAGCATTACAGCAAAACAGAATGCTAATCACATTAGCAGGAACAGGGATGCCTCCAACTCCTACACAACATTTCCTTCACACTCAAAGCGCTTACTCCTCCCTTTTAGGAGGAAGCTTTCACTGAATAGATATGAGAGAGGTGGGTAAAGCATCCATTGTTACATAGAGCTCTCCATTCCTTTGATATCTGGCACGTGACGCACCTAAGGTGTCCCCAGAGCTGAACACTTCAGGTTCTAAGGCTAACATAACAAGGTTCGACACAGTGTTTAATAGTGGGAAGCAGTGGAGTGAATTGAACAATGCATTTGTGTCAACTCATGACAGTGTGCTTGAACCTGTATTAACACAGAGCCTTCCTCCTACACGGCCCACATCATTTTAGTTTAGTAGGAAAATCAGGGTAGAGGCACGTCCAACTTCTCATTAAATTTTAACCTCTGCACTGTAACTGACAGTCCCCCTGTAGATACAGTTTGTCTATTTTTGCAGTTATGGTGCCGGCTGTGGAAAGAGTGACGATGGGAATACAAGTGGGTATTGGAGCATCTGAACTGCCAGAGTCTATGTTTGGATGTTTTCCTCGAATTGAGTAGGATGTGCACTAAAGTAGCCCTGAGCAGTTGAACTAAATGGCCCTCTCAAACACAGTTTAGAAAAGTCATAGATTTTCGGCTTGCCTCCTATGAACTGATCTGATTTCCTGAAGGGGGGTTAGAGTTATCAGGACAAAAGGGCATAACCTCTTAAACTTCCCCAAGACCTGCCATGAGGTCAGACAACATAACTTGATAGAAAATAACTTATTGACAGGAGTCGCTCTTTAATTTTGGTGAAATTACTTCCTGATAATTTCAGCATATTTAGAAAATGCCCTGCTGCTGATACATTAAAAGTAAGAAAACTCCTTTTTCTCTTAGTGGTAAACAAAGCCTCTACCCCAAAGTTCTATTCTTGTTTGTCCTATTTTAACAATCCAGAAATGAACAGCCTTGGACACCACACTTATTGAGTGATTATAAATACGGAGGCAGTTTTAAAACTGTGTAAGTATTTCAGTCTTGGAGCAACTTTTACTTTATTATGTACCCTCTGGGTTTAAAGGGACGCTGATCTTCACATGCATTATTTTTTAAAGCCAGTAAGGGGAGACAAAAGCAGGAGGAACAAAAGAAGCCTGATATTATGGAACCAGATGAGAAAAGTGTTGTTTCCCAAGTCTTCCCAAATACAGCATTTCCTTTATTTCACAATCAATATACCCAGCTGTGGTCAATGCTCTATTCTGACTGGTAAAAATCCCATAACAAGCGAAGTGTTGCCAGAGACAACCTGCTCAGACATGTCAAATCAAATCAATCATCAGAAAGGAATCTGGCACAATTCACCGCTGCCTGTTGAGACTGGGGGACACTGGGGAGAACAAATACGTCAATATTTGGCATCTGGTTTCTGCTAACCCTGTCGGGATCCTAATCTGCTATATCCATTCACTCAGTAAACATTATCCCTTACTTAAAGTAACAGGAGCTACAACCCCAACTAGTGGTAGGTGGTTGCATTACAGTTTAGACACAACATATGACCAGCACTTACCATAAGAAAATACATGACTCTTAACTGACTGGTAAGTTTGGTGCTGACTGTCGAGGGTGACATCATTTTATAATTTAGTGTGCTAAACATGGTCTTCCAAATTGTTAAAAGAAGTGATAATAAGGTTAATATTGGTTATTGGTATTGGATTAAAAAGGTCCATATAGTGCCTCACTTATACAAACATAAGGTTGATTTGATTTTATAACTCTCTCTATCAGACTTTGCAGGCCTATTTGGCTGCAGCAGATGTCCAGTGATTCTAGTTCTGCTCTAAATGTAAAATGTCCTGAGGTAACTTTAGTCGTGGTTTGGAGCAAAATAAAGATAAATTGATTAATTGATTGATTGTTTTTTCTATAATGAGGAACTTTTCCTTCTGGTTAGTTTCCCACTTTGGTCTGAGCTTTTGAGAATAGTTCTGTTTGATGAAGCCATCAAAGCAGCACTTTACCCAAAACTAATGTACCAATGAGTCTCTAAGTTCTGCCACTGATCTCCATTACTTCACTCAATCCTCTATATCCGGCTCCTGACAACGTCAATGAAAGGAACAGTGACTCACCACAGCAGCAATCAATGGCCAAACATAAAGCGATTCTTTTTCATTATTTCATATCGCTCAATCAGCCAGACGCAGTCCAGCATGGGCTGACTCATCTGTACATGCAGAAACACAGATGTAACATGTGCACATGGTATTTTGGAGTGCATGTTTCTCAGTGCAGGCCAGGCATCGAGGTGGAAAAGAAGGTCAAAGGGTTGAAATATTTTCCATTGTAGCGTAAAGCTGACAGGTCAGTTGCCCCTGAGTAGAGCAGCACCTTCTCTATTCTGAACTTATGAAATATTCAGCTGACCGGGAGACAGAGGAAGTGCTCCTGTGACATCAACCAACACGAGCTGCTCCCAGTGGCTCCAACTGAGTGCCGCAGGGTGTGACTGCACCTCGCAACCTTTTGAGCTATTAACTGACCCTCAAAACAGGTCAGCGCTAAAATATACTTGTACTGCGCAAGCAGTCTTTTGGAAATTAATATTAAATTCCACATTACAGGAGTCTTGTGATCCATGAAATGATGATACTAGGTAAGGGTGATTTATGTTAGGGATAATGTACAGGGAGTGTGTTTCTATGGTGGAAAAATCTCCCTACAGAGAATTACAGGTCTCTAGATGGGATTATTTTGCTATAATAACCTTCCCATCGTACTTTATAATGCTTATTACACAGCTACCTACAAACGATATCAATATTTTGATACAAAATACTGATTTTAATACCAATTTATGACTTGAAGAATATTTCTCTTACTCTCAAGTAGTAGTCCCTCAAATTCTAGGAGAGTTACATGGTGAAAAACTGTGGAACCTTTAGCGAAAGTTTGACTACAGGCATGGACCCTTTGCTCTCCATTCCCCACGTTTCCTGTCTCTCTTCAGCTCTCTTAAATTCCCCTCCACAAATTGAGGTGTTCCAATTCAGGGGCTGCATCCTGATGACAAGATATATGATGCTATGTTAGTTAGTTAGCCAGCTAGCTATGAGTTTTGTAGACAATAGGGGCCGAGTGTCTTCTCCTACAAAACTGGACCATCTAATTGTATTCAGCCTGAGCAATCTTTGCTGACTACAAAGGACACATCCTTCGAAAGTTGTGTCCTTTAAAGGATCCTACCTCTGAATCGGGACTAAGATTGAGTCAGTCATATCACGTATTGTCTATCTTTGTGGAAGTGTCAACAAGAGCTGTTTCAGCAGCATACTGCAAGTAACTTTGTCTGACACTTACCTTGTGGCAGCAGTTGCAAGCATTACAAATCCTGATAAAGAAATTATTCATTTTGTCTGTGATGATCTTGTTTGCTTTCGTATGTCATTAGAGGTCAATTAACCAGAAAAAAAATCAGTCAGTCTACTGAGCTGTTATAACTCACAAAAGGCTGTGAATGATTCTTTCCTAACTTTTTGTTTAAAAAAAATCTCTCTTCCTTTGTCTCTGCTGGTTGTGTGTCCTTACTTTTCCCTTAGTGTAAACTGACTGGTCCCAAATAATCTATCTATTTCCCTGTGTATAAACATGATAAGACTGAGGCCTTCAGAGTCTGTGGTCAGAGCTGAGTCTTTATCATTAGTCTGTTTTTCATAGCAGCGTTCTGCTACAGAGATAAAACACATTTCAAAAAAATACCCTAAGTGATCAATAAGAATTGGGTACTCAGCACACCAGTGTAGAAACTTGTATCGGAGCTTCAAGATTTATTGAGCAAAGAGAGTTTGACAGGTTATCTAGTTTCGTACTGTAGTGCAAGCTACATCAAAATAAAGCTATGAAAGTACAAATTGTTATGGAGATGGACTGAAATAAATATGTCACACTGGGAACCGCCACACGATCCGTCAGCAGCAAGCAGTGTATAATTTGCAGATGTCTTGTTTCTATCAGTTCAATATCATGACTTTCTTTTTCCTAATACCTGCACTGACAAGAAAATATAACATCTTTCATTGTGTCGTATGCTTAAGCCGAGGTGCCATCTGACAGCCGAAAAGCGAATCCGCTGGCGATGTCACTCAAAAAGTGCACGTGTTTTAGGGGAGCCAGCTTCAGATGGCTCCTCGAGTTTGCAGCTTATGATGTATGCAGCTGGTGTTTTAGCTCACACTGTTGATATTCTGAGACTGCTCCTGCCGCAGCAAATTGTCCTTGCTGAAAAGAAGAAAAGTAGAGTGCTTAAACTGTTTTGTGCCCCTAAAAAAAAACATTGTATTGCCTCAGCAGGAGTCAACAACACACAGCGAAAGAGAAGGAATTGATTAGTCTTTTACTGTAAGTCAACATTAATCGACTGTGGTTGAGTACCTAAAGACATTTCAATCTGCAGGACTCATTGGGTTAAGGGAATTAGTAGCAGTGGGATGCCATTGTGTTTGTATGAGTGTTGAATGATAAGCTTGAGGATAAGTGTAGAATTAATGGCTGACGTTTTAAATGCTGCAGTTTGCCAGCTGGTTTGTCTTTGTACGGTACATTAACCTCAATTTCAGGAGCTGCCTCTACAGAAACAGGACTCAGTTATTTATCCGAGTCTGTAAATAAATATTTATCACGACCCAGACAGACACCAAAATTACAGGCAATCTCCTCATTCTGATTAGCTAACTAAAAAAGTGTATCAGCAGTGAATGTTAAAAGCCCCTGACAATTTCAGTACTTTGGTTTTTCATTAAAGTTTGTGACAAAATCAAAATGAATCAGGGATAAAGTTCAGAAAACAGAAACAAATTAATTATGAATGAAGAGGTTACACCTGAGGTTCAACCCTTAGTCTAGTCATAAATTGTTGCTCAGATATTACTGAACTCAACATGGAGCATGGTTGTGCCAATGGTCAACCTTTTTGAAGCCACAAAGGAAGTGCCAAAAAAATGTGGTACCCCAAATGGTCACTTGAGGCTGAATCCTAGGTTGGGCGATTTCCATTGGGCCCTATATTCAAAGTTCACAGCAGAATTAAACATGTTTTCAGTCCAATAGAATAACTATTTTGGTCTCCCCGGAGATGTAGGAGGGCATATGTAGTCTGCTGTACGTCTTGCAAGCCTCCTTAGCTTCCTTAGTCGGTATAAACCTCTCCAGCAGGAACCATCTTAAATAGAATCTCACTCTTTGGGAAACATGGTGGTTTTCTAGCTAGTTTGCAAACATATGCAATAGCTATGCTGTCACTGTTGTGCCTCATTTCCTCTTAAGTATGTGTATAGAGGTGTGTCAACCTCAAGTCCATTCACTCCTGTGGGAATCTTTGCCATATCATATGTGCCAGTACCCTCAAAAAAATATTGGTCCAGAATTTTGAGTTCATTCAATAAGTTGAACTTTTGCAGTAGATTTTCGAGAGACTTTTAGCCAGTATGCTAGCTTGGCTAACTAGTAAACAGCAGCAGTTGCCTAGGCTGATTTTGGATTGAATGTGTATGAATAAAACAATTATCTGGTTTCAACACATTGAGAATCTGAGTAACTTTGCTTGTTAAAATATGGTTATACTGTAGATAATATGCAGTCATACGGTCTCTATCAGTATGATATGAAATACAGTCATATTTATAAGTTCTCAGAAAAAATTGTCTCTCCTAGGCCTACAGGTAGTTTCTGTCAGGTTTTAATCCATCAATACAGAAACACACTTATCTATTTTGGACACTGGAGGCATCTTCTATCCATTTACAGATTCTCTAGACACCAGTCACAAACATGACTGGTAATGAGGTGTAAACCTTGGCATTTGTCAGCCTCTGACTCCTTGCCAGCACCACCCTATCATCAAAATATTATAACCTATCAGTGAGCTCCAGAAAACCAATATGGCAACCAAATTGGTGACATTGGGTTTGAAAAAGGCAGTGAACCTGCCACCAGGTTACATCACAATTGACATGTCTGTTAATGTATACCGTAGTACAATTATTTTTATACTAGCCATTAATATTATGGTAACACTAAGTAAAGTGTGACATCACTTTTTTAAGGCCCCATTTGCTCTAAATTTTTAAAGCCAGAAAGATCCAGAAAAACAACAATCACAACTCACAGACAAATGGACCACAGAGTAGGACTTTAGGGCCTTTAAGGGAACAAAGCCATGGTGCCATAGCATGCAAATCTCACTATAATGAGGATTATACAACACTACATTCAAACAAGAACTCATTGATAATTTAAACTATATGAAAGAAAAGCAAAAAAGAATACCACATTTTCAAAGTTTTCAAAGTTAACAAATGACGAAATGGACATCCCGGACATTTTCCTAATTGTACTCCTTAACTTTTGTTGTTTCAGCACTCTGGTGAAACTCTCTCCAATTAAAAGATCAAAAAATTAGATATCCTTGATAAGACGTCCTTGGCAGCAACAATGACCACCTTTGATCTTTGAACGCCGCTCTTCTGGAGGAAAGACTGGAAGTGGCTTGTTAAATCTGCAGCCGTGTGTTTCTCCAACATTTGGCTGTGTGATTCATCTTTCTGCTCCACGGCTACCAGCCTTAAACCCCCTTTTCTCCCACTGTTCTTCTTCCACGGGCTTACCAGCGCGCCAATGTTTATCATGAGTTCATTAGGGCTTAAAATGGTTGGTGTTTCCCCCTGCCAGCCAAATCCTGACACTGTTTTAGTCATCTTCTGAAGACTTGTGCTTCTTTCACTTCTTGCTTTCTCTTCAATTTAATGCAGTTGCACTCTGATTCTAATTATTTCTGCTACAGCTGCAGCTCCACTCTTATTGTATTATTTGTTTCCTTTTGTCACCGTTTCCATATTTTGTCTCTGACACATACACACATAAATTACAGCAAAAAAAAAACCCTTCTTCTTGCTCGCTACTTTGAATGCTGGTGCTCAATTGTTGCTCTTGTCAGCCAGGTGATCAAAGCACCGTTTGAAATGAAGAGGCTTTCTGTATAGAATTCAAATCTCCCAGCGTCTAATTGTGCTTTTTTAAAGAGAGAAAGAGAGAGAGCCTCACTAAGGCTGCGAGACGTGGCATTTTTGTTGTTACTCATTCACAGGTAGGATGTATTCGAGCAAAATATTTATGCACGGGGTAACATCAACATCATTTGTGCCGCGCCTGTTATGCAGATGATATTTGCAGAGCTCAATTTCCTCATCTACAGCAGAATACTTTACTGTATGTGGTGATTTGATTCAAGTGTATTATTTCAGATTAGCTCGTCAACAAGGATAGAAACAAATGATTTCTCTGGCGTCAGCATATATCTCTTGTAGTTTGAGCACATTTGTTAAATTTGACTGTCTGTGGAAAGTCATATTGCATCGTCAAACTAAGGGAATTATGCCAGTAATGCTTCCTTCCAATTCTTTAAGTCTCCCTAGCAAAGCTGCATATCAGTGTTTCATAAAATAGTCATGTTTCATAGCTACCAGAGGTGGAAGAATTTATGAAAACAAAGTTTCTGTCATGATAAAGTAGTTTTCTAACAATTCCTCATGCCTGTCTGGGTGTGAAAGATTCCCTGGTTTGAACGTGGCTTTTACATCACTATCATCCTTCCGGGTACAGTCTTCTGCTTTTTCTCTGGCCAAGTGAGTCATTTTTTGTGCAGATAAATACCAGATGCTAAGAAGCGCAGTTACAACAAGAAAAGTAGAGCTGGACCTTTCATTCAGCTTCAGACAGAACCAATATCCCTGAGAATTCAACAGGGGAACTGGCATAAATAGAAAAGCTGGAGTGGAGATGTATTTCCAAAGGAACACACGCAAAGAGGAGAGAGAGAGAGAGGAGAGGGGGGAGAGAGGACACCTCCTTGAAGGGCTCTTGCACGCTCCCTTGCTAGTTCCCCCCTGTCACCTGTCCTTAGCACGTCACAACAAAGTGGAAGCCATTCCATATTCGCCTCCAATTGTCTTGTGAGTCATTACATTCAGCTCAACATCGGGCCCATTTCGCTGCTGACACGGCTCGCTGTCACCACCGAATTGCATTGACATTCACAAAGTCTTTCTCCAGTGGGACCAAGGCTTTTACATATATGTGTGTGTGCAAGAAACAGAGTGCATGTGTCAATTTTAAACATATCAGCATCGGGGAATACTCAAAAGATGCCTATTACGGCTCTTTAGCAGTCTCTCACTAGAGGCTGTAGAGCACTTGTGGACTTAATTGAACTATTTCAATAGATTTGCAGGGATATCACTGGGCATGGCCATTTGGGTGACCTATTCAGCGCTGTAAGACTGCAGGAATACTAACCTGTAGGCCCTTTTACATGTGGATGTGTGCAACAATTAATCCATTATGCATGAACTTCCTCCTGGGAAAGCAAAGAGATACTCGGTTGGAATACCAACGTTGCATTGCAGAGTCTCGTCCACTGTACAGAGAAGCATTTAGATAGAGTGAAAAATGTAGACTACATCAATCTTGAGGTAGATCTGCACTGATAGATGGCATACAAATAAAGTCAGCTGATGCAAATGCTTGGGTAATACTGTCACTGAGAAATGGCTTCCAAGTAGTTTGATTTCATGATTATATTGATTCTAGACACACGTTTGAAAATAAATTTCCCTCACAAGATGATTTATAGCCTTAAAGTTCAATATAAGTTTGCACTGTGTATCGGATAGTGGGTCACTGAAGTCCTTGTTTGAAAAATGAATAACATGGTCCGTCTGTACTGGGACAAGTAGATGGCCAACTTTTCTTGACCCCACAATTTTTGCCCTCCAAATGAAATGATTACACCAATTGTCAATTATATTGCAGTAGTCATGCATTATTATGAAAAGCACGCACAACAAGTATTTTTTAAAAAAACCTTCTTTCATACACTCCAAGCTGCCATTAGGTTTCCATCCATTTCAGTAGAATAATCAACTGCTGGACTCTTGAAAGTAGCTTGAGTTCTGTAATACATCACAATTAACGTCAAGTCTGCATTCATTTTTGTCAGTTAGAGCATTGTTCTAATACAGTTCATAGCCGATTGATCTGAGAATAATAATGTAACTTCAGTTAATGATGGAGACCTTGTTTTTATTATGATGGATTATATGAGTCCAGAAAATATTAATATGCTAATTGGTTTTGATGAAATACCTACATTTATTGAAGCAAATGAATGCCTTGAATGGTAAAAAGGATGTAATTGTAAGTGTCAAAGATTTTATGATGTGTATATATATATATATATCAATGATAAGAGCACTGATGGTTTGACTTGACTAGGGTTGGTCCCAATGGAAACCCCATGTATAAAATAAGCTATGATCACCAGGGGCTCTACCAAGGCTTTTGGGTACAATAAAAAAATATCACATTTGGCCCCCAAGTCAACCCTAAAATATTGCACTATGTAGACATGGATGTAATATTCTACATGCAGTGGAAATCACAATTAGATTTTTTGTTGCAACAAAGATTTTTGAAATGGAGAAGAGATTGCCTTGTGCAGTTACTCTTCGTTATTCTTCTATTTAGCATCTTATACTGAGGTTGTTTTAAAAACTGTTCTAATTAA
Organism: Notolabrus celidotus; assembly: GCF_009762535.1. NCBI lineage: Eukaryota > Metazoa > Chordata > Actinopteri > Labriformes > Labridae > Notolabrus > Notolabrus celidotus. The sequence continues at coordinate 14,539,389 of NC_048294.1, read as the reverse complement.
CGTCACTCTTATTTTGAAAGATCAAAAACCAAGCTTCCGGTGAATCGTAAAGTGTTTTCACCCTCCTGAAGGCATAGGATGTTACATTTTTTTGGTTGAAAACAGTCTAGTGTCAGACCATCTTTCAGACCTATGTAATGATATGAAGTGACTTGTGTCAGCAGAGCATGAAAGGTTTTTCATATGGACTTCTCAGGTTCATTTTTAAAAGTTATGGACTAGACCTTCCTTTCTGAGAGAGAAACTGGATGGCACAACTGTTGACTTTTCTTTGCCCTTCTCTGACTTTATTTATTTCCTGTCTTTTCTAGAATCTTGACATGATGCTGCACTGAGCACTCTTCACTTCTCACTCACTGTCAGGGAGAAGTGCTTGCTGTAGGTTTAGTTCTTCCAACTATTTTCTGTAACCAGGGAGGGTTAAAAGTGACTTCTTCCGAAAACTATAAAGGACAAAGATACTTTATTTGCATTAGTATATCACGAAAAAAGTTTTCTCTTATGGGGTTAGGTTAAATATTTAACATAGAAAATAAATATGGTCCTAATATCTTATAGAACCCCTGTCACTCATGGCCCCAAAGAATCATCCTTACTTTTCTCCAGGGGGCCACTTAGGGTGGTGATGGAACATAGTCCACTTAGAGTAGGGGTTGGCACTGCATTTGTTTGACCCATTAATAGGTGCAATGAATGGGTTAAAGACATGTTATCATGGAAACTCCCATGAGTTATATGCCAACATTCAGCTTTTGCTTCTGCATCAAGATTGTATGGTTTGTTTTTTTAAGTCAAGATATATCAGCTGTTGAACTAACCATGAAGAAGAGACCTACACAGTAAAAACTGACATTTGAAGGGTACCCATGAAGCCTTGGTTCAACAACCAAGCTGCCATGTCGATAGAGTAGCATGGTGTAAATGTTAACAACATTATTAAGCCATCTGACAAGCTTTGCTAGAGTTAACACTTTTAAAGACTAGCTTAAACTGTGGATAATCTTTAAATAAGAATCTCAACAGTACTTTGAAAGTAGCACAGGGGTCCCACAAGCATGATCACAGATAAGAGGCACACAGTGTAGCACACCATTCAACGATCCAAGTCCCCTTGAGAAGTTGAACAGATATCTTTTTTTAATTCCACTGTAAGTTTTAGCGTACCCACAAAGGCACAGAGACATGCAAGCCATAAATCCCAATCACCATGCTATTTTTGTAAAGGTACTGTTGAACACCGTGGGAAATGTGCTTTCACTATTACAAAGATGACTCTTCCCTTTGTGCTCTAACGGTGCTAATGCCTGCAGGTGTATCATGTTCCAAAGGAGCCACGGGGCATCATTAAAAGTTGAGAATTATCTATGGATCACAATGAAAATTGTCTGCCGTTCATTTAGTTCTTCACAGCACATCTGGACATGTTTAACCTATTCCACCGAGCACCGAGTGTAATCCGTGGGGTGTCTAAAAATGAACTTCAAAGTGGAGGGCTCTTTTTTTTTTTTCTAAAAAAGGAGACACTCTTAAAAAAAAATCACACCGCACCGTATGAATCAGACACCCATTGAATGCAGGGAGGAAGGCGTAGGGGCTGGATATCAGAGGGTTTATATGAGTCACTGGAAGTAGAGTGAGTTCTCCTGCAGACAGAGGTAACTAAGAGTTCCATGTATTACAACAGCCAACAATTAACCTCTGATAAAATGCCAGGCTACATATTAAACCATGCTAACACATTACAATCAACTGGGTGCTTGTCCTAGACCCCTCTACTTCAGCCACAACGCTGCTAATGTGTAACTCAGGCAACACAAGAAACACTGCAATTAAGCTCATTGTACTAGAGCTTGAATCCACATTGCTACACAGAGCTGCCTCAGTCAATGGAGCCGTTACTGGCATATTCAAAACAAGCGGCAACCTCTGCTGTTGAATAACGCAGCCAAGTGTAAACAACTGCAGTTCCTTGAGTGTCCACTTGAGGCTGGCTGCAAAAGCTTAGGAATCCCCATTTTAAAATACCCATTTTTACAGCAGAAATAAACATGTTTACAAGCTGGTTCAAAACATACTTTTGGGGTATGTAGCTCATTTGTTTATTCATACACTCAGTAAGCCTTCATCCTACAATCCCTGTGTGGCACATTTACCAAAAAAACGGAGCCATTCTTAGCCACAATTAGTCCTTAGCTTACAGGGCTGGTTGAGTTTACGCTAGCTCCTTGTTATGATTGAAAACACCAGAGTTCATGGTTTTGTAAATTGGTCATTATAATGCACTCTTGAAAGCCATTGGATATTGTAGAGCATTTTTAGTTGTAACAGCCATAGTCTTGGGATTCCAGCGTGGCCAGTGATTATCCACTCACTGTTTGCATCTGACTAGCAATTTAAGATGCGAGAATGGAAGAATAATAATTGACTAACATGTAATGCATAGTATGATAAGAAATTCTGTATATTTTTCCAGTCTAACATAACTGTGTAATTTCAAAGAGTGTGAGCTAAGCAGAGGTGCTAATGTTAGCCTTCACCTTGATTTTGCATCATCTAGGACAAGCATTAACAGTGTGGGAAATACTACAAAGTGGATGTTTCATCATGGAGAGGGCTTATTTTGTTTATTTTAACCTGTAGCCCTAAAACAAAGTTATTGATGTGCTCCTTGGCCTTGTGAGTAAAACTCCCACACTGATGGCTAGCTAACTTTTTAAGCTAACATCACAGCAGATAAGCACAAAGTTGAAAGGGTTCTTACACTTTTCCTCTTGTGTTTCTTTTTAATGCCGGAAAGGCGTTTAAAGACCACCCAAAGTCTTAACTGAGTGTCGTACTTCCACCCCCACAGACAACCCTTCTACATTCAGAGAAATCCAAAGTTTGACAAGCAAGTCAAATAGTTACGAATGATTAGCGATGATGGGATAATTACTGTTCATTGGAGGTGTTATACAGTCACTCAGATGAGTTACTATACTCCCTTTCTGATTGCTCGTGCTGAGAAAACTAACCCACACACTAAAATTTCAAGAAATCTAGGAATATGTTGTCATCAAATACCAAGAGGAAAGTAGGGTTAGCTTATGCTTGACATCAATGTTTCCTCAAGCAACACATTTGTTTTTTAAGAAAAGGGGTTAGAAACTTGTGGAGAAGAGTAAGAAGACGCTGTAGTGCTGGCACTGAATTATGATAGATAAACTCACAATCCATTTGAAAGTATGTCTTGAATTCAATGCATAATTTCAACCAACCCTGTTTTCACTGCAATTATGTTCCATTGTTTTACAGCAATTGCATTTTCATGCAAACAGCTTATGTTCTTGTATGAGACTGACTCTGAACAGCATCAGTCAGGCACCCGTTTTTTTTATGCATCACTTAGTCTCTTTTTGCTTCATTTTATGTGCGTTCAATTTTCAGACAGAAAGGCGGGCATCCATCCTGGTGGAGGGCGGGAAAGGTGGCGATCATGGGGGTGGATGAGGGTTGAACTACAGAGAAGAATTATTGTTGGCTCTCGCCGTGTCAGCTGTGACAGTTGGGAGGCCAAAACAGCTGCAGTCTACCCTCCCCTCACCACCCCTCTCCCTCTACTTCCCTTCCCCCCCAAACATCAAAGGGAGTCTGTGGCACGGCCTCAGCTGAGCTGGCCGGTCGGCTGGAACTGCAGCACTAAGGGCCATCTCTGGTTTAATACTGTATTGACATCCTACACTGCAGCTGGAGAGCCACCGACTTTGTTCTTTCGTTTTAGTCTTGTCATCTTCCATCCGGCTCTCTTGCTCTCTGACACAACAGCATGCCCCTTGTCCCTTTGCCTCTACCTGTTTCTCAGAAATCAGAGTGCCACAGATTGTGTAATAGCCACTTGCTGGCATTGCTGGACATTCAAGCTGAGAGAGAGAAATGCCAGCAAACCTGCAGTGGCAAATCTTGCCCTGAAGCTTTCTCAGGTGTGCTCTAAAGAGAGCTGGTGAAGGAATGATTCGGAAGAATTAGACACCTGTACAGCCTTACATCTCCGTCATGAGAGCAGGTTTTCTGCTGCAGCAGCACAGCAAATTTCTTTCCAGGCCAACTTTGAAGAAGTTGTACTTTCTGTGCAAAAGATGTCAAAGTTGTGTCGCTAAGTGGCTCACATTGTTCTAGGCTTCCAGCTTAAGGGAGGGGAGGTCACTCCAGTGCACTGTGAGAGACACAGCGTTTCTCTGAGGGAGGCGCCAGGGCACCCGGCCAGTCAGGCACCTGCTGGGAAGATGAGATTGCACCTGGGGTCGATTCTTCTGAGTGTGCGCTTGTACTTGTGTGTGTTATTGGAGAAGGCTTTATGCACATGACACCCGGTTAGAGAAGGCGTCTGGAGGAAATCACTTAAACAAAACTCCATCTCTACACCACGATCTTGGTCTTTTATCCCGTTATCTACTCTGTGTTTACTTTCTAACAATAATAATCCACATGGATCATGTTCTAATACTTATGAATAATAAGTTTTGCCTGTTCAGTATCAGTAAGTACCACAATCGCATAGCAGCCATTTTCCTCTGAAGGCCCACTCAGAGTGCAACACTCAAAATGTGGTACATTAATGTATTGCTGTATGACAGGGTGAAATCAGGAAATCTGACAAATGATCATTTAACCACTTATTACCTGATAAACAACTGACACTTAAGATGACAAATGGTGAGAATTTTGAGAGACATTGAACCACATTTCAAGGTAAACTAAGATTCGATAACCATTCAGCAACTGTCTGCTGACCAAGAGGCAACATTCGATCTCAAACTATGAAGCCCATATGGAAGTGTTATAAACTGCGATGCATCGAGAATCCGCTTGAGGCTGGCTGCAGAAACACCGGAAATCACATAGACACCATTTCAAAAAAGACAATCTTTGCAGCTTTAATAAACATGTTTACAGCCTGCCTCAAGAAACGGCTTGGCTCTGCGTAGTTAATTTCTATATCGGCACACACACTGTACGGGGGATGTTTTTTTTTCTATTGCAACGTTTCAGAAGATATTAAGATTACGAGTTTTTGCCCAAATAAGGACATGACTGTCTGCACTCCTGGAACACATAGCTGTTGGCTAGGAGGCTCAAACCCCGCCCCTTTACGTCACAATCTGCCTGGTTGAGTTCCGCATTTCCAATATGGCTGCCGCTGTCGATTGGCTTCAAAACAGCGCTCAAGAACAGATGGGTGACGTCACGGATACTACGTCCATATTTTATACAGTCTATGCTGCTGCCTCATACCAGCTAATGTTAGCATTCAACGAGTTTCTTGCCAACGTTACTTTAGCAAGCTAACAAAATGGTGTTTAAGCTTTTCCTTGTGAGCCCTTTCACACTATGAAATAGTAATTTAAGCTACATGTAGCTAAAAGAGACTCTAGCTTTCTGTAATATCAGCTAATAAGTTATTCTAAAATAGGTCTTGACTTTCCGTCTCCTTGGGATCTAAAGTGATTACAAGTCATCAGATTCCCTAAGTTAATACCATTTTCAAACAGAAAATATTACTTTAGATTTGAATAAGCAACATTCATAGCCTACATTATTTTCGTATGCCTTTCTGAAAGACATATTTTGCATACTCTGCTGCACAAGTGATGTTGCAAACCAATTGTGTTTGATTGATATTAATTAGCCCACTATTTTCATGAAGCAGCTTCTGCATTTTAGTGAGCACATTATTTGAGGTGTTGTTGGGAGCCATCAAAGTTTGCTTCATCAAATGGAAGTTTCTGCTGATGATAGACGCAAATCCTCACTCTTGCACAGCTGCATAATGTGTGAGAGGATGTGTTTTAGTGAAGAGCATGTGCCTTCATTTGCATCCCACACAGCCAGTCATTAAAATGATTCATTTTCACCAAAACGGTATCTTTTATTTACCTCATTGTCGACGATGAACATTACTCCTCCCACGTACGTGTGTGAATGTCTCTGCATGAATCATAACACTTTAGGACAACCCTGTAGTTCTCCTAAATATTAACCATGATATGAGTAATATGCTAAGTTTAGAATGTTGGTCAAATACTTTCACTTTTTGGATTATAAAATGTGTCATTTTGAGTATTTGGAGCCAGGAAAGACCACTTTCCCACTTTGTTTCGCATTTTAAATACAGAATGCAGTATAGAGAGCAATTGGGATAAAAGAGCAACTGTGAAAAATCACAGATTTAATGTGGAGTCTATGGAAAAAAGTTTGACAAGTGTACATCAACAGAAAGGAAGGTTTTTACTCTCTGTTACTGGCCTTTATTCCACTATGAGGGACTGTAAAGCTTGGGGATAGGAGAATCTTGCTGTCAACTCCTCTGACACCACTTGGGATGATCGATGGTGAGGTGTAAGCTTAGCCACCGAAAAGACAGGTACTATAGGCCAGACACAGACAGGTGAAAAAAAAGAAAAGAAAGACATCTTCAAGGGACATTGCTCCTCTAAAATGAGATCTCTCTTTCTTTTTTCTCAGCAAGCGTCAAAAATGTGTCAAAGTAATGGAGTCGCTCCAGCCTTTCATTAATTAAATTTCAACACCTACATAATTAAGCAGCTACTTTAATGAAATCTCTCATGCTCGGAGCTGTGAAGACAGAAGAGAGGCAGCATCTATGCAGTGATAATGAGGGAGAAAATGTTAATCTATAGGCAAAATCCTAACAAGGTGTTGAAATACATGATCTTCATTTTCACTTAGAAAGAACATGAAAGGTTCCCACAGCTCTTGCAAACCAAATCCATTACAGATCTGCTCCCCCCAGTCTGATTGATACAAGTGGTGTAAAAATGAAAAAATGTCCTTTTTATTACAGGGGGAAAAAATCTAAACCTAATTTATATTGCATAAGGAGTACACTGTCTGTTCTTTTTTTCTAACATCATTCACAGTCTGGGAAGCTAAAATGCTGTACTGCAGCTTGCTGTATCATAGGGAGTCTGAGATAATGTTATTTCACAGCATTTTCATTGATCAGCAACAGAAAAAACAGCTGATGGTTACTCTGGGAGGAAGATCTGGCCATGTTTTACCAAGACCCAGTTGGACAACAGTTATCATTAGCATTTAACCACTTTATGGTTACTGTTATCTATTGACACTGTAACATGATATGTTAGGGAGGGCATTTCTTTCTAGTTTATGTTAAAATTACATAGCAAAAGGTTGCAGTTATTTAACTAACTAAAAAGTTCTAGATTTTAGCAAAACATTGTTGAAAGCTAACATAAGCTGTCGTGACTTATGTGTTGTGTTATAATGTTATACAAATGTTGGTATCCAGGCACAATATTTTTAATTTCACTGCTCTATTTTTGATTGGCAACAGAGATAACAATGATTGTAAAAATTTGGGGACATGTTATGGGATGGACTAAAGCCTGATTTATACTTCTGCATTGAATCGATGGCGTAGCCTACACCGGAGGTCCGCATAGCTCCCATACCCACGCAGAGGCCTACGCACATAGCTGACGTCCACCTCCTCCAAAATGTAACTACCTGTAGAATCGATGCGGGCACAAGCCCTGTAATTGGTACTCCGGCGGCATTGTACTTCCTGCATTTACAGCACTTCTAGGATCCCGGACATCGGCCGTGTATTTCATCTCCACCTCTCTATTCTTCATGTAATCATGTCTGTATGATAAACAGCAGCATGTATCAGCTGTAGATTAACATAACACGCTCTGAATCGCTGTGGAAAAGTAAACTGAGATCGTAGCGGGGCCTGAAGCAGGCGACCAGCCATCGGAGAGACCACACTGCCCTCAAGCGTTTCGGCAAAGAATTGCTGCATGACACATCGACATGCAAGTATGTGGTGCTCATGTGCGTAGGGACGACGCAGAAGTATAAATCACAACAACACATTTTAAGAACTTATTAGCCAGTTTGACATCAGCTCTCATTAGCATACATCCACTTTCTAATATTCTAACCTGTTTTGTTAGGACTTTCTTTCAAGCTAATAAACTTAATGTTAACTAGCTAACAGTTTGTAGTTAATTTGTTGAATGTTAACATTAGTTGTGACTTAGCTGTGTTATAATGTTAAACAGCTGTGTGCCAGCTTGCTAGCTTGTTAAATTGTAGGTAGCTTAATCACGCATAGTAATTTTATTTCACTGTTTTTTACAGATAAGGCACTAGATAGTTAAATTCAAGGAGATATGAAGCTTTAGACTTAATTTCAGAAGCTTTTTGTGAATAAAGTGACCTATCAGTCTTTATATGTGACCTGTACTAACTCTTTGAAAAATTGAAATGGTTAGCATTAAGGGTTCATTTTGGCACATTGACATTTAATTCACACATAAGACTTGACACCATGTGCAGACTATGTAAATTAGTTTGTTTATGCTGACTTAGTTTATTTTGTAAGGAAAACAAATAAGCTTTTCCAATGAGCCATTAGCATTCATGTCCCATGACAGCTGGTCTAGTGTTGTTGTGTTTGTACCTGCATGCATGGCAAAAACTTCCCAGAATATTGATTATAATGCTATGTACCTGCATACCTAGCTAAACAGCAACTACAACTAAAAAATAAAAGAAGGAGCTGCATTGTGGGTTGTCTTTACATTTTCATATGCTTGTGCATGCAGATCTCTAAAAAAATCCCTCAGGCTTTATTTTTATCGCTGACTAGAATGTACTTGAGCTCTGTCATTACTTACAGTTTAATGTATAATACGCTATCTTGGCAAGATGGGGGGGCATGAAGAAGAAAGCATGGAGACAGACCAGAGGGGGGAAAAATGTGTAACCTTGCATATTTTTTCCTCCTTTTCCCATTTTCGATTGAGCCCTGCCTGCTTGCACCCTCACTGTCACACACATACCTAATCCTAGGAGGGGATTGTCAAGAGTCCTATGCATAATGAAGGTGGATATTTCTCCTCACATAAGTAGGCCGGGGTTGATGTGAATTGTAGCAGTGTGTTGCAGTAACACAAATAAAGCCTTGTTTGATATTAAACAGGAGCGGGGATGGAGGACTGTAGGAAGATGTACACGCTGCAGTGCGAGAGGATTATAGGGTTAGGCTGAGTGCCCATTCAGCACATTGCCGCGAGTTAAACTCAGGAGAACTAACAGTGCACGATTAATGATGTCTTTGAACAATGGGTTCCTTTGCAAGTGCACAGTATTATTGCACTGATAGCAGTCTTCGCTGTGTATATCCTCCCCGCTAATGAATGGGGAGTGATGGGGTGAAGAGGTCGCATGGCAGGGGTGTGGATCTCCACCCTTGGAAGTCTGCGCTCTTAACAGGGAGACATTTGGGAGTCAGGGCATAATGAAAGGGAGGTCAAACGGTTGGAGACGGGGTTCCTCAGAGAAAGGTTCCATACAGCAGAGAAATCTCAGGGGTGGTAACACGAAGATATGAATCCACTGGAACGATGAGAGACAACCTCTGACCCTGAGCCGTGTGCAAGCTGCACTCCAGCTTTTCATTTCAGTGGAAGAGGCAAAACCAGTACAGAGGACTTAAGGAGATGAGGGTTTGTACACAAAATGTCAGGCGACACTGACAACACTCTGTATAGATCCATAAACCATAAACGGTCCCTATATAATACCACAAGCACGAGCTTGTTGAAACTTATATAGTAATATGGCATTTGTGATGGGACAGCTCACAATCACATGTTGGAGTTCTCACAGGTTTGAAGTTCTTGTTGGGCTTGCATCAAAATCAGTTGACTTTATTATTATCGGTTCAAGTATGTGTATACCTCCTAATGCAGGAGCAGCAGCAACACAGGCTGTAACACTTTGGATATTTTAAAATAAGCCCTCAGTGTTTTTCATTTAAAATAATTTGAACAAGAGCTAAATTCTCCGCAGAGGTATCTTTTAAAAAATAACGAACCTATTGATTTAAAGTGGTAAAAACAAAAAACAAACAAAATAATTCTTCCACATTAAAAATCACAGTTTCTCCAGTGCTCTTTTGAGGACAAAGTACACAGAAGGGTCAACAAGCTGAGCTCTTGCGCTTGCTGAGCTTGTTTGTAAATGCTGGGTTTGTATTTATGTTCAAAAAACATCATGAATACGGGGCGCTGGTGGCCTAGCGGAGCGTCACACGTATAGAGGCCATAGTCCTCGTTGCTGGTTGGACTCCCGGCCGGTCGACCGTTTACTACATGTCCTGCCCCACTCTCTGCTCCCCACATTTCCTGTCTCTCTTCAGCTGTCCTATCAAATAAAGGCAAAAAGCCCAAAAATATATCTTTAAAAAAAAGAAAAAAGAAACTCTACATGAATACTTCATCATTTTGGAGGTTATTTAACTGGAGCAGAATTATCCACAGATGATTATTTATCACCTAAACATACCGGTTTCACATTTACAATCGGTGGATATTTAATGCTCTTTGGGGTCTGCCAGCTGAGCTACCACTGACTTTTGATCCCCTTAGCTGACATGAATCTTTCATCCAGCAGAGGTCTCCTTCTCCCCTAAACAAACTGACCAAGTTGTAAAAGCCAGTAAAACCACAGAATGAGCATGGTGAACACTGGAGAGTCTGCGAGCTGAGCTGCTGCCAGTTCGTTTGTATGTGCTCCACTTGTTTTTGTAAACTATATGATTAAAACCAGCTTCATGTTTTGTTTAATGGCCTTTGGAGTGCTTTGAGGTCTGCAAGCTGAGCTCTTACTGACTAAAGCTCACCAGCTTGGTGAAAACCCTTATACATCTGCTGAAAATGTATGAATCACCCACTGATTGCACTTATTTATGGAAAATGTCTGAGAAATTAGCCTCTTACAATTTAAATATAACACTTATGCAGGCTGATGTTGTGATTTAGTGTTGTTCTGACCTTTAAAAGCAGGAACAAATGCCTGAGCTTTATATTTGGCAGACTAAAGTATCCAAAAGGAAATAAAAATAGGTACAGCCCAGTTTTCATGGTGCTCGGAGAGTCCAAAGTGTTGTTTATTCACTTACTCAGACTTCATGTGGTAGTTTATTTGATACGTATTATCTCAGCTGGAAATGTTAAGCTCAGCACAGTAGACAGCCACAGCTATTCACCACATTTACAGCAGTTTCTCTCTGTCAGTTCAGTCTCTTCCTTGTGTAACATCTCCTTCCACTTCAGACCCACAAAAGAAAGCAAGGAACAGACGCAAGGAAGGAACACATGTACTTTGTGAAATGAGACGTCCTTCCCACTCAGGCATTGTCTGAAGCCACGTCAGTTACTGTTGATGGCTGCACAGTTTGAATACGTGTCAGTGGGCTTGTTACTGCTTGTTAGCCGTCATGTTGCCTCCAACTTTATGTTTGCACTGATAAGGTGATGTGGCTGCTGGGGTTATGCAGGGTGTCCTTCCACAAATGATGATGAAATTATTACCCTCTGCATGTTGCCCTTTGGAATGAATTGTAGCAAGAAATCTGTAGTTTCCTCATGACAGCTTGGACAAGTAAACTATGTTGTTTTACCCAATGCCAGGCATGCATCAGTAGCTCTTCTAATGGGCATCTTGTATTGCTCTGTTCATGATGACGGCATGTGGAAAGCTGGTCAGCTGTAGAAGAAAGCTGAGTGATTGGGATGGCAGTGGTGAAACTAAGAATAATATAAGAAAATGTAATAAAAAATGAAATAGCTTTCCACATAAACGTTTATGGGGCTATGTAATAATTTAATATTGAAGGAGGAGGTGTTTTAAGGTGATACTTAAACACTAAGTAAAGACATTTTGCTTCTAGCAATGTGCAGCAACACCAAAGGATTTATTTTTGGCATAATTTGAACCTCAATTCATTCATTTACTCTATAAGTTAATAATTTAGTAATAAATAGTGTGAATGGGTTGTTTACAATGTATAGAGTGGGTGTAAAAATAATAACAGGGGATAACATCCTTTGAGCAAGGGAAGAGGTTTCATTTCATTATTCACTGGCTATAAGACACAGACGGGGCAAATAAAAATTGTTTCGTTCTTTAGAAAATGACCAAGAAAAGTTAACCTTTATAATGAAATTGGCCTTAAGGGACACTTTTGTTCACTGGCCTTTCTGGTTCTCCCCCGCAGAAGAGCAAATTAAAAGGCAGAGTTCATTAAGGAGGAATTCCTCTCATGTAGAAATGCAAAAAAGGCCAAATGTGTTTTATAGTCTTTCTTTATGAAACGCACTGAAATTTCACGATTATTCTTTTTTCTTAAAGGAGGAAACAGATCAAAAGTTGATGTTAGTCCTTTTTCTAGTGCTGAGACAATGGTTGAATGCTATTTGCACATTAAGTTCTTACACCGTATTCTATGGGAAGCCTTTTGCCCCTCGGTCCTCATTAGAGACAAAGATGTCCAGTATGATGACAAACCCAATCGATTTCCAGGTCATGTTAAGATGGAGCAGAGATAAAAGAAGAAAAATGAGATGCAGCACCCAAACAAAACTGCTTCCACTCAGCTGAGCTTTGTGCTTAGGCTCAATACATGGAGATTCAGGACCTTGGACAGCGCACATTTGGTGGTGTTGTATGAACTGCGTTTGCTCTTGCCTGCAGCATTCAGGTCAGGGTTAGAGTTAGACAAAAAAAAAGAAGCAACAAAGTCCAATAACAGTCATTTCAATTCCTTGTTTTAATAAGATGTGTTTTATTTTCCTGTAGCAAGCTTAATTTGTTCCAAGCTCTGCAGAATTAACAAAGAATAGCAGGAAAAAAAAGATAATTATTGACCCAGTTTTCTCTGTTGTACTCTTTTAACAATGGGTGTATATTCGTGTTGCAGTCATAAATAGCCAGTCATATTAACGTCATTGTCCCTGCCAGGTGTGACAGTTTGCAGCGTTCTGAATGACTCTGATTGCTACACTGACATCCACGTCGGACTCTCTTTTGTCAAAAGCTGTTTACAGACTTCAAAGCATGTTTGGCCTATTTAAAACATACATCCAAGCCCTATTGTTTGAGGGAAAACAGGAGAGAGAAGGAAATCATGACACTGAGCAGCTAATGGAAAAACACTGTTAACATTAAAAGGAGAACGTGACACAATCAGGAGGAGGGGACTTGAAGAAAAAGTGGAAAATGGCATATTGAGGGAGGAAAAAAAGCCAGGGATTATTGTTTAACTTATGAAAAACCAAAGTAGGAATATTTAGAGAAAATTGGAGTGAAAAAGTGAAGTGAATTAGTATGCATCAGTAGAGGCGGCCCTTTGAGCTTTCTCTCTCTTCCCTCCAGGTGCCCATGTCACAACAGCGCAGCTTAGCTGTTAATTGTGCCAGAAATAAAGAATCAGGGATGCTCATATGCATTCAGACATATTTATAATATAATTTTCTATGGATGGCCCTGTTAACTGTGCATGACTTTCACTGTAAATAATCCAAAGTGGCTTAATTAATTCTGTTATTATCAGTACTACAACCATGTGTTCGCAGAAGAATTTTTCTTTTTTGTTAAATACATGACTTTAAAGTGAGACATTGTCAAATATGAAATATGCTTGTTCTATTTCTTGTAGTGATTTAAAAAACAACATAATTAAGGAAGGTAGAAGCTTTATAGCCAAGCTTAAGCTAAAAGCTCAAAACAATAATTAACAGGTAACCGTACTCTCTTAAAAACAAGGGGGGGAAAAGTATACCAGAAAAATTAAGATAAATGTGTTGAATTTGGTTCAACTTGTACTTGAAGGAAAAGTTTCTTTCAAGCATAGCTTAGCTATACTGTGTCCTGTAGCAGTAAGCTTGCCTGTTGGATGTGGCCTTTTAATTAAATTATGAAAATGATGACATCATGGATAGCCTAAAACAGGGTAGCTTCATGAATCCAACTCCATTTATATTTGATATTTTGGTATTTGATCATTACCAAGCAGATAGTTAGAATAGCACAGCAAAGCTAAAAAAAAACTGAATGCAGTGAGAAACGGGTAACTTAGATCTGTTAAACAGTTACAGAACAGCATTTTTTAAGTTATAGAATTTGTGAGTATGGGAGAATTTTTTGAACCCCCTGAGAAAGCTAAGCTAAGTATTACTCCCTGTTTTTTTTAGCTTTAGCACTAAGCTAGCAGGCTGTTGGATGCAGCCTTATAGCAGAGAGAAATCAGGACAGATATAGAAAGACAGGTCTACTAGCCCAATACACATACATTTGCACATTCAGTTTAAGGCTCTATAAAGCAAGTGGTTAGCTTAGCTTAGTGGCTGAAGAAACAAGCAGCCCAGTCCAATACAGAGATTTTCAAACATATGTATAACAACCAACTGTAAAGCTTAGTCATTAACATATCAAATGTTGTTGAATCTGTCACAAGGCGATCATTTTCTGACTCTCAAACACAGCAAAGCAAATTGTCTCCCCTCCTAGCTTTACACTTGACTAACCAGATAATGGTTCTGAAAAAAAATTGAGATATGAGAAGTTTAAATTGTCAAACCACTCACAAATCCAGAAATCAAATTGCTGTTGCTTCCATTATGCTAATTCTGCTACTAACTGATATTTACTGCCCATTAGTAAAGCTGTACAAAAAAGTATTAAGCATCATTACTGGGGTTCATACAGTAATAATTAGTATTTATCTCAGGGTACAGTTTGACAAAGTTATGTACCCAAGTTGAATCGCAAAGCTTAAAAAAGAGGTGGAATTAACATCAACAACCGTGCAACATATTCCTAAAGCTGTTGATAGTTACTTTCTAACACGTCACCTCACAGTAAAACACGATTCATGAACTCAACATCAACACATTTTTTTACTTTGTTAACAGCTGTCTGACTGAGGCATTGAAGACCATCTGACGGGAGCAACTATGTCAAATTCATTGTCGTTATCACGCTTTGGTTGACTAACTGATTTAGACTGACCTTGAGTTTGTAGATCTCAAATCTGAACAGCCAAAACTTGAAGATTTTATATCAAGGCCAAAACCTTTACAAAAAAAGCGCCCTGGCAGTATGGAAGCAAAACACAGAGTCTAAAAGAGTGAGTGTCTCGTTAAGTGTGTTATCTCTTCACGCCTTTGTCAACTGTGTTGATGATGCTAAGTGGCTTTGTTTTCGGTTGACTGCATAGAGAGCACACAGTTTACACGCCACTTCTTGGCACTTTATGATTTCCTTTGCTAGCAAGACAACCCAGGACCGGGAAGAAAGTCTTGTTGTGTTTGTGTTAGTGGCTGTGGTTCAGGGATTTAACTGTGGCACTCTGGGAGTTGGGGGAAGGTTGTACTTTTTCTGGATGATTAACATTTTGGTTTGAGATTTAATTAGGGCCTTGGTAGCGTGAGCAAAGTGCTAACAAGATTCTCGCTTATGACTGAGAATGACTGACAAGTGGGGGAAAAAAGAGAAGAGACTTCTGTTTCTTAAACTATTTTATTCTCATATTTATTCAAAGATTAAAAACTCAAATACATAACAAATGAGATTTATCTTTTTTGTAGCGATATGTACACCTGAAGTCGTTTTTGACACGTACATATTTAGCCCTCTTGTTTCCAGAGCTCCAGAGCAAAACGTGTGGGGTAAGATTCTCTGCACACTGATTAGACATTCCCATATTCATTCTAATATATTATGTGCACACATTAACTATTAATTATTATAGTTATAAGCTTCATTTTCAACCTATTTAACACTATAGAGGGATTTCATTTGAGTGGGGTACAATAACGCTTTCCCTGACTGACCACATAACTTTTTTTCCATTTCTAATTCATATTTTTAATAATGCATTAACACAAATTGTTTCATTCCTGGAACAAATTGACTAATTTAAGGGTGCAAATAATTATTTCAAGGGTACAAATTACTAATTCATGCGCACAAAGATCAAAAACTTGACTCCTGGTACATGCAGAGCTTTGTAGTTCGCCAAATCCAGTCAGACAAAAGCCAAATCAAAAATCCTCGACTCAAATACCACGACTACAAGGGAAAAACGGACAATAGAGATGCAATAAAGAACCTGATGATATCAACGCTTGGGGCAAAAGAAGCTCATAAAGAGAGCAGTGACTTAAAAACGTATTTTTTTCAGAGGTAATGAGAGCTGTAATATAGCTGGTGAAATCTGGACCCCATGGGCTGGAATTCAGAAAGAAAGGGGCATAAAAAGCCTTTGATTACACCGCCACTGGCTTTTCTTATAATGCAATAACCTAAAATGCCACTGAAATCAGGTAGGTTTTATATTCATGGTGACTTTGCTGCGCGAAGGGTCACACTACTCTCAAATGCTACCATTCTGACGCTGCTAAAAATTAAATACCACATTGGGGTTTGTCTTGCTTGAACTACGAGACAAAGCTGCATGCATCCATCCTATTTACTTCTGCAATAAAAACCTATTGAGAAAAGGAGGAGAGGCAGAGAGGATTGTCTCCTATCCCACACACAGAGGCCCAGCCGCTACACTGAATTAGACGTGGAATGAGATGTTTTGTTGGTGTTATTATGCTCACATTACGCGGATTGCTAGATCTTCCCCACTGGGCCCAGTGGGCTTAGTGCCTAAGAGAGAAAGAGAGAGAGAAAGAAACCTGCCAAAAAACAGCTGCCTGGCAAAATGACAGATTCTCTGGGTTTTGCTTCGGGAGGGGGAAGACGTGGGATTGAGAATGGAGATGGAAGAAAATTGGAGTAATCAGGTCCTAATGTGCTCCGGCTTGCAAACATCTCCTGCCCTATTACATTGAGCGAAACGAAAAAGAAAAAAAACAACTAAAATGTCAGCCTTCTCACTTCTTCTCACTAAAACATTAAGATGATTAAGCCTCTTCAGTGGCGAGAGAAAAAACAATGGCACTTGAAATAATCGGTGGCAGTTGAGCCATGGTCTTGGAATATTAATTGCAGCTTGAGCAGCCGGGGTTTCAGTTTTAGTGGCACACAGCTGTGAAGATTTTTATTTATTTCCCTGCTCATTTTCTCGCTCGGCTGTTTGTTGTCTTATTTACAGATTAATTCTGCTCTTCTTGGCACTGTATTCCCTTTTTTTAAAGGCCAGTTTTGTTTGATTATGTGTGAAGTCTAATGTGCACATATGCAAATAGCCGCGCTGGAACATACAGTAAATTTAATGACTTGGTCTCCCTGTGCTAATAAGCTAATCAAATGTTGGGATTGGTTACCTGACCTGTGTGTTCTGAACATGTGAGGAAAGAGTGGAGAACATGTTCTATCACAGAGGTGGTGTCTAACATAATGAAGCTAATTCAATGCTCTCATGTCTCTCAGTATTTAATCAATGCAGACTTAAAATAAAGACGTTACAGAAGCAGCCACTGGGATTTCTCTTCTCAGCAGGGAACATTTAATTTAGTGTGAAACCTTCCACTCTGTGACTGTGACTTTGCAGGAAATACCCCCCAACCCTCGTCTAGGTGAGAGTGGTTATGCGTCAGATTACTCCAGAGCAAAACACGTCTTAAGCAATCGGCTGTGCATTTATGATAGGGCGTTCCTTAGAAAAAGCCAGACAATTATTTTTTTATGATTATACTGTCGTGGAGGTTGTGAATGATAATCGCCATCCAAGGTGACAGAGGTGTTTTTTGGGGGGAGCTCAAAAGTAGACTGTCACCTCTCACTGCAAATACCTCCTTGTGTGTATGTTCTATGTAGTTCTTAAAATGCACAAAGCTGCTAAGTGTGGCTATGCAGTTCAACGCTAACAGCTGAGAAATCTGTTGGCAGGCAGTCTGTTAGTTAATTGGAAGCGGTGCAGGCTTGCTCGTAACTTACCTGAGATTCCCATCGACAGAGGGATTCTTCAGCGGAGAGGAGAGGAAGGGGGAAGAGGGAAGGGGAGGGGGAAGGCATCCAGATGCCCCGATCGATGACTGCCATCTTTTACACACACTGCAGGAGGTGAGGGGGCCCCATAGCGACCAAGACCGTGAGAGCAGAAATTATAGCTATTTGCGCGCTACAGATCAACAGAGAGGGAGAGACGGAGGCCCCTCCTGGAAAAAAAATCAATGCTAATGAGTGGTGAGTGCTGCCACACACACGCTGATACATACACAAATGCATTATAATTAGACACATATGCCTTCTAGGGGCACAAACTTGCAGACACACGTAGATCACATTGTCGCTAGAAACGTTGTTGCAGCAGCTTTGCAAATGACTGACATCCAATTAAAAGAGTGTTAAGGAAGCTGTAGTGATTACTGTCTCTGGAGCTCATCGATTGCTGATGGGCACAGCTGTCTCATTACACTGCTAACTACCTGGCCCTATTTTATTTATCTATTTCTTTATTTATCACTCACCATCGCTAATGGTGCGGCATTGACCTTCCTAATACCTCTCCCTTCTCGCACCCTTGACTTATACCCACATCAGCCCAGAGAGTGGCGAATAAGAAAGAGGTGGTCCTTCCTAAATCAGCCCAGAAAGTGGGGAATCAGAAATGAAGTAGGCCTCCCTCAATCAGCTCAGAAAATGACGAATAAGACATGTAGGCCTCCCCAAATCAGCACCGGAAAGTGGTGAATAAAAAGTGAAGTAGGTGAAAATGTGCCCACAGCATGAATGAGCCACCGTGTTGACAAATTCAAAAGAGATAGATTAGATAGCTGATGTATGCATGTGTTGCTTTCTCAGCAAACTGGAAAAGAAAGCCGAGTGGGGAGTGACGTCAAGAAAAAGACGAGAGAGAGGAAAGAACAAAGTTAGCACTTTGTCCCATATGGACAAAAAAATACAGATGGAGAGAATAGAAAATCTGGCTTCCTTCAAGCATTCATAAATTTAATGAGAAGCTCCCCAAAAATGAACTTTGTAGAGAGACTGCCAGCAGGTGGTATACTGGATTTTTGCAGCGCTACAAAGAAAGTCTTTAATCTTTAGGAGTCTCTAAAACCTTTGCCATAACATCATCATTAACGCTGAAGCGCAGGTACACGCAGTCCGACTGTAAAATTAACTGGGCTTTGTATGGTGAATATTAAAATCCTGTTTTGAAGAAGAGCATGTGTGTCTCAAATCTCTCTCCCTCTCTCTCTCTCTTGCTCCACCCTCTTCCTCCCTTTTCCTCTGCCCCACTTTCCCTGCTTTGCAAAGCGACTGAAGGAAATCAGCTGCTTCTTACCACTGCACCTGCTACCTTAAGCACACCAATCTCTCCAGACTCAAACCCCCCCTTTCTGCGCAAGTAATGAAGTCCCAAACAGTATTAACATGCTGAACACCTGTACACCATTATGCGTATATAGCAGGCAGGAGCCATCAACAGATTTGCAGGGGTGGGTACAGCTAAGATGAATACAAAACTTACAGAATAGGATTTTCTTGCAGGTGCCAAATTGGCAGGAGTGCAAAAGTAAGTGTATCGCCATTTCCATTTGGAGGGAGGAGATGCAGTATGAGATTGCAGAAGTAGCAATAATTTGAGCACATGTTACAAAATATAAATATTCTTAACCACATATAGGCTTAGTAGATAGAGATGATGTTGACCTGTTACAGTGGAGTCAGGTAGGGTCAGCTGTAGCCTGAACCAATTTCCACCACTCCTGTGCTCATGTTTAAATGCATACAGAAATTTCACTATCTATTTATTCAGCTCAAAATTAGACATCATTGACCCTTATGAGCATATTTGGAGTATATAAAAATATGTAAACAACCAGGGAACAAATTAGAAAGAAAGAATTCCCTCTGGGGCTCCTGAACTTGTGTTTTGGTGGGTGCTTTTTGGATAGATATACATGTAGGGATTTAGAGCCTATGTCCACTAACAGCATTGTTCAAACTGTGAACACCCACAACTCACCTGTGTTTCCTGTTGAATTGTAACAAAAGTGGTGTCCTGACACTTTCACCATTGGTAGGAACCATTAAGTCTGCCATAAAATGCTCTTTATGCTTATATATTATAATATCATTTAGTATTTACTTTTATTTTTAAGACACTTTTCAAATAAAATGTTACATATAATAAAAAAGAAATTAAATAAAGGGATCTTGTCCTAGCATTAGCAGCAGCTCCATTACCCTTGGAAAAATGAGGCTGGTAGGGATCTTTTCTACAATTGTCGTAGACGTTGATAACAATACTTCTGCTGCTGTTTATTTTCACACTGATTTGTGTTGCAGTGTTGCAAGTGTTGAAATATTTTCAATTGAGAGCACTGTGAGTGCAGTGAGGGCATTTTTGTGTTGAGGATGCTGAACTGCATTGTATTTGTGTTGGAGATAGGAGCTGTCAGTGCAAAAAAACGCCACTAGTCCTTTTTGTAATATCTTGTTATGTAGACCTTAAACACAAACTCCAATTATTTCTACAGTCAAAGTGATTTGGCTTTTAAATTTGGTCTTAAAAAGTTATAAAAACAGAGAAAAAAATGGTTGAAATATTAGTTAGTTGAAGTCCAATAGCAGCACAAACTCCCAAAGAGAAACAGATGACCATCCCATAATACAGCTAGAAAATAGGCTCGAACTAAAGGGATTTTTTTAATTCGAAAACAGTATCTTAAAAGGTAAATAATTCATCCAAATCGTGGCCAATGAACTCTGTCCATAAATCTATAATTTGTACATGACTATATGTAAGCATAAGCCAGCCTGGTCTCTCCTCTCAGCCCATTAGGATAATGTCTTCAGCTCATAAAGGTGATGACAGGGGCGGAAGTGCTCTGAAAAACTCCACCTACAGAGCGAGTATGCCTCATACTAATTCAATATATGCACTTCCAAAACATACATGTACACACCGTATTTATCCTGCCAACATACATCTCCCAGATGTGTGTCACTTCAGATAAAAGTGTCTGTGAAATAAAACTGCAGTTTTTTAAATTTTGTTTTTTCGTGTTAAACACAGGCAGCCTTTCAAGTGGATTTAAGTGTCCATTTTTCCTCCCATTAAATTGAATTCCATCGTGACTGTGCAAACACACAGACATGCACAAAGTACCTCCTCTTGCACACAGTTCCTCCCAGCTGGCACAGCTCGGTTCGACAAACACAAGCTCACAGCTGAGGTGGCGAAGACAAAGCCTGCTGGATGCTACAGTGGAGAGCTGAAGGCTTTGTGTAGGAGTGATTTTTCTTTACCTTGTTCCTTGCTGATCAAAAGTTTTCAGGAGAGCAAAAGCTGGAGGTAAACAAATATAAATAAAAAAAAATAGCAAAATTACTTAATAATGTATGTTTTATTATGAAATGGGCTAAGATGAGTGTGTTGCACCTTGTGAACCTGCTGCTGATCAAAGGGCAGAGTGAAAAGAAAATACCTGTCAATCATAAGACCAGACTAACCACATTAAAGGCTTTTAACACTATCACATATTAAAAAAGCTGAGGTTATTATTGTTATTATATCATCAGTTTCAAGGGTATTAAACTATGGCTACGGTTATACAATTCCCATCCCCCCATCATCAAAAATGAAAGTTTTCATCCCGACAACTTGCCCTTATTCAATTTCTTCACAGACTTTCTGCATTCATTTCTTGTTTTGAGGTCATGAAACATCACCAGTCCATAAAAGATTTACTCATTTTGCAATCCGAGTGCAAAAATCGTAGGGAGGGGTAAAAAGAGTCAGTATTGAAGATATTAGAGCACAACAGCACCAATAATGTGGTTGCTTCTCTCAGCCGTCTGAATAATTCATACACACAGAAATATATTCCTTCCTCTTTCTTGTCTCGTCTTTGTTCCCTTTTTGTCTCCACCCTTGTGCGTCTTCCATCTTTTTCTTTTGTTCTAACGTTTCTCCACCTCCCTCTACCCTTTTTTTTTTAATGTATCTGTCTACGCATGAAGCCCAGGTACAGGACTTAGGCACAACTGTGATTAATCAAATGCGAGCACATGATTATGATGCAGCAAGAGACACACAATTACACAACCCTCCATTTCAGCGTGAGCACTCGTCACACTCAGGGCTCCGACTTGGCATTCTTGGCATAACTGAGTGAATATTTAATCAATCCACTGGCAGTAAGTGAAATGAAGGGATGAGAGTGTTCTCTTATAGGATTGTTGCAGGGAATGGACATAGAGAAAGCAAAGGATGCATATGTAATTAGAGGCAGGGATTGGCAGAAGGGCTTTGTGAGTAAGAATGCAGCAGCAGGCAGAGGCATTAACACACACATTGTCATTGGCAGGCTCGTATCGATCTGTAGGCCCGCCCTGTGTAACCTAACCGGCGGTGGAATCCAGTGGCGTGCTTTTTCTTTGTCAGAAGGTGTGACTGTAGACTATTTGTCTTTTTGCTCTGCAAAACACAGAGCTACAGGGTTACTTGTGTTAGCGGTCACTTGCACTTCGGTAGGGAAACTTCTTGAAGATATTTGTCCATCTGAGTATAAAAGTTAAGCTTCCTGCCTCAGGACTTTTGGCTTTGAGTCATTGAAATTCATGTATTTTAAATATGACAGTATGCCTTGGCATCCCAAAAATTTGATTGCATGTCTTCCACCACTCTCTACTTCCCACATTTTCTGTCTCTCTTCAGCTGTCCTATAAAATATAGGCAAAAAGGCCAAATAACTTAATATATTTTTTTTAATTAGGCTATAATGCCTTTAACTATGAATAGGACAGTGGATAGAGTAAGAAACAGGAAAGAAAGAGAGTTGGGAATGGGACTTCCAATATGGCGACCACTGTTGAGAGCCATCAAAAACTTTGCTCTAGAAAAGCAATAGGTGATTGCAATTAGACTGTATACATTTTCCATACAGCCTATGCTAACAAGAATGTACATAGTATATTAACACAGCACAATCCTGCTGCCAAATCAGGCAAAACATGTAGGTGAAAATGTTATGTCATTGCCTTTACATAGTGTTTGTTATCTGCTGTACTAAGTTCCATCTAAACACCTTGTTTACTCACACTTTTACTGAAACCCTTGCTTGCCCTTCTTATCTGTTCCTTGTTTTTAATCATAAACTTAATTATCTTTAAATACCCATTAAACGAAAACAAAGTCTCGAAATGTCGAGCTTAACATGGCAAATATAGAGCAAGGAACTCTTTAGAAATGTTGCCAATGAACTGTACATGAAATCACATCACTGTCTACTGATGTGCAGGACTGGCCACAGATCTAACAGCTACTCACTAATGATCTAATTCACTGACCGCTTTATTACAAATACATGTCTCAAAATTTCAGGAAATTGCTTTCACTCATTAAAAGTCAGCTCTAGTACATTCAACTATAAACTTTCCTTTTTGTTTAATCCCAGCTCCTGGCTTTGTTGTTGCAGTTAGCCAGCAGCAGCAGCAGCAGCTGTGGAAACGTCCCAGCCTCAGCAGCTTAGCTGTTTTTCCTTCCAGCAGTATTTTTTTGTCCTCCCACAGCACTCGTTTGGACCAAAACATGTTGTGCTTTACATGATTGATAATTTAACAATAAACAATTGGCTATGTTTATTTATCAGGCTGGGTCACCTTAGCTTTTTGTAAATAAAGTAAGATCAAACTAGGTGTTACTTATACATTAGGGCCACTGAGCTCTCCTAAAGGTGTTTTAAGTTTGATTTTTGGAAGGCTACATGCAATAATTGGGCTCTTCTTGGGGGACTGTTTATTCAAAACTGGAATTCATACTTAGCAAACAGTTTTGTTTAAGAGACTCATTACCTCAGACAAAAAACCCCATTGGTGCACTTTGGTCATAAAAACAATCCTTTTGTTTGGATGGAAACAGCTCATAGAATGAACTTTGAATAAAAATAAAGCGATAATTAATCTTCGTATTTGACAACAAACTGACTTTTACTTCTAAATCTGAGCACAACAAAATGAGTTGTTCATCATGCTTGTTAAAATGCCTTCCCTATCTGCTGCCATCCACCGACGCTACTTCAAAGTGAGGGCACAGCAGCACAAAATAAAGGTGTTTTTAAGGTCCACAATATACCACAATTCCCTCTACAATTTTCACAATCGCTATCCAATTTCAACCCCTCTGTTAGCCACTGATGCCCAAGGACACATGACAGATTCAGTCTCGGAGAGTACCACTCTTTACCCAATGCAGACAGAAGCAGCACTATTAAAAATAAAAGCCATTCAATTTATATCACGGTGGCATTAGCGCTAATGAGTATATTAGTTTCAGTCTGTCACTGGGAATAAGAGGCAACATTGATCTCTTGTCATCATGCTCATAATAGTCCCCCCCCCCCCCCCCCCCCCCCCCCCCCCCCCCCCTCCTCTCGCATATATAATTCTGCTGCTTTCCCGTGAGCTCCTATGGGAGTTGCTTTCACATTTTAATCTCTCCACTTAAAGAAAAGGCACTCTACTGCACAGTCAATGCTAATCACCACAGTTACAGTTACTTGTAGTTGGTATGCAGTGCATCCTCTGAATTACTGCTTGGATTTCCATATATTTCTTTCTTGCAGGGATCTATCTCCAGGAAAAGTTGCACTCTCTAAACAAACAGCGTGAGCCCAAATTGAAACTCTAATCCCCGAATAAGACAAGGCAATTTTATGTACTGTCTCAGCAAGACCTTACAACCCGATGCAGCGCCTGGACATTTCTGCACGCTTGCTGATATTAAAACTGAGTCCAGATCCCAAATGAATAAATGACCTGAAAAATATATGAGGCATGGATTACAATGCACCATATCCTTAAAGCTGACAGCTCCGTGCTTTCATGTTATTGCTTTCTTATTTAAAAAAAAAAACAGAATAGGTCACATTTTCATTAGACCACATTGGACAGTTTAATTATATGTGTTTTCTCAGCCTTATTTTCCTAGGGGCTATCATTAAGGATTTATCTTAACAACATAAATTTATTACAAGCATTTTAGAGCTAAAAACTCAAGGTTATTTAAGAACAGCACAATACAAATGGCTTTCCCTGATCAAGCTTTAATTTTTCAAGGATGATCTCCCTATCCGGAAACACTCCTGCCCTCTATTACTTCTACAGCACACACTCAATGTATCCTCTATGAATAATCATTTTATCAACACAACCATCAGTGCTGCCATCCACTTAGCCCAGTCCTTGATTACAGAGTCTATTTGACAGACTGCAGAGGACAGTGAGAGTTTTGGCCTTACCCAGGAGACACACTTGGCCCCTTCCAGTAAAAAGCGGCCACTAATGGAAGCGGAGGCCCTGTAGTCTCCACTCCACACTTTTATGTAGGCAATCCAGGCATTTATGGTAATCATAAAGCAGGGCCAAATGGATGGTGGGGTCAGCTTTAAGCGCTGAAAAACATGCAGTGATGCAGTCTTGTTTACAGCTGCTATGAAGCGAGTGCTGCCAGCTCCTTGTGAGTTCAGCCTCAGCAGGTGTCCATTAACACTTGATGTAAGACAGCATATTGCTAAGACCCCAAAAGTGCCCCCAGTTTTTGCCCCTGAATCCTTCTCTGTTGCTCATTCAGTCTATCTTGCTGTCTTTCACAAATTTAAGAACCTCTCGGAACAGTTTATAAAAATTTTGCTGGCTCCTTTGGCCTTGAAGGAAACTAAATGTTAAATGGCGGGTATTTCCCCCCTTTTATGCCTTGTCCAGGGGCGTGTCCAGGGGTGGCTTAGATTGGTATGCCCCCTCCCCCTTTTTTCATTTTTAGTGTAATTTGGGGGTTTTATGCCTTGATCAAGAGGACAAGATAGAGAACAGTAACAAAGTGGGACAGATAGAAAGCCCCCTGCAAGGACTATAGCCTCTGTATAGGGGGCATTTAACTGCTAGGCGAAATAACGCACCATTGTTTTACTATGATAAGCTATTTGAACAGTCAGAACTTAGTTCAAATCTAAATACTGGACTGTGTTGCTACAGGCTATACCGATAGCAATTTTGTGATTTTTTTACACACAATTTTCTTTTTATGTACCTCAAACACTATTTAGTAATTTAACAACTGTCGGTTATGATCTCTGAAGAAAAACTTGTAACTTGTATTGTTAATGGGCACAAATGGCGCATACATGCGATTTAATGATGTGTGACACAAATACAAATTCATATTCATGCCCTCCTACCCCTGCACAGGTCAGTGGCACCCCAGTCAAAATCTCATGGATAAGCCCCTGGTGATGGCATCATTAGTGTCGTGTGTGCATGCTTCAGTAAACAAGTGGGTGCAGAGGTGGTGAGAAAAGGAAGGGGAAGAGTTGTCAGTGAATCATTACTACATTTATTTCGTATGCAAGTTTAAATGTGGATGCTTGTGTTTCTTTTTGGAGATACTCCACCATGATTGTGGCACAGCCTGGAGCTGAATGCTAATTCATTTTCTCCTCCTCTCTGGCATCCTATGTGGTGGTGCACAATGGTTGCCAGAATCCACAAGAATCTACAAGCACTTGGCCTCACTATACCACCCATGGGTGAAAGATAAAAAAAAAAGGAATAATTCAAAAAATCTAAACCCAATTACTGCGTAGGTGCAAGTGTTGTTTGCTCGGTACAGCCAGGGGGTTGCAGATTTTCTGGCTGGTGACTGTTGTGAAATTGCACTCTGCTGTGTGCAGATGCTTGGAATACACACGACACATTAACTTCTCTTAATGTGACTGTTGAAAAAAAAAAAGGATGAGGAAATGCTTTCAGAATGTGGGAGAGAGTGTGCAACACTTAACGAGCCATTTAAGAATATAATTTTCAATTATGAGCCCAAAAAATCCCTTTGTGTTGGAATTAAATAAAAGACTGTAGTGATGATTTATTGTGTTAAAAGAAATTGTGCTTTGATATGGTTATCTGATGTAATACTGTAGAAAAACTCAGAGGCAGCCATAGTCTCTATGTCCCTGTGGGTAGTCTGTTTGAGAGGAGGAAGCTCCTCTCGATGTTACATTCTTTATGGCCTCTTATCCTTTCAGTGTGGACAAACAATGGTGAATAGTTCATGCGTTTGTGAGTCGTTCATTCACAAGCCAAGGAGGTACAGTTAGGAGAGGAACCAAAAGAAAAAAACTGCAAGAAAATGAGTCTGAGAAAAATGGCAATCACTTTTCTCCCAATCTGCTCCAACTCTTCTTATGAAATTCAATCAGAGATGCAGACCTCTTGTAGATGAAAGGGATTATCAGAGCACTGCTTCATTTTGCTATGCACAACAGACTGACAAGGGCAATAATAATGTGGTTTGTTACAGCCGACTCTTATCATCGGAATTTAATCTCAGTCCACCGGAATTACATTCAGAGACCAATTCAAATATACCGTTAGACAATGTAATCCATATCCATAGCCTTTACAAATCCCTTGGTGCATTAATTCATCCCATACAGTCCACAAGATTAATAGGAGGCCGGGGCAAGATGTGATAAAGCCAGCAGAATACATTGTCCCACCGGCCACCAGTACAGAGGCTAATTTGTATGGTGCTCAATACGAGTGCACAATGGTCATTGTTAAGACAGATCAAATTTAGTGGATGGCAGTGCTGTGATTAGCTTGAGGAGTAAGTGCCTTCTCTGATATAAAACCTAGTAAGAGCATTAAGTGTGATAGGCACTTGAGGAGGAGAGACTGAGGGATTGTTTCAGTGCCGAGGGCGGCAGAGGCAGAGATTTCTGAGAAGCAAAGGGTGGACTACATTGGGTGGAAGATTGTAAGTTATCCTGTGGCAATCAATTATAGGATTAGCTCTGGCTATCTTAGCATGGATTTATTAAATTGTAGCTTTGCAAAGTGCTATTAAGACTAGAAATGTTCCCATCACATTCAGGGAAATGATGGTTGTCAATTTTTATGTAGCATGACAAGTACCATTAAATGTGTAAAGAAAGATATTCTTAGCAACTCAAACGTTCGCTAAGAGCTTATACCTGCATCTCAGTTTAAAACGGCTGTCCTCTTTTCTCCTATGCCTATGTGTATGAGCTAGGTACATCAAATTCATAGCACGGTTTTTACAACTTTAACTACATTACTCAGTAGCATAGTTTTCAAAATCAAATAGTTTTTATATCGATTAGGTGTTGTGGGAGCTTCCACATTATCTACTTCTTCCCTTGCATATTCAGAGCTCTAGTTCAGTGGAAATCCATGATGTCTTCTTAAAATAATGTTGCAAGTGATTGAAAATACATTTACAGCTGAAAGTCCGTTTTCAGCACACTTGATAGTGTGAGAGTGAGGCACTACAGAAAGGCTAGTTTACCTGAAATGGGAAAATGGCGAACACAGCTAATGCCATCCACCCTAACCATGCTTTTCAGTACAGATTGCTCGCGCCAATTCATTTGTCAAGAGCGAACCACCACATAGCTAAATTTTTCATCATCTGTTTCAAGAAGTGAACAGAATTAACTGTCATTCTTAATGTTAGCAAAAGGGGTGGAAGCTACTGTGAGTGGTACTACCAAAAACAGAAATAAAAAAAAGTCTTGACTTCGAACGAAATTGGTTTAAGCCTTGATGTGAGCTAATTCCATCATGCTGCTGTAGCTGAGCTTGCTACATTTTTCAGGGGGGTTACCTTCACCTTTTCATTGAGGTGGTTGTGAGGCTAATTTTAATGTGGAGTAATTGGTAGCTAAGCTAACGACATTTTCCAACTTGCATGCCACAATGTGTCAGTGATAAGTGGCCACAAAAAAGGGAAAAACAACTATATGAAGCTTTTCATAAAGAATACTTGTTATCACATTGACCAAAGATGGCCAAATTAGCTAAGATATGAGGTGTAAAAATGTACAGAGTCATTGGTGTGGACGTATGAGCAAGTAAGCAGCATTAACAACAAAGCTAAACCAAGGGGAGACAGAGAACTGCACACAGCAGCAGCAGTAGTTCTTAATGCCTGACAGAGTGAGCTTAAGGCGGGTACACACTACAGGATAATCAGGCGGATTTTTGTCCCGTTCTCCCCCTTACGATCAAAGCCAGCAAAGGCCTGATTGTCTGATGTTTGTAAACAACATCGTGTCTGATTTTCCTGTGGTGTGGGGTGTGTTACGAGTGATTTTGTCCGGTCAGAAGGCCTCAGAAGGAGAGATTTTAAATAATGAACATGTTTAATATTACTAGAAATCCTGTAGTGTGTGAGATGCTCAGAGAGGAGCTGAGCACGCATAGTGTGTAATGTCACATGTGCCAGAGAAAAAGCCAATCAAGACGCGAGCTGACTCGGCTGACTGATGGAAGAAGAAGTAAAAACAAACACATGGCGCCTGTGGAAACAAAAGTCTCTTGGACCTGGGAAATGGAAGACTGTTTTTATTTTTTGTGTGTGTTTTCGGAAAGTAAGAGGCTGAAAATAATCATCATTGCTTCTTCCTGTTAGTCCGCCATGTTTGTTTAAACGGAAGTCACGCTTTACTGCGCGAGATTTGGAATATGGAGCGTGAGGAACCTGATACTCTGCTGAAGAAATGGTTAGTGTGTGGTGTGCTCCGTAGTGCACACCACACGCTATAAGATCAGAAGAGAGAGATCTTATGGGATCTGTCTTTTGTTATCATCAAGTGTGTGATCTCTAAATGTGTGAAGGTTTGAAGAATCCTGTAATGTGTGCCAGCCTTTAGCTGCAGCCTGGACTTTTACCTTGCCACACCCTGGTCCCCCAGGTGTGGCCAGTTGTCCTAACGAGCACCTGCAGAGTCACAGCAGACTGTTCAGTTGGAGAACCAGAGTGAAAGCAGTTGCCCCAACACTGAGTTAAACCATGAAACCATTCTTTGTTTCCTAGTTCAGTTAAAGATCCTGTTGCTGAACTGTCATCCAAACTACAATAGCATGTTCTTCATTAAAGTCAAATCAAGGAAGGAAGATACACTGAATATGGAGCAATTTTGCAGCAGAATTTTAATCAAAGGGAAATCTCCTGAACAAAGATAGGGTCATTTGATAATTTGAAAGATATGACTTTCATACGTTAGTGTTACCATAATAACAAAGTCCTAAGTTTCCTGTTTGCACAACAGACAAACAGAGAATGTAAACTCTAGACAGACAGAGCTTTAAAAAGGGCGATCCGGCTTGCTTTTGTGATATATGACAGCTTAGCAAATGATATATACTGAGATGATAGTGATGAGACGAATAGTAGTAGTAGTAGTAGCTGTTGCCGCTGATCAGCTGCTCCTGCATGGTTAGCTCATAAGTGATAGCTCAAACTACAGTCCTACAGTGAGATTTCATTTCTATATGACTTTTAATCTGTCAACTGAGCATTCTGGGTGTTGTTTTTTAGGCAACATGTGCCATTAGGGTGGTGTTATTTTCCATCATGGTGGCAGTGGGAAGCAGGAAGACACTCCAGCAGCTTAACTAGGGTGTGGCAGGAGGGACAAAATAGCTTGTGTTTAGAAAGAAAAAAACGTTAATTTTAAACTATAATCGCAATGTGATTAACACATTAATGCTGACAGCCCTGGTATTCACATAAAATATTAATATTGTAAACCAAAAATAAGCTAGTGGCAACAATATACATAAAACCAGACATAATGTAATGAAGTACTTTTTAAAATTAGTTAATTAAAGACACTTCACCAAATGTATTTTTGTAGTATTGTAAGAAAAACTATGCTTTTAAAATGTTTATTATGGCTAAAGAGGTATACAATGAACTAGTGTTGTAAGCTGAAACACTTTTATTAATGGAGAAAGTATTGTCCGCTAACATTACAGTAAACTTCATGATTTCTAAAATTGTTACTCCTCTTGTCCCAGTAACAAATTTTGATTTTGTGTTCTCTTTTGGGTCAGCCCTAACGCATGTAATCAAATATTAGGCCAATGCACAGACTTCTTCAGTTCTGCTTTCCCGCCTGTTTACGACACCAAATGACTACTCACAGGCGTACAACTTCACACCTTTGTCAGTCTTCTGCAGCTACATGCAGATACACAAATCTCACAGTTTCTGCCTGGGCCTGTGTAAGGGGTTATTTCCGCCAGTACACAGCACCAGATGTATTACACCCCCACATCACACTGACTGCAAACAGTGTGCCTCAACAAGTCCTGCTTAGAGTGTGCATCACAGGAAGCAGAAAGTCAGTGCAATTAAAAGTTGTTGTTTGTGTGATGCTCACGATTGAAATGCCTCCGAAAGTAAGATTAGTGGGCGTGTTAGAAACGCATGTTCTACTGAGTTGTGGTAGAGCTCTGGAGTGCTTAACCTAGTGGCCTTTTCCTACTTAATGGTTTCCGTCATTACATAACCTCCCTCTTTCTCTCTCTCTCTCTCCGACATACGATTTCATAACCATTCTGCCTGCTCACACACATCTGCCATATCTATAGATTTTCTGTGGAGATGGAGTTGGGATTGGAGGACATTCTTGAAGCGCTTTTATTAAATCACGTTTCAACAGTGAGCTATGTGACACATGCTGCATAGTCCATATAAGTGAGTGGACATGCCTGGCCTTGTAAATGACGTGTGTGTGTGTGAGAAATATAGAACAGACAAGAAAGATCAGACAGTTTTATTAAACATGACATGAATTATTAAGCCCTCACTGTATATCAGTGAATAAAAATGCTGTATTTGTTTTTCTGTAGCATCTTTTGAAGCCTTCTGAGGTTCACTGCTGAGAGTATGTTTTGAAATGCTATGGTGCATAGTGCAAATTAAGGGTAAACTCCAGTGCTTTAGCCCTACAGTAGAAGCCTGTGAGTATCATTTAAAAAGCGTGGAAATGTATATGTAAACATGTTTTTTCTACACTGAGATAAACAGAAAATGTCCCTGAAAGCAAAAGTATTACAGATGAACTGTTTGCGAGGTGGTTCAAAGGCAAAAAACAATCCCACATTCAGACCACGCTGCATAGCACAAGGGAAAAAATACATTCAAGTTGGAGGAGAAAAGAAAGAAAAAGATCCGCCGTAAAGCCATAAAATACAATTCATCTTGTCGCGGTCCCTGCAAGGAGCGTGTAATCGCAATGACACACTGGCGTAATCCATTTAAAACACTTTGGCTCAGGCCTTGGCTGCTTTGACTTTCACTGCGGGCCTATGCCATCATCTTCATTTCAGATACGTCTCGCTGACTGCCTGCAATTAGTGACGACGTGTAAGCTGCCTTGTCCGTCCACCTGCTCAAGCTGCAGGATGAGCATCTTGTCCTGGATGCATTACATGACTGGCAAAAGCGTGCAAAAAAAAAAAAAGAGATAATAACCTGCTTGTATAAGGCAGAGGTGAAGTGCAAGACTATTCGCTTGTCCACAGACGTGTAATCTGTCTCGAGAGGTGCTTTCTCTCCTCTAGCGCCTGTGCGCTTCGACTTTCCAAGGCAGGGTGGACCCACCCAACCTGACTAGGCAATGAGCTTAGAGTAATGGTGTCACCGGAGCGTTGAATCTCATTGAGAGTTGCTTGAGCAAACATTATCTCACACTGAACCCTCGCTACGGTGTCTGGAAGGGGAGGCTCTGGTGAGTTATTGCACAGTGAGTTTTAATCTTACAGCAGGAAATAAACTGTTGGCTTTTAATGCAGGCAGACCACAGGGTGACCTGGGTCCATTCTGCTTGTGCAGGATTGAGGCTAATTGAACTAATTACGCACTCAGGGGTTCCAAATTAAACATCTCGTTGCCATTAAACTGTGGATGATTTATTCTTACCTTTAAACTCTGCCCAGGACTGCTGCCCACCACTTTTGTGTTTATGCATGGGTGGTTTAATTATGACTATTTGTTAATGGGAAGTCTAAGAGGTCTGGAGTATTGCCTTAAGTATTCAGCGACGAGGGATGATAAATGGTGGTTTCAGTCCAGGAGTGTTTCTCTTAAGCAACCTTTAATGGAACCTGATTTAGACTCTCTTATTTAAAATGTGTATGTCTAATAAATCCAACACATTTTGTTGATTCATCATTTAGTCTTTGACATGAAAAAAAAGTGACACTCTTTTCCTGTACAATCTGAAAAGACATGATTTAAAGGTTAAAAAACCACAGAAAAGGACAGGATATATTTTTTTGATTAACTCAATGAGGCAAATGAAATGTTCCTGAAAACAATGTAATGAACAACATTTAAAATGTTTCATACCAAATTTTACCCACAACTCAATACAATCAGTAAGACGCAACCAAGTGGCAACCTCCGGCTGGAGAATTGAAGCCAATGCGGACATGCTAAAAAGTGCAGTTTCTTGAGTGTCCGCTTGAGGCTGGCTATGGAAGTACCGGAAACGACATACAAACAAATTCAGAAAAGCCGATCTTTACAGCAGAAATAAACATTTTTACAGCCTGGTACAGAAAACAACACTGTGGCTGTTGACTAGGAGGCTCAAAGCCCGCCTCTTTACCTCACAGTAGCTCGACTGAAGTTAGGTTGAGTTCAGCATTTCCAATATGGCACCCGCCGACAATAGGCTTCAAAATAGCTCTCATGGGTGACGTCACGTATACTCTGTCCATTATTTATACAGTCTATGGACGCAGCCTGTACTGTATTTAATGAAAGACCGTGGTCCTGTCCATGATGTAGCAATAGGGATCTTTCTGGCAAACCAACAGGTCTTAAGGTAAAAAAAAAACAAAAAACATTTACGAAACATTCAAAATTTAGCAATTTCTATTTAAAATAGCTGAAAGGCTACAGGTGACCAACATTAAATGGATTTACTAAGTGTTGCTAAACCTAGCAGAGACAGCACCACCACTCTTCAGTCCACATGCCTGTGCTGGATATGCATTGCTCTGGTCGAGTGGACAACCAGACACAGCCTACAAGCAACTTTATCTCAATTTTTCTAAATCAAAATATCGCCAAACCACAACGCACTATGAGATTTCATCTGTCATCTGCGCTCATCAGCATCCAGGTAGTAGAGCATTTCAGCCAGAGCTAGAAGCCAGCTAGTGGTGGGTGGCTGTGCTACAACTTAGACACAACATATGACCAGCATTTTGAGCCAACAATAGTAATTTAAAAAATGTAATTCAACTGAGTAATTACACTGGTGACAACTAACAAGGGTGATGACGTTTAATCATCCAGACCAAATGTGCACATCTGTTAGTTACCAAGCATAACTGCTCATTTTCCTAAAATTTTCAATACAAAGTAAAGGTATGGAAGCTTTAAGACATGCATCTGTAATTGTAATTCACTCCACATTCCCTTGACAATGAATAATCCTATTATCTCAAATTTTCAGACTCAACAGACTGTTGGAGCAGAACAGTATGGTCATGCACACAAATAAACGTGAGAGGATGTGATGCTACTCCTGCTAATGCCTAAGCTCAATTCCATTGATCTACAGATGCCAATAACGTGCCAATAAAACTTTGCAATATGCCAAGAAATGTCATATAGAAAAGCTTACAAGTAACTGTAAACAATGCAGGTTGTACATGTTAAAGACTACAACATTGTCTACTTTAAAATCATCATGCGTCTTTAAGATGTCAGTCCTGTGTTTTGCTTCACTGTGTTCACCTTTATATTTCGCATTTTGGCTGGATGATTGTCCAACTTCTCCTGAATGTGATGTTTGTTTCTCAGTTGGTTAACTGTGTTTGACACTGTATTAGATACCCTAGTGAAGAACCAGCCACTGAAACTGAACTGAATATGGGGAAGCCATGCATGAGTTGTGCAGCCTCTGGAATATCTTCACACCTATTAGCACACAGAGCTAATGGTGTCTGGCAGTGGTGACCACCATGGGGCTGTGTTTTTTTTTTTAAATAACAAGCATGGCAAACTTGAGTTAGAAATCAAATAAAGAACAATTTAAAGTCTTTGAGCTTAGGTTGGTTTGGAACAAAGTTCAAATCACTGGTTTGACGCATCTGATCTGATCTGATTCACAATACTCTGCCAGCTCAAAGAACCACTCTTATCTTACAAGCAATAATGTAAACTCGTTTTTTTCTCTTGGATTCCCCAAGTCAACAGTTCAATCTCACCTTACTCGCCCACTTCCCTCCTAGCAGCAGATGCCATTATTTTTCTTGCCCCCACCTCTCATTCTCCTCACCCACCCTCACTCTGGGCCCACTAGATGGATCAGCTCTCCCTCAATCCATGCTTCCTCTGCGCCTCCTCAGACGGCGAGATTGATTTGTCTACAGGACGCCTCTGACCTTTGATATGATCCGATAACGGACACGCGGCTCTAACCGAATTAGACAATCAAAGGGGAGGCACATTAGGGGCGAGATGAGGTGTTTCCCTTGCCTTCATAGTGTTCCTCTGCTATTTTTCCATGACGGTTAGATCCTCCGTTCATCTCCAGCCCGCCCCGATCAGACACCCAGGGGAAAATAAAAGATGTGTTTTCAAATTGCACTTTGCCTAAAGGCTCTCTGGGCCAAATTTAATTTTCATCCTACATCGATTTTCCCCCTTATTCCCAAGCCAATGGATCCTAATGTTATCTATGGTGTATTTCTGTGCTGTGCAGGAATACAGGGAGACCTTAGTCTGGACTGCATATCAGAACACACTATATACAGTATATCTTCATAGAGTATCTAGGCAAGTGCTAAAAACTGAGAAACTGTTCTTTCTTTATGTCAGTGCTTGTATTTTTGACATCTCCATCATCTGGGATATTCCAAAAATTCCAAAGAGAATTCAATCTACCTCTGTACTGGTCTCCGTCACATATTCTGATGAGATTTCTTGTACCGTACAATGTCTTGTTGTATCATATTCTACTGAGGCTGGAACTTAAGTTGCCCAGGTTAAGAATAAATTGTAACCTCAGAACAGTATAAGGACATTTGATTTCTTATAGGAATAACGACACATAGAGTGAACAAATGGAGACATTTAAAAAAGGATTAAGTACATCTAGCTCTATTTATAGATCCTTAATAATGAATGACTCATCATGGAGATCCTGAACAAGCTGTAGAACAGCTATGATTAAAATCACATCATTAATACCTCACGTCATGACTTAAAAACAGAAAATGCAGACTTTTACACCAAAATTGTATCATTGAAAAAGACAGCACTCCAGCTTCGACCAGATTTTGATATCTTAAGAACCACTGGGGTGTCAGGGCTGAGTGAATTTCCGTGGCAGTCTACCTTAAAAAAGTTGACAAGCAAGACAGAAGAAAGGATGGGTTCTGACAGATCTCAGCCTTCTTTCATTGGAAGATATTGAAGGGGAAAACAAAGGGAGGAAAAGGTGGATACGAGGGAGGGAGGGGGCGGCTTCAAAGTAGGCAACAGCGCTGCACAGCCAACAAATGGTGTGAAAACACGCATCAACTTGCTTGGATACACACGAGACCTGGTATCGCAAGCCGCGACACATAACCAAGCTAGTGCGTGAACAGAAGGAGGGTGTTTGTGTGTGAAGGGAGGATGAAGCAGAGATGCAAGCCCCCCCCCGCCAACCCTCCACCTCCCTCCTTCTCTGGCATCCCGGCACTCCTTGGTACCATTTGTTTGTCATCTTAAACTGGCAGCGCACTCAGGAAGTCAGGGTCTTACATAAACCCTACCAAGTATGGCTCTGTGCTGGGGAACTGATCCCTCCCAAAACCCTCATTGTTATTCTCTCATGATGCCGAGGGATCTGCTGAGCACCCACAGCCAAACCTACAGCAGGGCTGAGTAGGAGGTGGGGGTGCTGTGTTTACATGTGTGCTCTGTCGGGGGACTGAGCGAACTGCACACAGGATTATAGATGGAACACAACTTCCTAAGCTTCTTCTGTTGGATATTTCATCATCAGATGGGCACATGATCGTCATTTTTCCATTTTAATTTTAAATTCCACTCTGCAGGGTTGGTTCTGTTTATGGCAGACTGAATAGCTACCCAGAGCATAAAACATACTAAGAGAACCCATTTCATTGTCATCCCAGGGTCGGCTATTCTGCACACCTTGTGCGAATTTAATCAATTATTATTCATATTGTTGAAAGATAACAAAGGTTATCTTAAGACACTTTACATGAAGAACATGTCAGGATTGTCTTTGTGTTATAGCTTAGAACATCCTGACATCAATACACTGCAAGCTTGCCATTGGCAGCAGTGGCAAGGAAAACCTTCCTTTTGAAGGGCAGAATCCTCGAGCAGAACTGGATTCATTTGGGGACAGAAATACTGAATCATACTGTATCATATAAACAAGTGCCATTTCACATTGTGATACATTTTACTGTATCCTACTGTGCAATATTGTGTCCTATCGTATTAATCAATATCACCAATTTCTGGATATAATTGACATTTTCAACAAAGATTAAGGTACCCTGTGGAGTGATGAGATGGTCTGTGTGGTTTGTCGTTATGCACTCACACATACATAGGGTATTGCTACTCATACTCCTGCCATTAGTCTATCTGCAAATACTGTGCCAACAAGTTTAACAATGTGCCAACAAGAGCCACAAAGAAGACTGTCAGCAAATGGAAAAAAATTGGCTGAAATGGGTTTTTGAAAATTAATGTGAGAAATGGTCTTGGAGAGCAATATACATGCATCGTTTTTGTGAAGCCTTAAGAACACAGACATAAACGTTTTCTACAACATATCCATGAGGTAGCTTTAAGGTGCATGCTACTTTTTTGTCTGGATAAAGTATTTGGCAGTTCTACTGGATAAATTATTACACTTTTTCCTTTCCAATTTCTTTCATCTCAGATTTATCATTTATACTGATCCGGACCAAAAAAAAAAAGTTATGGCTTCCTGTTCATTAATCCTTCCAGGTTGGTTATACTGCAGACTTTATGCAATCATAACCATTTAAAAGACTCCCTGAGACAGGTCTTCTTTGTCAAATTGGATTTCCTCTCTCCTATCACCACATGCAAGATATTCATCAAGGGAAGGCAAAGGGGAGGGGGAATTCAAAATGTACAATATAATAGACTCTCGCACACTTCCAGGGGTGTCCACTTTCTCCTATGTGTAGAGATTACATCCTATCTCCCGGCTTTAGTGCAGCTGAGCCTGTCAGGGGGGTTTGATTTAAATGTCCGAGGTGGGGCTCGATCAAAAAGTGTCCTCTTTCAGCCTGATCAAAGCCGATGAGGCCTCCGGGTCCTGTGAAATCCATGCTGTGCACTCTCAACCTCAGTATTGACAGAGCAGCGCACAGCTCCGGTCAATGAAATATGCATAAAGCATCAATTGGCTTATCTCTTTCGATCATCTCCGCCACTGAAGCACAATAATTTTCTCATGATCTTCTGGAAATCCACATATTGATTTTAAGTGTCTATTTAATCAGGATTGTAAGTAGGATCTCTGCATTTACTGTAGCATCGCATACATTTCCAAATTAGAGCAAGACTGTGCTTTGGCTGGCTGTAAAATATGATTAATAAATGATACGCTGTGGATACTAGCCTCTCTGATCCTACCATAATAGTCAGACTATTTTATATTCAGTGTGAAGAATCTTATTTTTAATCTTCAGGGACTTTGAATTTTTTTCTTTAAAGCCAAATAAGGAGTTTTCTAAAACCTAAAGCCCAGTTTGAATACAACTTTTAAAACGCATGAAACCCCACCGTCTGACTTTTTTCTCTTCTTTTTTCAGCAAAACAAGCCTGGTGCCCATGAGGAAACTTTCACAGTGACCTCCACATGACTTCTGGGCCGGCTTAAAGGTAGGAATATAAACATTTTACATTGAATCTATGGCTCGCTGGGAACATTGAGATCGCTGCGAATGCTTCATCAAGATATTCAAGCAAGGTACATTTTTACCAGCCTTTCATTTTTCTCATTACTGACCTGAAAGGAAAGTAAGAGAGGAAGCTTCACACTGCTGTTTAAAAAGAGATGTGCAAGTGTCTGGAATTATAAAGCATGCATGGGTTGAACGGAATGTTATCTCGAGGTCAGAGGCGGCTGATCTGACAACGAAAACAACAAACTGACACTCAACCTCACTGTCCTCCTCTCTTCTGCTACTTTCCTTTTTGTTTTTTTCTCGCTAACACTTTGATTCCCACTACCCTTTCCCATGGTGGATGTCCCTTGGATAGCAACCGAGTAGGTCTAATTGATTTCTCTTGTTCATGTCGGTTAGAGGCAGCGGCATCGAGCTGTGCAGAGTACCTTGGCTCCAGCTTGCCTGCATTATTCCTCTCTGTTTTTCTTCTGTGCCTCCATATCCCAGAAGACCATAATGCCAATACTGAACATACCAGTGCCCTCCGAAATCTGTTTGCAAGAAAGATAGCAGAGGACTTGCTGCAGCTGGAGCATGTGCAGAAATAGAATTCACATCGTGGTGAAGTACATGTGGTATAAAGAAAGGTCAGGGTGAAAGATTATGATGGCATCTTCTCTATTGAAAGTCATTATCTAAAATAGCACTTACTTCCAAAGAACTGGCATCGGGCTGTGCTAACATGCTAGCACATCTGACCTTCTGCAATCCAATCTCCACCTTTTGATCTTGTGGATATCCTTAATTATGTGTCATAAAGCAATTCATTGAACCTTATGTAAAATCTAAGGCTCTGATCTGTGTTACTGTTGTTGGGTTGTGTAGTATAGTTCAGCTTTCATGATATTTTGTCCAGCCAAGTGTACATTGTTATTACCCCAGGCAGTGATTCTGACCCAGGGCAGCGCATCCGCAGAATTCTCCTCTCATCTTCCTGTTTTGTCAGTATCCATCAGTTTTTGTGAGTTCCTGTCATGTAAGAGCAGACAGAAGGCAACCGCTGCTTTCTTTTCTCTGTTTTGGTTGTTGTTTTGTTTCTTTCCAAGTTCAACTGCACAGCACAGACGCAGGGGTTTTCTTTAGGCGATAACAATACAGGAAGTCGAGCAGAGAAGGGAAACATCCGCTGCAGCCTTCACGGATGAGATGAATTTCAAATCATGCATCGTTGAACCTGGGCTGCAACTCTTACTACCGTAAGAGAGGAGTTCAGTAGGAAATAATGGAGTACTATAGAGAACAGATATATGTTTGGTCAGTTTGTCATGGGTCCAAGGCCTCAGAAAGCTCTCATGAAAAACACAATACAACCTCCATCCATGTTAATGTGCGGTTCATTCAGCAAAACTACTGCAGAGTACACCATCTTTCTATAATTCATTCAAATGTCAATGCAGCGTATTCAAATGTTACAGAATTGAATGGTATAGGTCAAATATTATTGCCTTTGCCCTGCGGTGTTGCTTTGAATGGGGCGCGGAGTAAGAAACCGATGGCAATTTAAACCAAACAATTGGCAATCATGACATGTGGTGACAGTTGCTCAAAGCTGAATTTCTTTCACTGCTTCGCCAGTGAAGCAGGAAGGCCAGGGAACCTTGTTGACTGTTCACAGGGAGACAATATGCTCCAGATTAGATGATGTGATCAAACTGACATCAGATTTGCTGCCAGACATGTCCTTTCAATAACACCCCCCTGCTGAAGTCTAGCTGTCTCAGATGCTTTTTGAAAGTAGTAAACAAATGTATATGTTAGAAATGAATGAAAATAATGATTTTGTTGAAGATGCAGACTGTATGAATAATGGATGTAGCTGCAAAGACGTCATATTTTGTTTTGAGTAACTTGAATTTCGCCTTCATTTGTTACATTTATTGGTCATCCAAAATGTGTTTTTGGGCCAGAAGTGAGATCGAGAGAGGAGAGACTATCAAAGGTATAGAATACAGCCTGAGCCTATGGCCAGTTTCATTTGCTTTTGAGTTGGCTAATTACTCACTGTGATTCTTAATACATGTCAGGAACTACAGTTTCCGGTACACTTACCTTGGCTTTCTTTCTCAGCCCTTGAGTTTATTGCTTGTGTGCACATTTACTCACTTGAAGAAATGTTCTAACTGTTGAAATGTGAATTTACAGCTACTCTAAATCAAAAAAGTGTCTTCTTGTAGCAAATTTTTACTGTTGGCAAACTCTATGCTAGGTGGCTTCACTGACTTTATTACTCCTTTCCACAAAGCTTGTCATAATTTCATACTACATTCTACTTTCTGACATACTCCTTTAACTGTATCTTGGCATTACAGTTAACATATTACAATGTCTTGCTTTAAACTGCTATTAGCTATCGGCAGATGTTTTTATTGTCAAAAATGTCATCATTTCATAACAGTCATTTAGATTTTTTTTTTACCTCTTGTACAACATAAACTTGTATACATTTATCAAAGCTTTCTGTGTGATCAAGTCTTAGCCAGAGAAAGTAATCATAGATAATCACCCGACACTCAAATAGTCCAGATACTCAGGTATGTAATGAGACACAGAGGACGTTTCAGCTGTCACCTGCTTGTTTCCTGCACCTTCTATATCTTGATACATCGTCATAGTCAGCTGATGGTAAATTAAGTATTACCTTTGAACATTGTATATACAGAGGAGTAAAGACTAAGTAAAGAAAGCTTTTCTTAATCAGATAACAAAAGCCGCCTGCAATGATTCACCCTCTTATTTTATCACATACATCAGGCCTAATAGCATTGATGTCTCCTGCAGAAGACAAAATTTGTTGTTAAACAACTTAATGAGTGTCTGATTTATGACGGGAGCCATGTGCCCTGATAAATAAATACAGGTGAGCAGCTTTCATCTCATGCAGCATTTTGCAATCAACAGCCAAGAAAAAGACATCTATATTTCAGGTTGTATGCATGGGCCTGTGTGTGACTGTGTCTGAATGTGTGTGAACTCAATTAATCATTCATCGCTGGCTGTACGCTGCATGTGCATAAGATGGCTGATGAGTTGCATGATAATCCATCAAACTCTAAATCTGCAACCATTTCACTTCTGTATTGAAACATCATAAGGGGAGCAGAAAAGAAAAGCACACACACTTTAAAGATGGATATGCCTCTCTCTCACACACACCTATGCTTCTAACGTTTTGCAGAAACATTTGACTTGTTGCACCTATGCTTATCTAAAGGGCATGTTTCTAAAGAGTGATTTTTATCGTCAGATTTCTGTCTTGAAAAACCCAAAAGTGATGGTATCTTCTGCGCATCATGCAGCCAAGGGAGTCTTGGCTGCATGGGATGGGAACAAGATGAGGAACTTTGGCAGCTAATGCATCAGCACAAAATGAATCCCGCCTCATCCAAGAGCATTAAGATGTGGATAAATAAATATAACATTGCCACCATGAGAAAAGAGGAGAAGAGAGAGGAGAGGCAACGTGGCAGCGGGATAGGATTTTTTTTCGGCTTTCATGTTGGCAGGCACAGAGATTTTTATTTTGGGATGAATCAAAATTTCCTGCAAACGCCTGCGTCAGGTGTATCTAATTATCTGACAGCGCGGGCTCATTATAAAGCGGCCCTTGGGAGTCGGCTAGTCAGCTTGCCGAGGCTTGGACCACAATGAAGTGTTCCTCTCACAGCTCATACCCCTCTCTTTTACCTTTTTTTTTGGCAGAGAATTGAGCATTATTTGCTCACTTCTTAAACTTTACATCCATATGTTGCCTAAAAACGATAAGTATATTGAGCTTGCTGTGCAATGTGCAATATTTAACAGAAAAATGTATATATATTTTAAGAGAACGTGGAACACAACAGAAAATACACCTGAGTACAATTTAACAGCAAGCTGTCCTTACAGCCATGTCCCAATTGTGTCACCTGGATGAAGTTTATGAGTCGTAATTACAGCGTACTCCTCTGCCTCTCCTGGGAGCAGGGGCGTGTCCAGACTTTTTTGACTGGGGGGGCCCAACCACGCTATGACTGGGGTGGAATGAAGTATGTATGCACAAACGAAGAAATGAATATGATATATTACCACTTCTGTCCGCACTAATCATATCTAGTTTAGCTACACACATTAAAGTGTCATACGGATGTCATATGCCTGAATAATTAATAAACTTGCAGAGCAGCATAATGGAGTGCCAACATTATGTCTACACAATACCTACCAATAAATGTATAGGTAACATCTCTATATAAATGTGTTTTGAATAGTGTGCAGTTGCATGCTTACAATTTGTGATGGACTTATTCCTTTCCTGTGCATCTC
This sequence comes from Notolabrus celidotus, assembly GCF_009762535.1. Lineage (NCBI taxonomy): Eukaryota > Metazoa > Chordata > Actinopteri > Labriformes > Labridae > Notolabrus > Notolabrus celidotus. The sequence goes on along the minus strand of NC_048294.1, from coordinate 14,496,468 downwards.
TCTTATTAAATATGTGTCATAAAGTAATATTCTATACCCTAACGTATCATCAAAAGAAAATGTGCCACATTTACACAGATTTTTTTTTTAAACGCTACGTGCAGACTGTAGGAACACAGTCAAAACAGTTGACTTCATAACAAGTCCCGCCTCTGACAAGGATAAAAGCCAATCATACTTCAGGATTTTTGAAAGGCAGTTTTGTTGGTCCATGCCACCCCAAACCACACCTCTGGTTACACCCCTGATTGGGAGGTGCAGCAAGGCAGAAGAACAAAGGGTGCATTGTCAACACAGTCACACTACACTACCTTGTGTTGAAGCATAATTACCAAAAAGAGAAAAAGGTTTTCAGAAACCAAAGCTGTGGCTCTCTGGGTCAACCTGTGCAACTGTGAGTGAGCAGACCTGTCTCCCTCGCTCCCTAACCCTCGCTTTTTACTCAAATCCCATCCAGCAGTGATTGATGCCCGGGCCCGGCGAGCAGTTTTGGGGAAGCATCACTCAAAGGGAAAGGAAAGGAAAAGAAAATTGCAGGATGTTGCCAGTTTATAAGATGGGAGTGCTGCTGGCTAAAGGATAGGCAGAAGAGGAGAGGTGGGAGGGGGGTTATTCCTACCTGGGACTAATCCTTGAAAGCTTTGCCAGAAAACTCACTGCAACTGACAGCGAATGATTCAGATCCACTTCTGAGCTCCAAACTGTCTTAACACTAAGGGAGCACTAGCTTGTAGCACGGCTGTGTTTCAACATTTCATCATGTTACAGCTTGTTGCAAGAGGAAGTGCATTTGTCTCCTGTTAGTGTTTCTGTTGGATTTGTTTATGTTCACATTAGCGCTGTCCGTTTATTTACATATTCATTGTTTATCATGGATACACAGTTGAATTTGGATGATGTCCACAGTGTTTGTAGAGCCGTCAGTGACTAGCATGGATAAAAGTATGGATAGATAGATAGAAAGTCAGGACAAATGAGCTCAAAATCTGCAAATCTCTGACCCCAGGGCGACATTAGCGTATCAAATCCTGCCTTAATCACAGCCCAAAAAGGATTTCCACATCCCACTTAAGCTACTTCACAGCACAAAACCCTCAATGTGAAGACAAAATGATTATGGGATCAAAAACTAGCTCAAACTAGCTTTAAAAAAAAAATAGCTTAAATGTTAGACAAACTGCCCCTCATGTCATATTTTCCTGTCCTTGTGTGCTTCCCATTCACTACAACAGTAGCCTATCTCTCTCTCTGCCTCTTGACTGGCAGACCGTAATGCTATTACCTCTCCTCGATGGTCATGCTCACTTAGCCCTCTGTCACTCCACACTGCCCGTGCTAACACACATCTCTCTGCCTGTGTGAGCAGTCCTTGCCCCTCATTTGCGCCTGCTTGCTACAAAAACACTGAGGCACACAAACTTTTCAGTTCATTATCTCGCCTTTTAGAGGCTCTTCCACTATTTTTCTCCCTCCTCAGGCTGCAAAGTATGACTGGAAATCACGGGTAATTGGCTATATGTGAATCACTCGTCTGTAGTAGTGGCAAATACTCTTTTTACACAGAGAAAGAGGTTAGACAAAACAAGGGATGTGGTAACTTCCAAATATAGCTGGCAGATTGAAAAGGGGGAGGGATTCGGGCCTGTGCTGACACACTACTGCGCATGATCAGCTGTCAATCACCAGTCAAATCTGACATCAAAGCCTGTCAGATAACAGCACCAGCAGAAAGAATGGGTAAAGTAGGTGAGTCACAGCCCACCCACCGTCTCCATCACCTGAGTCAGGAGCCCTTTGGCGCGCATGCACACTCAAAAAAGAAACCAAGTCCGTTTACGGCACCGCACATTCAACCAAACTTTCCCAACACGTCCAACAGCGAACACTCACTATTCCCCTCATTTTAAGGTTGCTGTGCGTGCTCATGCGTTCTCCACATTTGGACACACATCATTACAAAGCGAAGATGGCTCTGTTTCGGGCACAGTATGGGTCATAAATGATGACGTGAAAAATAATCTGTAAATATCTCGCCACAATCTGCAGAATAACAGCGAGCAGCAGAGCGGTGCACGTTGTGTGCGCTACGATATCCATAACGCAGCTCCAAGATATGCAAAAATATGCGCCCTGGAGCTCCTACTCACAGCGAGGCACGACACACAACTTGGAGTAGACACCGAGCCAACACTTAATTCCACACACAAACACAAAACGAGCTGATTTCAACACACATGCTGCAGAAAGAAAGTATATTCTACTTACTATAGAGTCAGGCGTAGAATGCAAAGCCCCGGTAACTGTAATTAAGTACAGGATGGAAGAAAAAATGAGCGATACGAGTTTTAGTGTCCAAAATGAGAGAGTCTGTATCTAAATATCTGCATGCATTTTTTTGTATTTCGCGTTATTGATATCAGTGTGTCTTCTTACCGGGGCAGTCCGAATAAATTCCTGAGGAAATTCCAGAGGAGTCCCTTCTTTCTTCCCTCAAAGTCAGAAAACAGCAATGCTTTTCTTATTCCAAAAACAGGCCCCCGGTTTAACTGAAAGAGAGAAGAGACCAAAAGAGCCACAACAAATTCCATTAGTACCGGGAGTCCCCCACACCTCCACCTCCACCACCCAAAAAGTGTTGACATAACATCTGTGAAAGAAAAAAAAAGCAACTCGAAATAAATTGACGGAATGGACAGATGGTACCTGCTCTCTTTATCACTGTCGACAAAGACAATGAGAGCGGCAATAAGACGGGCAGAAAAACTGAGAGAGCTGAGCTTTTCTGAGGAAACGCAGCCCCAGCGTGCTGTCAGATTAAAACCAGCACACACACACTCAGCACACATTCGCACGCTGCTCCCGGCGACGGCTGGAGAGAGAGGGAGGGAAGGAAGAGACGGCAGGGATGCTGCGCTCAGAGCTGCACTTCCTGGTCCGGCCGCTTGGTGGCCGGCTAGGGGAGCAGCTGGTGATGGGATGTTTCCCACCATGCAGGGATTAACAGCCAGTTTGTCCCTTAATGAGGTACTAAAGGCCAATAACCTCTTTATGATTATTTAAAACAACCTCAACATGCATGCCTTAAAACATCATGGCCTTGTCTTTTTTTGTCAGCACAGCAGATTGTTGAATGAAACTAGCAGCTCAGATACTGCCTGAAGCCTCTAAACCTTAATCATGAAGGAGAATGCAATTTATTACACTTAGTTGAATATTAAAATGAGCATCAAGTTACAGATAGTCCCACTTTCCTTTAATTCTTCTACTTGTTGCTGATTTCATGTATTACTTTGATTGAATTAAAACAAAACAAATAATCCTAAAATACTATCAAAAGAAAATTTTCTGAAAATGTAGTATTTTAACTTTCCACCTTTCCAGCAATTTTGTTAAGAATAAGTTACATGACACTTTCAATGCTGTCCTGATAGTTGTTATGTTGTATTTTAAATTGAAACAGAAAGAATGGGCCTGGATATTTAACTTTTAGAATCAGAGGCTGATCTGGAGTGTCAGTTAGGGGTATTTTTAAAAATACCTAGTGATAAACTGCCTAATAATGGTTGGTTATTAGCCTTGCCAGAGGCAGGGCTCTCTGAGTACTTTTTTTGTTTGAACTTTAAATTGTGACTTTGGAAATGGATCTTGTTTTTGAGTCCTTAAAGAATCAAGCTGATGAAATGTCTACGTTATGTTGCTAGGTAAAAAAAACGAAAAACGAGTCTACACTGACATGATTTATGTCACCCTGAATAAGTCAGGGCCCCAGGTTGGTCACCACAGTCAAGTAGGTCTGGATCCACCCTTGTACACAATGTTGAAGAACTACAAGCCTGCCTTTATTTTTAACCAGTCCAGCCATGCTGTAATCTGATCTATGAAAGTATAAGGATGTAGAATGAAACTCAGCGACACCTAAAGCTGTCATTTAACTCATTAAAGTGTACACTCCTTCAACAAATTGGGACACATCACATCACATCACATTCACGCTTTTAGCATTATTGTAATTATCCACTGTTGCTGTTTTTGTAATAAGGTTTTGGGTCAGTTACATGCCTAACGTAACGCAGTGGAATAACCATATTCTTATTCTGTAATAACACTGGTTTGAAGACCTTACAAAAAAAGTAGGTCTCTGGTTTGGGAGTTCACTTTAGGTAACCTGTTTCTGCTGTATCTGCCTTTTTCACAGAGGACATTTTGACATGTAACAGCAGGGAAAGTGCAGGTGTTAAATTAAAGCTGGCTCTATTCCACGGGGCTGCTTATGTTTCAGGGACCTGCAGTTTTTCATGTTTGTTAACCATGATTCTCAGACACTTAGTGACAATGTTGTTAACTTGTTCTTTTTCTTCTATAATTATATATTTCTACTGTACTGTACAATTTCCTGGTGAACAGAAATCATATAGGCTCTATAGCAGTGCTTTATATCCACTCATACATATGTTCCGGATACTGCTGAGAGTGTATACAGCCCACTTGGCATTTATAGAGATGTAGGTCATGGTGTAGGAATGGTTTCAGAAGTTTGAAAGGACATATTTTTATTTCTATGAAACATTAACAGGCTATGCACACAGCAGCACAAATATGCAGTGTGGAGAATAATCTCTTAATATTTTTAAAGATGGATAAATTTGTGATTAATTCTACTACAGCAGTATATACTGTTAGATATTAATGACACCTAATTTTATTTCAATCACATTGAGCTGCTGGGAAACATTTATAAGTAGCCATCACAGATAAAAGAAAAAAAGTTTTGTGTTAGTAAATATCAGGATTGGAGCAGTTTCTTTAAAATGGCAGCAGAAAATGATGGTGTTGCTCTTGTGATGCTTTTTGGCATTCATCACAAAATTGACAAATCACAAATGTACCTTTTAGACACATCACGTGGAGATTTTAAGGGTAAAATTTGTTGCTTTTTTTCCCTTCAGAGGTACAAAACATTTTCACCAAGGGAATTCTTTTTTTCTGCCAAATGGGATGTTGAAAGAGAGAAGCTAGATATAATGTATCGCATGGGAAAATGCACAATTTGAGTGGAAATGTCAAACTTATTTAGACAAGAACATTTTTCTGGCAATTTCTGTGGATTGCTTCTTCAATAGGCGTGTGTGGTCATGTGGACGGTATGGTTGCCCATCCAGTCGCGAGCAAATCTTTTTAACTGACTCATTTAGCCACAATTGGGATTCCAGGTATATGTTTTTGAAGTATTAAAAGAACATTGCACTGAAGGCGCTGAATACACTTTACAGTCAAAGAAAGAATTGACATTTTTAGTGTAGCTAACTAGTCCTAGTTGGCTTTATTGAGGGTGTTGATACTGTTTGTTTGCAAGTATGCTATGCTATTGCAAAGGTTCTTTAATCATGCATGTAAAGAAACAGGGATATAAACCATTTATGTGTTGGAAAGGCCGGTCAGTCTGGCCATAATGTCAAATTAGCAGGATGTTGGGAAATGTCTGCCATTTTGCAAGTCAGACTTCACTTTTATCTCTGCAGAATATCAGCTTTGTTGGCTTGCAACCATGAGATGCTAAAAACACCCAGCCCATAATACCCCTTGACTCTCCAACGTATCAGTTTGAAACTTTTGTTTGGTACAGATGAACTGAACAAATATGAAGCATTAATCAGCAATTTTCTTGAGAGCTTAGGCCAGACAAAGTGTTTCCCCTTGGTTGCAGTTTTTATGCCAAGCTAAGCTCACCACCTCCTGGCTGAAGTTTCAAACCAAACAGAAAGATACCAAAGATATCAATCTTCCCATCAAAGCCACAGCAAGAGAGTAAAGTGTATTTCCCAGAATGTAAAACTATTACTGTCTTGCAATACAAAGGCATTTACTTTGGCACCATCCCCAGACTGAGTATAATATTTAGCCTTCCTGGGGGTATCCAATGGCAAAAATATCTCTTCAGTTTTCTTCCATTCAGAATAGTTGATGATAGCCAGCCTCAAAGAGCCACATGCAATACAAACAGACAATTCATCTCGTTAGTCATTGTCCAAAATAATTGTCCAAAATAACTTTGAATGTTTTGAAGTCAATGAAATTATCCTCATTCCATCCGTCCAAATTACTTTTCATCAGCTAAAGCTCTTTCTTACGTCTGGGTCGCAGTGTAGATTGATAGAGATTTTCTTTTCCAAATGGTCTTTTTGTAGCGGACAAACAGTATCTCAAAGCTCATAAATGAAGAATAAATCCATGGCCATGGTTGTATTTGAGTCCGTTTGAAGAAAGAGTTGTTGACGCCTCGTTTGATCTCTACACAGCAGGGGGAACAGTTGGGCTTCCATTAATGCGACAAAGAGGTCCATTTGTACCCATAATTGTGCCATCCCGGGCAACCCTTGAGCTCAGGAGCAGCTGTCCATTGAGACACGGGCCCTGTAGGGAAATTATATAAAATAAGATCCAGGGGATAATCCATGACTCCCTGAGACAGTCACTGGACTCGAGTTCTTGACACACTCTCCATCCATCATGTTCTGTACAGCTGCCTGGAGGTACCTTAAATCAATGCTGCTGTAACAGTGTTCTTGATGTGCAAAGGAAGAATATTGTACTTTCCTTCAGTTATTGTAACCCATTAGTCAGGGGGTAGGGTCTTGAAACTTGTACGAGAAAGATACTTTTGTTGGCACTTTAGACTGTTCAGGCCAATTCATGAATGACATACTGTATGTTTAGGCACTATTTTATAGGTACTATCTTGACTTGAAATGCCGCTCCCTAATTTGTGCATAAGCTGTTCTCCTCAATCTGTGGTTGTTTTTTTTCTTGAAAGACTGATTTCAGGTGCTATCTAACCCACTTTTGCCACATTGTCAACAGGCAGAGGTGAAATGTGTTGGACTCAGATTTATTAAATATTAACAATGGATAATAAATCCCTGGTGTCGCTTTTGTGGTTGAGAATTAATCACTGTTGCGATAACAGGATAATAACTTTACTTAATTTGTATCAAGGAGAGACATGGCCCCCGAATAGATATTATTTAAGCTTAAGCAATGAGTAGAAAATGCAGGAACTTCTTTAGTTCGGATGGAGAAATGTAAAAGAGCAGGATAAATGGAATGGTAAATGGACTGCACTTATACACAGCTTTACTAGCCTTTCAACCACTCTTTTACATTACATGTTACTATTACGCAATCAAACACAATTCACACACTAATGGCAGTGCCACGAAAGGCACATTTTCATAGACTATATCCGCACACACTTACACACCACAGGCTTTATCCTGGGGGCAGCTAGGGATTCAACGTCCTGCCCAAGAGCACTTTATCCTGCAGACTGAAAGGATACAGGGACTAAACTGCCAACCCTCCAACAGCCCACTCTTCCACTGAGCTGCACCCAACCAAGAGAGGACCATCACTTTCATTCTTATGCAAAACCCAAACCAAGGCTATTTGATTCAAATACAATGTCGGTGATGCAAAGTCTGGCAGGAGGAAAATATCTAAACTGTGGTGTGAATGTGTCGGGGTAAGGGAGATGAAAGCTGAAAGTTCAAGAAAGCAGCAGCAGAGATTTCCTACATTAGGTGGTAGTCGACCTGTCCTGACTTTGAGATGACAGTTTGGTGATGAGGATGTTGCTGAGGTGTGAGGGGTCAGTACAGGCGGTACCAGCTCGCTTCTTCTCTGATTGATGGTAGCTCACAGCACTTTTGTACACCACTGCCAACCAATCTTACACATCTTCCTCCTTCCTGTCAGGATATTGGGAACCTCTGAATGGGTGTTTAAAAGAATACTATTCGAGTGAACCTGGTGAGGAGCAAACTATGTTTGAGTTGTGCTGTCAGAGTTGTGAAAGATTGCCATTTTCCGTATGTGCACGTTCCCAAGTCAACAGGTTATATTTTTGAAGACTGCATATGATGGGCAGGCAAAGCAAATACATAAATCAGCTCCACTGCTTGTTTCATTTGTGGAAGTTCAAAAGAGTGACGGTGCTTTGCCTATTCTCACATCACACTACATCTTACAAAGATATCTAAGTGGCAGGCGTATTGAGACTTGTATGCATCACTTGTCCCACAGTTAGATTCTCCATTGGCTCTTGGCAGTTTATGTAACCTTTGTATCCATTGCCCAAGGTTGTGCTCTTTGTGTTGGAGAGCTGCATTTCAAAAGTGATGCTGACCTTTAGAAGATGTGCCGTGCCTTGTGAACATTCAATTTCCTGACTTTCCCAAAAGCCCTGATGTCGCTTACAAGGCTGTTGTGCGATTGAAGTCTTCAACAAAAACTGACAAGCTGCAAGTTTATTCCAATTCAAGAAATATATTGAACATCACAACACTTCAATACAGTTGAATAAATAAATAAATGGAAACCACACCGATATGTTTAAGCTTTGCACAGAAATAGGTTGACAAGCTCTTTGATGGCAGGCAGAGTTGCAGACGCATCATAAATCCTTGAGTTTGAGTCCTCATGATACTTCTAATAAGGAGAGCAGCTGTTTCACTTCAAACTATTCACTGTATGAACCTGGACTGACAGTGTTGGACCTTTTGGATACATAGAAAACACATTTCATGTATTAACAACAGATCATGGCTGATCCTGTCAGTGTGTCTGAAGATTTATATTATGACTGTAGTTACAGTGATGTGCTTTTTGTTTCAATGCGCACCACAGCTCACTTAATGGTGAGACCCACCCAAGCAGCAACCTCCAGCCGCGGGAATTGAAGCCAATGTGGAAGCGTTAAAAACTGCAGGTCCTCAAGTGTCCACTTGAGGCTAGTTCCGGAAGTACCGGAAATCCCAAACACACAAATTCAAAAAAGCGGATCTTTACAGCAGATATAAACACGTTTACAGCCTGGTACAATTATTAGAGGCACAGCTGACTTGATTGACAGGTGGGAACATTGTAGCTGTTGCCTAGGAGGCTCAAAGCCCGCCTCTTTACCTCAGACTAGCTCAACAGAAGTTAGGTTGAGTTCAGCATTTCCAATATGGCTCCCGCCGACGATTGGCTTCAAAACAGGGCTTCAGAAACAGATGGGTGACGTCACAGATACTACGTCCATTATTTATAGTCTATGGACCCACTAGACGCAACATCTTCGATCCAGTGGTTGAGTCACTTTAGCTGCTAACATTAACGTTAACAGTCCAAGTGGGCTAACTTCGATTGCAATTTGCAGGTTGGAGACGTCAGTGAATCAGTGTGTAGGAAAATTATTTGTAAAGTTTTTGTTAATTGTAATGTATGAATTAATAAATTACAGTAGCTGCTGGAGTCTTTTTTTCTAGTATTATTTTACTTGTGCATCAAAAACAGACAACCATGTGTGACGTAGCACAAGTGAGTCCTGCCGGTTAAAGCTGCAGTTGGTAGGACTTGGGTAAAAAAAATGGTACATATTTTTGCAGTGTTTGGCAAAAAAGTCACAACACTCATCAACAGCTATCAATAAATTAGGTATTTTGAGATTATGGCAAGATCCCTGAATTTTTCCTATGCCTCTGTATCCAGCAATCTTTAAATTCCAATTCCCCCGTCAGCTCTGACCAATAAGAGCCACTCTCCTGATTGGCCCTCCTACATCGTCTTGATTGAGCGTGCACTACGATTTGTTTGTGGGCGGGGCTTAGAGGATGGGGATGTAGTGAAAGGGAAATCTGTTGAGGAGGGGTAGTGTTGACTTTCGAAATCTCGCCCTGAACTGATGTTTATTTCAGGACTACCAACAGCAGCTTTAAGGTAATTTCAACATTAATAAACAACATTAATATAGATCTAAATGCACGACTTGTCATTAAAGAGAACATTTTCATTAATCTGCATACAACAGACGTGAAGTTTTTTGCTACCAGTCTGTTAGAAGTCAAAGAGAACAGGAACAGCACAGGCATATCAGAAATAACAGTCAAAAGAGAAATGCTGAAGTTGAGGACTTATGAGACTAAGTGGAGAATGATGCAGGCATGGTGGTGAGTAAGCAGCGTAAGCAAATCACATATAACAGTGTGTTTACGTCACAGGTCGTTAGTTTTAATAACACAGTGAAGATACAGATGAGGAGATGAGCAGATATAGCATGGATCTGTCTGTGTAGCTGTCTTTGTCATGCTTTGTATCTTACTCAGATCATGTGGTGAATCATATTGTGGACTATGTCTCCAAGTGCTTTTTTATAGGTTAAGGAGATGAAAACTGCAAACAGTTCACTGTAATCCATAATATTTCATTACGGTGAAGATACAGACATTTTATAACGTGGATCTGTGTCTATTTTTTGCTTAGTAATCAGAGACTCCAGTCTGAAGTTTAGTCCTTATTTATAACTGATCAACATTAGAACTGTAGAGGAATCATCATGCACATGAAAACAGTTTTATTTCACTGTCACTTAAGTCTGTAATTATCCCTCACTCTGCACATAACCGTTGCTCTCTCCCTGTGTGCGTCTGCATCGGCACCCTTTTGTTTTTTCTGCCGTTCTGTAAGGCTGATGAAAGTGAGGGAAGAGAGAAAGACATAGAGGGGATGACAGTGTCACAACACTTTGTTTATAGGTGTTTGAAAAGCCAGTCCATAGTTTCAGTCTCTTAGTACGCATGTTGAGCAGAGGCAGAGTGGGAGAGTCTGAGTCCCGGATGTAACATGATTTAATGCAATTTTTTTAGTAGCATGACCGAAAATGAACACTTTTTCCACTAAAATTTCCACCTTTATGTCTTGTAAAACACATACAGACAATTAACTTCCCAGCAGCTATGTTCAGACAAAGTCATGTGTTACTGTTGTGAAAAATGTAACCTGCAAATTGCACTTTAAAGCCTCCTGATATTACATAAAACGCTTACCGCAAGCCAAATTTCCAAATTATACATAACATGTAAAAGCTGGGAGAGAAGATTTGACCAGTTCCAGTGAGTCTTTCATGTAGGGAAAAGAGAAAATAAAATATTAAAAAACATCAATTTTTAATTGCATGCTTTCCACGCAAGGACTAAAACCATCTTTAGCTGCTTTGCATGCACTGAATCAGATTCAAATATTACACATCTCTCTAAGCTGTGTGATTTAAAAAGATGTATTGACTTCTTGTCTTTTTTAAGTTTAAGATTACAGCTCACACATTATTGATACATCCAATCATCATAATCATAACGCACTGACCCTACAGACCGACTGCATGTTTAACCACAGAAAATTGACATTAAAGGCATCACATTGCAATACAAATGAACGTTACTGACAATAAACTAAATGGGATTCCACTTTTAAAGCCTTGTTTTGAGTCAGTATTAGATTGGGCAAAAATATATAGCTGGGACTCTGCCAAGTATGCAATATAAATAAAGTTGAGTGGGTGCAGCTATGCTCTGCGCTTTGTGCTTTGTATCTGATATTCACTTTGGTACACGCAGAAGTAAGGTGATATTTATGACTCATTGTATTATTCTGGGAGACTGGAATTATTTGAAATGTTCTCTCGCTCACACCAGTTTCACCAGGCGCAGCTCTGTGACTGTGTGGCTCTTCACTACCTCTTGTGATTATTGCAGGATTATAGGATGGAGCAGATTTACATATTTGTCCTGTTTTATGCATTAATCTGACCATTTATTATATATTTCAATATGGGGAATTCCAATCTTCTGCTTGCCCTGACTTACCCTAAACACAGCTGAATGTGGTTTTTGCATAAAATACTAAACTATGAGTTATAGGAGTGTTTGTACAGAAAAGGAATGGAAACTGGGCCTCAGTTCAAAAGAAATAGGGAGCAAACTCACCCCTGTGATGCTATCATTCGGGTTTTTTTAGAGCTAACTGGTAAGCTAACTCCGGCCTTCCCTAAAGAAAGAATGACTAAAAAACAGAAAGATCAGTTGTGTGTTTGCTGTGCTGAATCCATAACCATACAAACCCTCTTCTCTTGTTCTGTGTTTGCAAAAAAAAAAACACAATTTCTTTCCAACGAAAAATTTTGCACTGACAGCTGAGTTTAGGGGGCAAGCACCAATGTGAACTTGCCTGTCACAAACAATTATATTGGGCCTAAGTCGTCCTGTCCTCTGAGATTATATCTCTTGAGGATCACACTGAAAGTGATGGTGAACAGTGACAAAATAATTCAAAAGCCTGAGTCCTCGAGCATGAACATCAGCTTCATGGTGGCCGAACAGAAGCTCTGCAGCCCGTAGAGCAACCTTACAGCTCAGATTGGCAGTTGGTAACTTTCAGTCATGCAATGCTGTCTCAGGGTGGAAGTGGCGTGTACATGCTGGTGTGGTAAAATTTGCCGCAGGTGAACTAAATTATGAAAACTCTTCAGAGGAATCATAAAGATCTAAGATACAGTACTCAAAGGAGACCTTTTATTCCCCTTTACTGTTTTCTTCTACTGTTTCTACGCTGTTGTCTTCTTTTTAAAAAACTTAACTCGAGACTGCAACAAAAGACTGTATTCATACCCAAAACCTTTGAAACTTGAGTACTCTTTGTAAATGTACTTACTTACAAAGAAGCTCACTTCAACTTTAGCTAGGTATTTTAAGCACTCAGAAATACAAATAACTGATAGTGCAGGTGGTCTTGTGCAGTGTTTTGTCGACATTTCAAAACTTTGTTTTACATCCACTTACTAATACTTTTACAAGCTGCAATATCCTCATTTCTCAAAACTGACCTTTCCCAATTTAGTTGCTATTTAAAGCTGCTGTTGGTAGTCACAGAGTAAACATTTGTTCAGAGAGAGGGACTTTGAATGTCAACACTATCCCTCCCAACCAGATCTCCTCTTAGCCCCCCAACACAGATCGGCGTGCGCAATCATGATAGTTCTGGACTCATAACCAATCTGAGGACATAGTAGGGGCCCCCCATTAACCAATCAGGACAGAGGATTGGAGATTAGCTATGATTGGTCCGTTATAACGGGAACAAGGGAATAATAACATTGCTTGATACAAAGGCATTGGAAAATGCAGAGATTTCGCAATAGTCTCAAATTACATCACTTAGCGATGAGTACTGATGGGCATTATACGAAAAATAGTAACGTTTTTTACACTGTTCCTACCAACAGCAGCTTTAAGCCCATTTCGAACACTTACAGATATAAAGAGCAATCAAAATATGTTTTCATTGTCGTAATAATAGTAATAATTTGTAATAATAAATCTCAACACACAGAGACAGTGAACAAGAAGAATTACTCCTGAACAGGTATGTCCCACTACAGTTTTTGTGGATGTGAAAATCCACTTTAGTATTTTTGTTCTAAAATGAACAATACAGTTTAATATTGTTCATATTAGGAAGCTAAACAGATTTAGCTCATGAGTCCAAGACAAACTGCCCAATGTACTGTGTAATGTATCAGTGTCGGGGCAGCTGTGGCTCAGTGGTTAGAGTTGGTAGACTATCAATTTGAAGGTTGGATATACAATCCCAGCTCCAGCAGCTTGCCGAAGTGTCCTTGGGCAAGACACTGAACTGCAAATTGCTCCTGCTGTTGTTCAGCGGTGTGTGAATGTGTACGAATGAGATTAGCTAGTACTTTACTGTATTATACCCTTACTGTAAAGCAGCCTCTCCCATCAGTGAATGAATGTGGTGTGAATGGGTGAATGTGACGAGTAGTGTTAAAAAAAGTGCTTCAGATTGGGGCTTATTTAAAGTTAAAAAACATATTTAACAGCCCATGTTTTCACTAAAATCAGAACACAGCTAACGTTAGCATTCAGTCACTTAGATATAATGTATGTTTAAATCAAATAAACAATGAGAAACAAGAAAGATTTACACAAGTAACATTGTTGTTTAATAGATGGCTGCTTTCGAAATGCTAATCAGAAGTCCTGTTATTTTCACCCGATATAGGAAGTGTAGAAATGTCTGTCTAAGTTGAGGCTTCTTTTTGTTGCTTATGAGTCCATCACAGCAGAGGTTGCTTCAAAATATGGGAGGATGGAGGAACATTCATTACAATTATTTTCATCAATTCTTTGTCAAGCCTTGGAAGTTCTTGGCATAATAAGAGCCCTATAGAAATTGATTCTAAAGGAAGGAGTCAGGACTGTGATTGATTCTAATTGGACTGATATTTTGGAAACGGTCAACTTAAAATTCCTAATGGCTGAAACTTCTTCCCTCGTATACTTTTCTACACTAACAATATTCTTAGCTTCACAGTAAGAGCCATGGAAAGATATCGACATCCTGAGACATTGTCAGTTACACAGCAAATGAAACAAAGTTCCACTGGAGGACTGTACGCATCTATACCAATTAGATTACCAGAGTCTGGGTTGCTGTCACATATTGCAGGTCATTCCCCACTGCAGATTTTTCCCCTGTCATTTTGACTCATTAAGGGCCGCTTGATGCACATTTAGAGCACGTGTTCCCTTCCTATATGAGAACACAGTCGAGGAGGGACTGACAAAGGAAAAGTGTTTTCCATCCCAGTTATTTTCACATCCATTTGCACATTCAGAAGTCACAGTTGACCAAGCTTTGTTAACAGTGGCTTAATGAGATCAGATCCCTCATATGGCTTGGCAGAAAATGTTTACATGCTGGGTAATGTGAGCCAAACTGCAGTGTGTCAGGAATTCCCATAGCCAGCGACAGAAGTCTACGACCTCTCGATGTTTAACTATGACAGTATATTTTGCTTAAATAATGTAGCTCATGCATACTTTATAAATTATTGTGGAAATGCAACACAAATCAGGGTGGGTGCAGTAGTCTGGGGGCAGCCGTGAACAAAGTTGTGTTGAAAGCATTTTTTATTGACTTCTCATCTGCAACAGAACCCAACACAATGATGATGACTTGATCAGAGAGCTAAAGTCTGTCTTTTGGCCTTTCACCACTTTCATCACTCTCACCCCTTTACCAGCAGAGCTTCATATGCTTTGGCGCCAAGCACTCAATTGGCACATGCATACATTGGAAAATCTACAAAAACAACACAAATCAGGGTGAGTGTAAAAGACTGCCGCCAACCGAATAAATAGCAGTGTTCAAAGCTATTTTTGTCTAGTTTTCTTCAGTAACTTTATCCGACAAAAAGATGATAACTTATTAGTCTGTCATTTGGCCTTGCCTCAGACGCCACATTCACCACTTTTGCCACTTTCCCCACTTCTGTCATTCAACCCCACACCAGCAGTGCTACATATGCTTTGGCACCAAGCACTCAGATTTTGGCTTTGAAACTCCTCTGACTCTCTCGCTCAGCCAGAAAAAGTGATTTTACTTCCAGAGATTTTCCCCCCGGTGATGCCGTGCTGTGAAGGCAAAGTTAGGTGGCACCGCTTCAAAGACCTTTGTCCATGTCAAGACAAACTGCAGCCATTTACTCCTCTGTATAGGACGATGACTCTGTCTTTCATCTTTCTCAGCACCAATTATAACACGGTGTCCTTGTTCTCCACTGAAGCTGTTGCCAAGCTCCTCCTGTATCTTACAGTGGGAGTTTCAGCTCTCTACACTGGGGAAATAACTGCTCCACTGAATGGTCTTTTTGCTGTCTTCTTTCACTCTGGTTATACAGCTGGTCTATATGTCTAGAACTCTCACAGCCAAGAGGATGGTGTAACAGGCCTCTGAACAAGAAACACCTCCCAGCAGCAACTCTTGGTGGAACATCTGTATCAAGACTGAATGACCTTTCAAGTCTTGTTGAGATGTCTGAGTCTTGCTGCTGCTGCAGTCCTGCCATGGTTTTGGTTTTGGCTGCTTGAGGTATATTTGATTTGGAACAACTCCCCCTCAACAACAGAGAGACAAGTTCTTATCAATAGACAGCACGACTGAGGCATCATAATCCACTGCTCTCTTGTTAATTAGCCTTGTTTGTCTCCCTGCTTGTTTGGAGATAAGTGTATATCAATGTCCAAAAGGCTCATCATAGCCACTTTCCTGTGACATCATGTTCAGGATAGAAGGCACACATGTTATTAGCATGTCACACTGCTTTGTTTTAGCTTGTCTGTCATACAAACATTGAGAGCCTATCAAGTTATCATTTCATCTCTCATAGATCATCAAGCACCTGAAATAAATCAAACAATGATAACCCAAAGAGACATCATTTCAAGTTAAAATAGTTATTTTTTATTTTCATATTACAGTATAGTAGGGCACATGCCGATATATTTGTACCTTCAACAGTGGTGATATAAGTCTACATCTAGCTACTGAATCCTCCTAATCTCATCCTTTTTGGGATTTTGTCAAATTTTACTTTTGCCAATTTCCCACAGCACTCAAAGATACTACCCTGAGTATGACGTCACTGTGAAATGGCTGCCATGTTAACATGGTTTAAGGCAGGCAGGTATTTTTGAAAATGTGCATTTTTATGTGAATTTTTCCTTTTCCTGCATCCATTAACAAAGTTTTAGGTCACTGGAAATGGAGGTTTTTAACCAAGGTAGAGATTTTTGAAAACTCAGTTTTGTGTATGTTTGTGTGAACAGCTGAAACAAAAGTTTTAAAAGATGCTGACATCATTACCTCAACTTCACGATCAAGGGTCAAGGTGGTTCTTGTACCTCAACTTGTGTATGGCAATTAGTGTTTATATGTATTGCACTGCCCCAAGCTTGCGGTCTACCGGCATACATGTGCTGGGAACTCAGTTTACTTACATGTTCACAGGGAGACGTAGCTGGTCCTTGTCATTGTATTGTTGTGCGTGCCATGAACCAATGACAGCTTCAAGAACACTGTTCACGTTTGCTGCTCACTGGAGAAAACCCTCAATTTCCATACGCAGTGTTCTTCTGTGATGTTTGTTTTGACACCTAGGTCTGGCATGCTTATGTGGGCATTCTCAACCATTTCTCCATTGTTGTATGGACAGAATCTATTTGAAAAGCTCTGTTTTCAAAAATACCGGCCTATGTGTGGACTTGTCCTAGTGTTTGCCCTCCTCAGCTGCGGGGGGCCAAAGGGTGCCTCTGCTAACTTATTGACTCATAGGGATCCTCTGGTGATTGATGAATAAATTATGACTCCATACAAAAGAGGCTGACCCAGCATTTGTGACACCCAGATGGTAGGCCAACACATGACTGCATGACTCCGTATTCTCCAGATAAACAGATCTAATTGGCCTAATTTATTGCTATATTACTTGATAATCAAATTAATCAGGTTGTGTTAGTTGGTATGTCTATATTAAGCATATACTCTCCTCCTTCTTTACTTCAAATCCTTTGATGACATCACTTTACTTCTTCACAATGTTCAGATGCTAAAATCGTCTGATCAGTCAGAGCAGTATCCGAAGAATTTATAATGATGTGTTTTTAGAACTTGGGAAATTGCAACACCTGTTAAGTGGCAAGCTAAAAATTCACACTGATAGCAACAATTTGTGACTCATACAGTTGATGGCAATAATACAAAACATGGAACACGTTCTCTCCCAAAGTGATAGAATAAAACAGCAGCTTGAGCTTATTTAACTTCTACATTTCATGGAAGTTGTTTTCCATCCATTATCTGTGCACTTTGTCTAAAAATATCTAATGACTAACAGTAAATGCTGAGATGTCAAAATTGCTCCCAGTCTTTGTTGTGTGAATACAAAATGAACACCTGTGAAGCCTGAGCTGCATTAAGAGCCCTCTTCTACCTACAGAGGCGTCCTGTCACGTGCCAGTCATCCATGGGTATGCTAATAGGGAAAGCTCGGCCGTATCAGCCAAATGTACCTCAGCTTTTTGAAAGCCATTTTTACCCTTATGCCGCTTTTCATTGAGTAGAGGAGGTGATTTTGTTTTCCTTCACTCAGCCTCGTAAGTAAAGTGTTTGAGAGAGATAAGGACATCTGCATTTTAAATCTCTTCAAACCTTTTTTTATCCTCCCTGAAACTGATAGTTATCAGGCAGCTCACCTGTTGAGATCAGGTTTCAAAAGAAAGGAGCTTGGCAAGCATTTACATTTTTGCCTTTGCCAATTTCAAAGCTGTAACTACTGAGAAGCTTTTTTTTTAACACCAAACTGAAATCAATTGACATCAATAAAAATTATTTTAAGAGGCAATCAGGAACACTGATCAATCACTGATAGAATCATTAGGCCATGAAAAATGCTGCCTTAATGACAATAAACATAAACATAATACACAATGCAAATGAACCTATAACTGTTATAAATTAAATTCATAGAAATAGATTGGACTCCTCTCGCAACACCGTACAGACCATTTCAACTCATAGCTGTAACATTTAATGGAGTCAGATTGTTTGGCAGCTTAAGTCATAATCATGTTTTTTTTAGGTGCAGTTGTAAAGTGCCGTCTGCACTATTCCAGCCGACAACACTTGACAGCTGAACCTTGATGCTGAACACTTATGATCTTCTTTTTATCAGCTTTGTATCATACGTCTGTAGTGTGCTCCCTTTGTCACCTTTTGTTTGTCTAGTGCTCCAATTAGCGTCACCCCCGTCTTCAGTCTTCAGTCCCTCTACTTTGGAGCCACCTGCTCTCGTGACGTACAGCTGAGAACCTCGGCAAACTCATTATGATCTTTTCCCAGTCGGGAAGACACATGACTGTAGAATGGAGAACAGCTGCATTTCTGCCCATTGTGAGCTTTTTGAATTTAATAGTTATCTATTAACATTAAGGACGCAGGGTTTATGACCTATACTGCAGCAAGTCAGTAGGGCAGCTGTAGTCCCCTACTCACAGTCAGTGAAAACTTATGGCATCCATTTAATACGTAGTCAATGGAAAGTGTGTTGCCTTTCAGGCAAAAGGTTGTTAAGACTTTTATTTTGAAGGTCATTTCGTCATGTTTTGTAGACTGCACATTTTGCTAGTTCTTTCCAGAGAGTCAGTTCAGTGAGAGCACATGGCTTTGTCTCATCCTTTCCTGACACTGTCAACGCCACAGACGCAATGTCATAATATAAATGATTTATTTCATAGTTTTGCTTACAAGTTAAACCTAAAATATATTCGGATCACTTCAAATATCTCGGACTACCCCTGGACAATAAACTTAACTTTGATCAACACACCACTGATATTCACAAACGCTGCCAATAAAGACTCTCTGCCAAACTTAAAGCACTTTCTGTAGCCCCCCCACCTTCTACTGTTACTGTACCAAAGCATCATCCAACCCATTCTCCTCTACTGTTCCCCCTGTTACTACAACATGCTAACTGTCTCCAACAAAAACAAACTCTCACACACCACAAACACTCCCACCAAAATCATCCGCCTCCCCACACCCAACCTGTCTGACCTCAACAACAGAGCCATCATATGCAGAGCACGCACTATAACACTGGACCCCCAACACCCCCTCTACTCAGTCTTCACACTACTCCCATCTGGTCGTAGATACAGATCCCCATACTGTAGGCGAGGCCGGTTTGGCAGAAGCTTTGTCCCGTCGGCCATAGCACTGCTAAATAAAATGCCAATGTAATGTGTCCGGTGTGTTTATATGTGTCCAGTGTGCATATATGTGTCCTGTGTGTTCATATGTGTCTGGTGTGTATATGCGGAATGATGTGCACCATTGTTGTGAGGCTGGGTGGATGTTTATTGTTTATTTGTGTTTTATACATGTATTCTTGTGCAGACGATGACAATAAATCTCCTTATTATGGACAAATAAAGACCTATCTATCTATCTATCTATCTATCTATCTATTATTTACATTGAAAAAGCGTTTAATTTGTTGCAATTAAAAAGGGAATTTATTTACATGTAATTGTATTGTGAGAAACACATGAAGTCAGCAAATTGTGATTTTTTTGTATTGTCTGTTACAGTTTTCACTCTATCTGTGTATGAAGATGAGCCACAGTAAAGCAAAAGAAAAGCTAATTTTGACCCAAGTTCTCTTTGTACAAGAGTTTAGCTGGTTGGATAGCGGCAGCTCCTACATAGCAGCAAAGACTACATAGTTGTGGTGATCACTGTGTTTTGCATGTGTGGAGTTTTCCCCGGTCTCCCCTACAGCGTGTTGGTGCGGTTCTCCTCCCCACACTGGCTGTCTCCTGCTCCTGCTGCTCCTGCACCTTCACACCTGTTCCCCATCTCGCTCATCAAAACACTGCACTTAAGCTCTGTGGAGAGAGGAAACATGGTGCCAGAGTATTCCCGATTCTACAGTAGTACATCGGCCGTCTCGCCAGTACATAGAGTATTGCTAGTATCTATATATTTCGTATGTTTGTCTTCAACTAACTGCCACTGTCTTTCCTTTTCCCCCTTGCCTCCTCGAGCCTCCCGCACCTCCGCCCTATCTCTGCCACACTGCCACGCTCTCCCTCCGGACACTCACCTGCCTTCACCCCGAGCCTCAAGCTTCACTCCTGCTTCTCCTGGATCTCACCCTCATCATGGATTCTAGATCAATCATCCTCCACCTCACCGTTAAAGAAATAAAATCACTTCAACTGCTTCTTCTTGCTTCTGGGTCCTAGTCAACTCTACCAGTTTAACTACCATCACAATAGTAAGACACAAGTAGCATGAAACTAAAATGTACACAGTCAACCTTCAACTGAATTTAAAACTACTATGAGAAACGTACAGTTATTTTCATTTTTGGCCCCCCTCCCGGTCAACGTGGTACCCTCATATCTCTTTGCTAATTTGGCACTGTGCATGAGAAACTTGTGTTTGATGACAAAAATTCTCATCCTGCTTCCTTCCCACACTTATCAAATAGAAACATTAAATCTTCATGCTGTTGGTCTCATTTGTTTATGTAGCTCATAAAGAGCCATCAATAATAATTTCCGCCTGTTTCATAACCACTTAAAAACTCTTCACAGGAGCTTTAGAGAATTAGCACACTAGATCAAGTGGTGTGCATCTTAAATGTGACCTGTGCTTTTATGTTCTACGGAAAAGCTGTAGCCAATAGTCTTTTATCTCACCTACTCTCACAAACTCCTTGAATACACTTGTATAATGCTCGTGTGTGCACAGCGAGGAGGCAGAGAGGGTTTAACGCACAGGTTAATGGAAATTGTTTGAAAAAGCTCCTTACTATAAACATCTAAAAACCCAATCCTGCAAGAGTCGCTGTTTTGTCTCTAGACTGTCCAAGATGTTAACATCTGAGTTCTACACAGAAGTTGACATACCCGTAGCCTCACCTTTTTGAAACTCTAGCAGCTGCTCAGCATGACATCTCTCTGTTACTAATGGCTTGTGTCTCCTCGTGGTGGGCACATAAATTCAGCTTGAGTGCTGACCTGTCTCAGGATCTCCCCAGAATAATCTGTCTCACACCTCTGACCAGAGTTTCTCTTCAGATTTCAAGATGGAATTATTTCTGCTAGACATTTGAGAATCTCTCTGTACAAGTACAGGCCATAACCAAGTGCTGACATTTATACCTGGCACATACTGTAGATAAATCTAACATAACAGCCATGTAAGCTCAATTCACCCACTACCTCTGCTACGAGATGTGAACTGATACACATCATACTCTTCTACTTCACTGTGGCACTTCATGGTGTGTGAGTAATGGAGCCCACAAGGCAGCTCAGAAAAACCTTGATCAAGATGCAACATCTCCATGGAAAATATAAATCTGACCTGTAGCCCAACTTGAGGTCAGGAGAAGACACTCCAATGCTTTCACTTTGGTGTGACATTTGGACCATCTGTCAGTAACGACCCGAGTAAGCGGTACAACTGTCCTCAAGGTATCACCACAACCTTGGTCCAAGATCAAAGATATTCTGGGGACAGCTTACTGTCAAAGTCATTTCACATTTATAGAATCAACTATCTAGCTTCTCCTTTAAGGGTAACTTTGATCCACCATTTATGTCAAAGGAGAACATTTTGGGTCTCGTTTTTACTTGCTCACCTCTATACAACAGTGGTCTACGAGGGGAGGGATTCTGCAACCTCCAAAAGATTATAAGGAGTAAGAGGCAAACACAGGATCAGATGTATAAGACATGTACAATTTAAACAACATAGACATTCTGTAATTCAAAAAATGTGCTAAAAAAAACCCACAAAAAATGCATAGAGAAGATTTGGGCCATTTGGGGGGACATAATGTTCAGGCTTGTGGTGGAACACAATGTGGAACAAGATGAAGACATAAGCAATGTAGGGTTTATCTCCATATTGTTCTCCATGAGTCTTGGTCTTGGTCTTGGAGCTTAGTTTTGACTTTTTTTTTATGCTTTTATGTTTGTATAGCTTCTGAAATTACAGCCCTGGAGATATTTTCATCCATTGTAATGCACATGCTCTTGTCCGCCATCCTACGAAATACTGTGTAAACATTTACAAGCCAGAAAACCAAAATTTAAGACGTCACATGCATCAAGTGATGTTGCTTTAGTTGCAACCTGGTCTGTATACATACCAATAACTGTGGCCAAATGTTTGACTGTGAAGGATTTTGTGAGATTACCAGTTTTGAGACTCTCTAGCGCTCTGGTTTTTGATGAATGGAATTTGTTCTTGTGTCACACTCTGTTTGGTCATATTGTTACACTCCACACACTATAAGAACACTCCACACACTATAAGAACAGAAATGTTAAATATGTCATTATTTGTTGTCATGTGTGTGTGTTCTCTCTCTCATTTTCCAATATCTGTTAAGAATATAAAAAATCTTTAAGTCAGAGCTAGGCTTTAGATTCTGTTTAACATTTGTCAAAAGTCATAAAATGAAAAAAAAACATTCCCTCTTGGATGTAGGGGTATAAATGCTGAATAATTAGTTTCTGTCCAGTTCATTTGTTGAAGACGTCAGACAAACCAGTGTCAACAGAGCAACATATGCCACAGAGGTTGGCCACCACAGCTGGAGGCTCCCTTATTAATTACCTGTCAGAGATGTGCTTCTCTGGTGGAGCCATGGCAGATGGCCTACAAGGCTCCTTGCCGAATGGCTCCCTGCCTCACTGTGTGGCACCTTTCAGTCAGATAATGGTGTTTGGCCATTTCAGTCGTGCATCTGGATGCACAAGAACTCTTAATTAGCATTGCGAATGTATGTCCAGTTTCAGATGTTTTGTCCCACTAATCATTAACTTTGAATATCACTGCTGGAAATGTGCTGCTGGATAGTATAATGAAATCCTGTGAAAAACTTGAGCAATGCTGTCTGATAGATAGGAGAGATAATTCAAAGGAAAAAAAAAAGGTGAAGTGTAATACTGCTGTTTATCAAAAGAAATGCACACTTTAAAGACAGAATAATTAAAAAGTTCCTTTAATCAGTCCAAAATATTTACGATTCCAGGAACAAATATTCTCTTTAAGCTGATTAAAGTCATGTATGTATCAATGCAGATATGGATGAATAGAGAATGTGATGCGTCCGAATGGCCTTCAAAACTAGTCAGATAAAAAAAACTAAAAGAAAGACAAGTTTGTTTGAAGTTGGAGTTTAACAAATGTTAAAATCAGCCAAAATTTGTGCATTTATGGCATTTTTAGTTCAAAGATTTTTAACATCTGACCTCTCAAAGAGGTGAAGTCAGTATCACTCAGGTGTCGATATTTCGAGAAAATGGCTGACTTAGGCTTTAAATGGACAATCCATAAGCATGAGGCCGTTCAGTCATTGATTGAACACGCATTGATTCACATTTCTTTGTCTTAATCCTACAGTGCAGTGTGAGGATTTACTTCAGTATTACGAGCTTACATATTTTTGGTAATGCATGATATTATTCGTCTGATTTGTAGAAAATCCAGGGTTTTCTGGGGTTGTTTATTTAGTTTTTTTCAGGATAGACTCTTTGACACATAACCCGGGGTAACCAACGAGTATTAATATTTAAAATCAACTCATTATTGAGTGATTCTGGGAAAAAAGCAGAACCTAAGTAAAACTAGAGAAGCTTCAGACATAAATTTATAAGGAGTTTATCCCATTTATGACTTATTGACCTTTTTGAAAACAAATAATTTACAGCCGTAATCTGCGCTCAAAGGGAGGGCTGTGTTAAGTATGTACAGTTCTGTGAAGTGCATTTTGCAAATACATTGCTTTCCTAGGTCATTCTTTCTGGTATTTTTGCTAAACAAATTACAGACATAGTGGAGTCAAATGGGATTAAAAACAAAGATCAC
Source organism: Notolabrus celidotus (assembly GCF_009762535.1). Classification (NCBI taxonomy): domain Eukaryota; kingdom Metazoa; phylum Chordata; class Actinopteri; order Labriformes; family Labridae; genus Notolabrus; species Notolabrus celidotus. Next base: position 14,472,345 of record NC_048294.1, on the reverse strand, counting down.
ATGGGATTAGGGCTTAAATTGATACTTCAACAGAAACGTTCGTCTTTTTGCTAATCCTGCTCCAGTATCAGCCATGATTACAAACATCGTGTAAAGAGAAAATCATCTGATCATTTTATGAAGTACTATGAGCGTGACACTGTTTCAAAATCAGTTAAATACTTTGCACAGTGTCCTTAAAGCAGCGAGTGTCACACTGTAAAAAGTACACTACAAGTCCTGTATTGAAACCTTATTAAAGAAGTACATTTGAAATGTAGTATCAGAAGTAAAAGTATTCATCTTAGAGAATTTTGATTCCTTTGAGGGTTTTTGAATTGAACATCAAGATCTGGGATTAATTATATTCCCACATGTTGCATTTTACCTTCGTCAATGTAAGTGCTATGCTAGTATAACCAACTTTAGACCACTGAGTAGTTTTATCTACAGTAATGCATCAAATCCGACTATTGTTGCGTTGCTCTCCTGGGGGTGCAGTGTATCTCTTAAAAAAGTCAATTTTCATATTTTCAGAAACATGGTCTTCTTTCAGCCTTGTGGTTGAGGATTGTTTGCTAATCCGAGGAAGGATTTTTTTTAAATTCGAAATCTAATTCCTTCAGTAAATCAAAACATTCAAACTCAAATTCAGCAGATTTTGAAACAGATTTTCATTCGACTGGATGGGTTTGCAAAATTGTGAAAAGTAACAACTAACCAAAGCTGTTAGACAAATGTAGTGGTGTTAAAGTCTCATAGAACATCTGCAGTGTGAAAGTACCTTCAGTTTGTATTTGACACAGTCATGGAGTTGATACATATTGAAAAGAAACGAGCACAATGCGTTATAAGGTTCTCGTTTTATCTCCAAGTTTACAGTTGAATCTCTGGGGTCTTAACTCATCTGCTTTGTGATTTTTTTAACACTTCATTTTAACTGACGTGAATGAATTTCTCTGCTGATATAAAACAGCGCTCCACCCCCGGCACCTCTCTCTGTGTTCTCCACTTTGTCTCAAATCAGAGCATGACGGGTGAAAAATTCCATCTGTCTCACACATGACAAGAGAGCCAAAAATATCCTTTCATGCTCGCTGTCAAAATAACCAGAGGCATTTGAAAATATACATGACAGATATTACCCAAATTAAGGTTATTACTCAGTGTTATTCCAGAAGTTGTTTCAAATACGAGTCTGGCAGCAGCTGAGGGCAGACTGAAAAAGAAAAGACGTGTAATAAATTGAATACTAACCTTGTTTATGAGTGAAATATAACCTTGTGTGTCACTGTCACTTCAGTGAACAGAAAAGCCATCGTTGTGTGTTAACACTCATCTGGCCCTCAGTGCCTGAGAGACTGAACTGCAGTGGACACACAATTACTCTGCTACACTGGGTAACACTTATTTTCTTTCAGCACAAACCCCTGCAAATGTCTGCTCAAGGTCAGTTGTACGACATCTCAGAGACACCCGATGACTGATATTGACATTGATTTCTTACCTTACATGCTAGCTGCACCATTGAGCCCTCACTGAGTTATTGACCAACCAAGAATAGTGTAATGTACAGAGGCTGAAATGGGAAAATGGTCTGTGCTGAAATGATGCAAACTTAAAAATCCATGCACCGATCTACAATGAAAACAATAGAAACATGCTTTAGTTTAAAATATTCACTCGAAAAAAAGATCGGATTAGGAGTACAAATGCAAAAGAAATTCATTGCCACAAACCCAGAGAACATATACAACAGAACATGTTTAAGTGCTCCATGCCTGTAGAGGGTGCTATCTCTACGTCTCTGGGTATTTTTTTGTCCTAAAGAAACAATTATGGGCCTGATCTACTAAGATCCCAAATAACAAGCGCTAATTTGCGTGTGCAAATCATAATTTTGCACGTGCTATTTCTGGGCGTGTTGTGGGTGATCTACTAAGACTGCGTGCGCAAATGATAACGAGTGCAAAAGTGGTGCAGACCGCCCTATTTTAATGAGGATTTTGCATGTGCTATCGGCTGTCACCATGAAGTTTGAAGACATGGAGTTGGAGGTTTTAGTGATGGAGGGAAATAAACACATCGGTGAACTCCAGCAGAGACATCTCAGCGTTAGAAACGCGATTTGGGAGGCCATCTGTGACAAGGTGAATGATGTGAGAAAAAACAGAAGATCTGCCAATGAAATAAACGCATCTACTCTTCTCCAAAACGCAATCAGTGTTTTGATGGAGTTTAGAGAGCGATTTGATGAGACTTAGTCTGCCACTCTTGCTCTAGAAAAGTTAGGCGTCACTTGGATGAAGACAGTCGCCTCACTGTCCCAGGGAGCAACTTTCGGGTGAACGTTTTCAATGCCTAATATCATCATCCAGCAACTGTCCCAAAGATTCACCAGCTTAAATGGAACTGGGAACATGTTTGAGTCAATTCGCCCCAACACACTGCTGCAAGCACGAGATGAGGAGTTACGCAGAGCTGCCTGGCGCAGCTCAGTGAGCGCTCATTCACGTTAAAACTAACTAAAAACCCCTTGATGAGCACGATGGGACAGAATAGACTGAGTGGACATGTCATGTTATTTATTGAGAATGACAGATCAAAGAAAATGGACATAGAGTGCATCGTGGACAAGTCCACGGAGCTTAAGGCTCGTCCAAACAGTGGTGAGTATGTGTTCCCGACCGAGAGTCAAGTCAGTCATGTCCTTATTTGGGCAATAACTCGTAATCTTAATTTAAAAAATCACCCCCGTACAGTGTGTGCCGATAGAGAGATTAGCTACGTAGGGCCAAGCCGTTTTTTGAACCAGGCTGTAAACATGTTTATTTCTGCTACAAAGATCATCTTTTTTAAATTGGTGTGTATGTGGTTTCCGGTGTTTCTGCAGCCAGCCTCAAGTGGATTCTCGATGAACTGCAGTTTCTAACACTTCCGCATGGGCTTCATAGATTGAGACCGGAGGTTGCCGCTTGGTTTTGCGCAGTAGTCATTAAGCCTCTGGCTCTGGAAACACTTAATAAAGCTGTTCCACTTAGCTCCTCCTACAGGCCTGGAGCACTTCTGTCACAATAACTCTGATATTATTCAATTTCTTATCGTATTTTTTAGTAAGTGTTAAACCATTTGTATGTTAACTGCACATTTGCCCTTTTTGCTGATATATAACAGTAATTATCAGTGTATTTTATCCTCTCTGTGAAGCACTTTGTAACTGCATGTTTAAAAAATTGCAATACAATACAGTTAATATTATCAAACTATAGCCAGGGTGAATACTCAGTTTTGATTGGCTGTAAGGTGTCAGTTAACTCTTGTAAATTAAAAGAATTTATGAGAATAAGCTACTGTGTGGAACTTTTGGTTTGTATGTAAGTAAGTACATTTTATTTAGTATAGCACCTTTCATAGAATAAAATCACAAAGTGCTTCACAGAAAAAATATTCTATTTAAAATGAAATCATAACAAAAATGAAATCATAAAACATTAAAATAAACAGGCAATAGCATAATTAAAACATTAGTCTGTACAAGGTGAGTCGATGGCCTGTTTAAATAAATGTGTCTTTAAGAGTTTTTTAAAGGCGACAACAGAGACAGCTGAACGAATATTTACATGAGGAGCGTTCCACAATGTTGGTGCCACCACTTCAAACACAAGGTCACCTTTTGTCCTTAGACGAGCTTGAAGGACAACCAGCAAGCCCTAGTCAGAAGACCTGAGTGACCTACTGGTGAGGTAGGGGTGGAGCAGGTCGGCGATATATTCAGGAGCCTGACCTTGCAGAGCTCTATACACAAAAACAAGAACCTTAAAATGAATCCTAAATTTAACTGGAAGCCAATGTAGAGAAGATAGAATCGTTTAATTGTGCTTAAAAATATCTTATGCAGCCATCTTTTAACTCTCAAAAGTATCGCTCACTTTGGATCTTTGCTGTAGAAAATGTAAACAAAGGCTTTTTTGGTAGAGAACTGTGAATCACTTCATCTGGCACCTACCCTGTGGTAGCGTTTGGAGGCATTGAAGAAAAGAGTCAGAAAAAAACAATCTACTTGTTTTGTGTGTTGTTTGCTCTCAAAGGTCAGATAGAAACATCAGCTTTGCTTTCAGTCTTTTTCAGCTGAAAACTCCTTACTGCAGCTTTAATGTCTTTGCAACACATCAGCCTGCAATCAAAACAAGCTCATGCAACAGAGACTCAGTGTCCAATACAATTTAACTCCTAGAAGAACTAGCATCTTATTAAAACAATGAGGGACTCACACGTATTGTTTAGCATTTTGAGGAGTATGACAGTTTTAGTGTCTGTGAAGTAGTTAAGGGGAGTGAAACTCAAGATGCGAAGTCTGAAAAAAAAATTGCAAAAGAAAATGGTGTTGCGGCTCTTTACAAACTTTTTATTTTCATTGCATCAAACAAGAAAACACAACAAGGACTAACTTTTTCTTTAGCTTTAGGTCACAGTATAAGCTTACGAATCATGCCTTTGATGTTTCTACAATTTACTGTGTGACTGATAGTTCTGGCCTTGCGTTAATCCATAAAAACCTGGAAGTGGACACCAGTTTGAGAAGTATCCATTACTTCTCTCTCATTTTCCACAGAAACAAAGCCTCTACTTACCTGCGTCAGGGAATGACAAATCCGCCTGTGTTCTAAACTCTACAAAACACCCCTGCTGTGTGTGTTGAAAAGGTAAAGTGTTTGTGTGAATCTGGTTAAAGTGCCTCACGCCCTGAGCCATTTTTGATATATACTATTTTTCTGTCAACAACCCAGGTTATAGATCTTGTGTTTTCCTGCCTTTGTTCACTCTCCCTCACACTGCTCTTCAAAAAGGAATGATTTCTCCCCATGTTTAATATCTAATGATATTGGTCTGAGTGTCGGTTGAAAAAACTCTTGAGCAATATCTTCTCCAGCGCGCCCTCCACCCCCGTCGAAATTCAATAACATCCCACAAAGTTTCAGATCTTTGAAGTGACTATATCAACTGGCAGAGGCTTGAGGAGAAAAAGTTGGCTGATGTGAAAAGAGCTCATACAGTTTCCTCTATGAGCAATTATATCAGAGAAATGTGTCAAGTATTGTGTCAGAAGATCAAGCGTTGAACTCTTCTCTTGCCTCCATGTCACGACTCGTCAAAGTGTTGATGTTAAGAGTTTATTCCCTGCTTGTTGTTTAGAGCTTTTTTTTTTATTCTTGACGTCGCAACCCACTTCCCTTTTTCATATGAATATCAAAATGAAAAAAGAATATATTTTTATAGTTCATTATTCAAGGTTGTGTGCGACTTTGTCGCGCCACAAGCAGTCTATTCGGCTGAGGCATAAGAAATTAAATCTCCTTTTTCCCCCTTTCTCTCTCTGCTTTACTTGTTCTTTCCCTCCGCATGTGTGCGCCTCTCTTTCTCTCACCAAACATTTACTCTGCTGTGCACACTTTCTGAAGTGTGAACTGAATTATAGATTTCTAATTTCATCTAAACTTGAGGCCAGTAGGCCTTTGGTGAATAGCATGGATATTTTATCACAAATGAAAAAGTAAATAAAAATACAATAGCTCCAGGGCCCATACTTTCTGAGAGGATAAATGAAGGGAGTTTTGACAGTAACAAAGTTTCAGTCATTTCCTCTGGGTTCAGTCCAAATATAATACAAGTTGGAGGGAGGGCTGGCACACTTGGTTATAATGTACAAACATGAGGTCGGAGCTTAGCCCTGGTCCCAAAGGCTGGAAACTACAGACTTAACACCACAGTGTGAGAGGACAATGTTGCTAAATTTCCTGTACAAACAGAAGCAGAAACTAGCCAGGGAGACGCTAACGCCTGTCTAATTAACTTACCTGTTGTCCCATTGGGAGGTCAGCTTAAGGCAATCCAATGGCAGCCAATCAGTACAGTCTTTGTTTAACACAAGCCTTTCAGCCCATAGGGAAAAGGTAAGAACACTTCCACGCCGAGCAGCAGTGTTTACCGATTGTTTTACTCGTTTCTTTGCCCACTGAGAACACTCTGTGGGTTGTTAGCGCGCCTATGTCACAGTACCAACCTTAATTAGAGCAACAAACCCACAACAGGCATTAGCATACAAATATTTGTCAATGATATGGTTGAGAGTGCAAAGTGTAATGATTCCAAGGGGCTTTAAAACTGAGACAGAAAGATAAAGGAAGAGAGGGAGGATGAAGAAGTGACAGAAATGACAAATAGAAGCAAAGAGAGAAAGAGAGAGTAGCTACATCTGCAGGTGTATGATCTGCCTAATAATAGGGCAATCTGCATTCAATGGGTGAATGTGCTAATTCTCCAGAAAGGTAAAGGTTTGTTAAATCGATGTAGTCAAAGGATTGAAGATGACTAAGAATTTATGGGCAGAATCCCCAGAATCTTCCTTATTTGTTAAAAAGGTGTAGTGACAAAGAAAAACTGTCATCGTCCTCCCAATATACTCAGCTGTTGTCCGTACTTATGGCATCAACAGTTAAATGGACATCCAGAATAACCCTTCCAATCAAAACTGGGAGTAGACCAGAACAGACAAGACACCCAATTTAACAAAACATCTTCATTTTAGTAATGGATCTCAGTAAAAGCAAACTTTTCAGCGACCCCTTCATGATGCAGCTGGTGAGAGAAAAGAGAAAACTCTCCTCACTGCAAATCATCAGGCTTCTCAAATCACAACTGATTTACAGCAGTGACACTGCATTTGTGCCAGGCACCATGTCCTAAGTGTTGTTACCATGAAAGCATGAAAAGTCCTGTAATAAAGCTTGTTGTTGCGAACATCCTTGTGGATGTGTAAAAAATAAGTGGGGAATAATGTAGAATGAGCTCAGGGTGAGCAAGACCCCAACACCAATAAAAAGGCCCTCAGATTTCACAGCAGGTAACACTCTCATGGCAAATCACATTACTTAAATCTGGGGTTGGTAGTCAGATTTTGATACATTTTTTGTTATAGTGGTTAAAATGATCTTTATGTCCCGACGGCAATCAATACATAATGTGTTCCTAAAAAAGAGCCAAAAAAAGCTGCTATCTATAGCCGGAGTAAACCTGGTAAAACACCAACCAATCACGTTTTTTGGGTCCAAAATTTTAAACCAATCAAATCCCGTCCTGCCGTTCTGCCCGCCTCCTGCGCGTACATTTCCCCAGCGTGCACTCCGAGTGCCCATCCCCTGCCTCTGCTTCCCCTGACTCTACTGACTGCCCCTCTCGCTCTACAGAAAATGTATATGTACTGTAGCGTCCGTCCGGGCGCTGTGGGGATGACGAGCCAATTCGTGAACACGTTGATCTTTAATAACCGGTCACTGTCGGCCGTGATCACGCAAACCAACAAAGCAACAATCAATGTTTGAATGAATGAAAAACTTCTCCTCATCTCTCCTCTCTTCCGCTTGCACTCTCTACACCTCTCCTGATGCCTTCACGAACTGTCAACACTTTAGGAATTAAGAACATCTACACTGAACACGTTTAACAAACAGTAGAGCTGTTACAGTTTTATATGTGTTATAACTTTTCTCCTGATATCGTGTCACCAGTACAACTGGATAATGCTAGCATGACAGTTGTGAGTACTAACAATAGCCATGTTTGTTTGTGTTTTTAACTTTCACTATGATAATGTTTTGGTGAGGACCGGTTTTGAATCAGTCACGATCATATGGTCGAGAATCAGTGGTGCTCGTGCATGTGAGCGGGGGCGTCATGGAGGAGCTCCGAGGGGAAGGGCGGAGGGGTTAGACGGAGTCCTGAAGACATGCTACATTCAAATTCATGCTAGTTTTCCGAGACTACCAACCCCAGCTTTAAGGATTCAATTCATGTTCAACCTAAAACTACACCCTGCTCTTTACTTAAAATTAATTTTAAACTAAAAGTTTCCATAAAACGTAGTGAATGGAATATTTACAGTTATATCACATTTCTGTCCTCATTCAGCTCTCTCCCCTTTTATGGCTTTGCACACCTTTTAACACTGACCAGACAGATGTTTAATTTTTTTTTAACATTGTTGTTGTTTTCACCACTACTTATGGTTGACATTACTGTGTATAGCGATCAGCTATTTGGAGACACACTCAGCAGCTTCGCTGCTGGATTGAAGGACAGGATCTTGCTCCACGTTTCCCTATCAGAGATAGTTTAGGCTCAGGCTGTTCCTCAGGCTGCTCCAATATCTGTGATCGATGACTGTCATTGGACACCTCCAATATTCGTCGAGATTAGTTGAGATAGAGAGAGTAAATAACTGCTTTTCATTTCAGGCCACCCCTGGATAACTCAGTGCCCAATTTCGGCCACCCCAGTCAAAGTCTGTCTCTGCCCTTACTGCAAAGAAGTTATGATTTACATCGAAATACTTTTTTACCTTTATGATAAAGTGAGACAAGGTAAACAGGGTGCATGATAGACTTCAGCACCTGTTTTCTGCTCTGCTACTGTCAATCTGTTAACACTTTTCCGCAGTCAGACTGTACCTTTTTGTCTTCACTTTGTCTGTCTGCTTCAGTTTTGTTTTGCTCCTAGTTTTATTTTTAACCTCTCCTGGTTTGACTCATCAAACGTGTCCTCTTCACTTTCCAGCTCCTTTCTTTTCCTATACTACTGTATTACCAAACCTCATTCAGGGATTAATATGAGTTATGTAGTCCTTTAGAACCTGGGGAAAAGAACTGCGTCTGTAGCATTGTTCTGTTATTCATAGCAGCGGTGTGCTGTAAAGAAATAGCAGACCATAGAATTCTGTAATTGACCAATCAGAGTTGAGTATTCAACAAAGCAGTGCAATCATAACTGATTGTTTACCTTCTGGCCTTGTGTCTGGTCGTCAGCCCTGTCTGAGGCACACTAATGGTAGAGATAACAGCTGATAATGGGCCATTTGGTGGTCTGATAACACCCAACGCAGGTGGTAGAAGGTGGGAGTAGGGAAAAATCGAGGTTATGGAATGGTAATGGCTTGCTGACATCAATTTGATGTAATGGTAACCATGACTTCAGGCTCCTCCAAACTTCAGAGAAAGATTCCACACAGTATTCAACAAGGTGGAGGGTCCAATAATGTTTCCAGGGAAGAAAAGTGAGAATGGAGAACGAGCCGGTGTGCTGTGCCCATTTGATCAAAGTACAAAACAGCACATCACAGAGGACACTGCATTTCATGTTCGACAAAACAACCCAAGCTGTGACGGCATTGCATTTCACTGCAGCTACTCTCAGTGAAGAGAACAGTGTTTCAGCCTTCTCTTTTACCCCTGTGCGACTGCTGAATGGTGATGCAAACTGATGAGTCTGGGAAGAAGCTGCTTCTCTTTGATGCTAAGAGGCTGACACCAAAACCTGACATTCACCATTGATGATTTTGATACACCATCAAGGGCCTATGTTTGACAACTGTGGTGGAAAAATACTCACGTTCTGTTTTGATGTTTTATTCTTAACAATATGATGGTGAACTGTCTTTCTCTTCCTTTGAGTGAATTATCCTCTTTTGGTCACCACTTTCGTGTAAGTGCCAACAGAAGGTCTTCTCTCTTTTTCCCTAATAAGCATTTTAGTGCCAATATGGACTAATCTAAGTAAGTCCAGAATTTTAAACATACTTTGAGAAACCGGCTGGTTCATAGTTCTGTGAACCTCATTGGTCTTGCCACCAGCAGCTTCAGAATTGAAACTTGTTTTTCTGTTCTCGTAGAAATTTCTTCCAAGCAGCATGAGTGTTACCTTTGCAACTACCACTAAATTGTGGTTTATAAATACTGTAGCGTGTTTAGAAATGCTCCTAAATTTCAACACCATTCTAGCATGCTTCAGCTGCTTCAGCTTTGTTTAGCTTTGTTCTTGTCCACCTTGCATATTTACAGCTATACGTTGTTGCTTAATGAGAAGTCCATAAATCCTTATTGTTAATGCATTGATTGAAGTGTGACAATTTGTGTTAAAAATTAACCTCCTGTTACCGCAGTTCTAAAAGTGATGTGCTGCTGGTTGATGCAGATGTCACTCGGCACTATCTTCGTGTTGGATCGTTGGGAAATGCTACCTCATTAACAAGCATGTGGTGATAATGGAATATTAAGTGAACATTTCAAAACGCAAGTTCTGTTATGTGAGCGTCTTTATACAACTCCAATTCTAGAAAAGTTGGAATTTTGGGTAAAATGGTGATAAAAATATATTGATTTTTTGGAAATCATTGAATGCCTACATTTAATCCAAAAGAGTGTACATTTATTCAAACCATCAAATTCTGTTTGTCTTGTCCAAACAGTTAGGGTTGTAAAATGTGCAGCTGATGAAAACTGTCAAAAGATCATCCTTTACCAGGAAAGGAGAAATGGAAGGAGTCGGGGCAGGACACACCACTGTGTGTATAGAGAGACATATATTAATACTAATATAATTTGGAGAACAAAGCACACTTAATATTTAATCTAACCTAATAATGCAATTAAGATATGATTTTGTTACTATTTTGAACAGACACTTTTTCCCCCATCACCACCTCCTCTGCCACAGGTACAGCATCATTATGTGGGAAATACTGAGCACTGAAAAATACACCTCCAATGGATTTTTGAAGTTTTACAAACATTACAGTGCAGATCCCCACAGTAAAATATATCTCACATTTGTATGCAAGTTGTGCCAGCCTGTGCTGTAAAGCCAAGTCCAAATTTAAGCTACACTGGCAATGAATTAGAGATGACGTGTCAAGTAGAAGCACTCAACAAGTCTTGAGATAAATCTGCGAGTGCAATACAATACTGGAAATCATATACCATATAATAAAACACTTTCTGTACATTTTGACACATGGTTTAAGTGGTCAAACTTTCTTATGTCATCCGTCTTTATCATAATCCTTCAAAATGTACCTTGAACTGGCTTTTGTGAAGTTTGCACAGCATGGAGTCCATGATTAATATTTTTATGTTTGAGTTTTGAAAGAGATTTCCATTCTTGTGTTTATACTGTACTAGTAAGTTTTGTTATGTATAATGCACAATGATAATTCAATTTCAAATCAACTGCCTGTACTTCCCGACACACAGTTCATGGCTGTTTTTCATCTCGTTCATAAATTTTAACATAGTCAATGCAAAATACATAAAGGACTCTAACTAATAAATCAAAGGAAATTCATAAAGCATGTATAGAAGTTGATTTAAAGGCATACTTGCATGCTTTTATTGGCCTTTACACACAATACAGTCTGTATCCAGCTACCCCATAATGTTTTATTCCTCCAGTCTGTCCATACTTTGCTTTCAACAACTCCCAGATCAAGGCCTTTTTGTCCACTTGACAATCAAATATGATTGCATAATAAAAAGCGCCCTCAGGCTTGAAATAACTGTTGCTCCTTGCCTGTATCACACATCAGTTTATCTTCAGATTCTTTGTAAGGATCCCTTTGGGGACTTTAAAGGAATGGAGTATCTCGCACGGGAACAAGGTGAACAGCAGAGCTTTTTGTTAAATGTTAGCAAAGGTGTTAAGAGTGCAGTGGTGCAGCAATGCAGTAAAGTTGCATGATAATGAGCCGAGTTCCTCTTTTTGCTCCCCTGAGATTTGAAGAAAAATTTGCATGACGACAAAGGAAAAAAAGGATCCAGGGTTATTGAGCCCAAAGAGGCCAACATATCAGCAGGAGTAACTGTACTCCAACAAAAACATGCTGTATCAATGTGTTTTGTTATTGCTTTTTCAAGGTGAAAATGAATTCGAGCTGGCTTAGCTACATGTTCAAATTATTACTCTTAAATAAGCATCCACCTATTATTTCTCATGATCAATACCACAGGAAAATGAGACAGCTAGAGGAGTCTCAGCTCTGTTCTGTAGCAACGTATAAATGCATTTATTTTAATGCTTCCCCATATTATTGATTAACTAATCCACTCTGCAGCATGGTTCCCTTTTTCCCTGGCTCACTGAGTACCATAACTTAATAGATCCCTTTGGGATTAGTATGCACTGAACTGTGAGACAAAATGTCAGGCTGGGATTGGCCCTGTGAAGGCCTGCTCAAATGAGGGGAGCGCCTGCATCTGGGTGTATACCCTGCGTGTTAAAGAAAGTGGGAGGTGGAAAGAAAGGAGGAACAGGAAGGAAGATAGAGGAGGATTAGCAAGGGAGAGTCAGACAAAGTAAAGGAAGAAGGGACAGATTTTCAAGGTTGGTGTAGCATGTCTTTTTTAAAACTATCTCAGAGTCTAAACACATTTTTTTTTTCTGCTAAATCAGGAGTGTATTTAGACAAACTGTGTGTGTTGCTCTCAGGCGGCATCTTTTGTTTACAGGAGGGGAAGCTAATTCAGTTGTTCATAAATTAATGTTCAGCATTTTTCTTTGCGACTTATGTACAATCTTTTCCTCCCCCACTCTAAACTTTAGCATTATTCCCACACAAAAAAACCTCCCAAAAACTTCCTGGATATTCAAGTCAGGCAGCATGTGTGTACGCAAACACAACATTCTCTGCCTTTGCTCAGACTTTTTCCTGCAGCCCCCTAGTAAAATTTCCATGCGATGTCAGGGTGAGCTGATGTAAGAACACATGTAGAAGTTATCAGGAAACCTCAGTTTGAGTGAGTAGGCAGAGATTGCCAACGTTTGTATCGAGTGAGCCCTGGAGAGCAACACATGAATTGAAATTCTGAGGTGTAACAAGGAGAATCATTTTCAAGATGAGGACAGCGAAGATGTCTGCACATATGACTATTTCCACATAGCATTACTATTAATGCAAGAAGCTTTTCCAGTATGCTTTGATGTCACGTCTCCAAAGACTCATCCTTCCGCCTGCCCACCATGCCTCTTGTTCGAAGACTTCACACTGCGAGGAACATATCTAAACAAGCCAATTTGGACATTTTCAAGGGGCAGAATCTTGAAAATTTCAAGAAAATCTTTCATATGCATGTTTGAAAATACTATCTGTAAATCCAGACCTATATCTGATCCCTTGGTTCAATTTGACGCCTAGCAAATGTGTTTCAACAACAATAACATCACACATCTAATGATTTCACAAGGTCTTTGAACACAAGTAGAGAAGGATATTTCTGGGTGTTTTTTCCTGTCAGTGTGGCCGTGGCAACAGGACGAATAGAGCAGTCCATATGTCCTTTTCCCTTGCAGCCTTTTCCAGCTGTCATATGTCAAGCTCGGGGTCATCTCCTAGAGGGTGACATCTGGATCATCTCCAAACTGTAAGAGTAAGGCAATAAGGAATCCTTACTCAGGGACAGAACCTCCTCAATAACCTCTTCTTTATGTGGCTCCCGAGAGCTGCATTTAAATGGAGGAACGAAAACCATTATAATCTTTCCCTAAATGTAAGATAAGACAAACTCCCCCATTAGGGAGTCTTTGCCGCTTGTATCTGCAATCTAAATCTTTCGGTCACTTCTTAAGCTTCTTACTATGAAATGTGTGACTGCTAGATCAAGAGCTTTGCCTTGTAGCTCAGCTATCTCTTTCCTACATCAATCAGAAGCCAAGACTTCAGTGATGTCGAGGATTGCCCTCAGCCACTGCCCAGCTTACGATCCCTTTTACCGTTACTTGTGAAGAAGACTCAATGATACCTGAACTCATCCTCTTGGAGACATTCTTTTTATCTGGATAGTAAAAAAAACCCGTTTAGAATTGGAAATTCAACAACAGCTACAGCTCTTAAAGAGCACATGAGGTAAAGTCCAGGCAGACTTCTGCCGTTTTTGTGGAAGAAAGAACCTCCTCCAACTCTGATCCCTTGAGCCAGCTTACTGACTTCCCAAGTGGCCTTAACCATATTGATTGCCTGAATACCTTACAAATCTCTTGACTGCTTCATCTATTGTTGTTATGTCCATTGATGTTAGTACAGCACTTCCCTCAAATTCTGTTTATTATCACTATGAATGAAACCAATTTTGAGCTGCCATATTTTTCTCCTAAGATACGATACGACATGATGCGATATGATACCATACTACGATACGATACAATATATATATGGAGACAATAGGATAAAACTCAATAGGATGTTAAGATATGATACAGTACAGTACAATATGACTGGATACAATAGGATACGATATGACGCAATGTAATGCAATATGTTGCGATGCAAATTTATGGGATGCGATACCATGCAATTGATAAGTTGCAATACGATAAAATGTCATGGGATATGAAATAATTTAATACGATACGAATGACTCATTTGGATACAATAGGGTATGACATGATATGATTTGATATGTTACACTTTATAGTTCAGTCCCATTGTAGACATTTGGCTTTAGGTGCATACCAGGGGTTCAGCTCGCCTGGCTGGAGGTGAAGCTTTCAGCAGTGTGTCTGTCGCCTGGTGGCTGGCTGCAGTATAGGTCAAAAAAATCTGCCTCCCCCATTAATTTGAATGGGGGAGCAATCAAACTTTAAAAAATAAATACACGTCATACAAATGTTTCTCACATCCGTATGCTGTGGTAATATGTAGTTATTATTTGACTGTTTTGTGTTCAAGGCCTATTTTTTCTGAAAAGTTTCTTTTTCGTTAGTTATTAGAGTTTCAAAAACGGGGTTTTACTTCCGGGTTTGCTTTGATTCACAGCTGCCGTAGAGTGAAACTTCAAAGGACACACAGCGTCTTGTGATGCTACGCTGTAGGGTGGAGCTCGTTACAGTGGCTTCACAGGCTCTGGCTGCACAATGGCTGCACCCAGGAGCGGGAATTTTGGCTTCAGAACCGTACAACGGGAAGAGGCAGAGCAACGCTGTCCATTTTTATTTACAGTCTATGGTGCATACATTGAACTAACTTGGCAATATTATTATAAAATAAAAGCAAAAAACAATTGATGTGTAAACAGAGAACTGCAAACTAGTGTCACACACCATTGACTCATGTTGCTTGATACCCATATTGAACATGTTCTGCATAAATACAGGGTCCTCTCCTTAAGTCTTTCCATCTTACACCAACACAGATACTAGAGGTTCTTAAACTGAACAGTCACCAAATAGTATTCAAAGACAATTCAACAAGCAAGCATTTGGACTTACAATGGAAGGAAACACAATGAAGTTCATAATAACATTAACAGGGCATCTCTTTTCAAGTTTCCCTTCAAGCCATGACAGTGTGCATGGGTACAGATATGAATGAAAACAGGAAACTAAACACCTACCATTAGCACTTTTGTAGTTTCACAGTGTCATTGTAGGAAAACATCTTTTGTTTTATTTAAATGTTACAACTATTTATTTGGTTATTCTGTGACAACTAATGTATCCAATTTGTTCACAAAATTACAGGAAATATTAGCAATATTCATCACAATTTTCTTAAACTCAAGCTGGTATATTCAAATAGCTTATTTGATCCAATAAAATCAAAACAAAAAATAAATGCAAGCTGTTCTTTTCACAGAGATTTAAAACAAATACACAGAAACGCTTCAATGTGAGGATATATGTCCACCTTTCGTGATCTATTTCTAAGTTAGCCAGGCCTCAAACTTCTCATAAATTCCCTTGGAAAAGGTCTGTGAGTGCCTTGAGGCCACAGCTAACTTGGCAACAAAATGGTTATCCGAGAATCCACTCTGAAAGTGTGTCTTGGCTCTGGAGGTGAAAGACAGAGAGCCATGGATCTCTCAGACTGCTCTGCTAATTAAAGGTATCAGTCATGAGAGATGTATGTCAGTTTATACAGCAAAGACGCAGACCGAAACCTCATCTGTCACTGCCTGGATTTATATCCAATAAGAATTCAATTGCTTGGCATAAATGCATGGTTTGATGTATGGGGTGAGTGTGTTAAAAGAAAAAAAAGAAGGGGAGGAGGGTGTTCCAGAAAGAGAGCTAAGAACAGCCAAGCGGTAAAACATGGCTGTATCTCTCACCCTCCCCCATCTGGCCCTTTTTCTCACTTTGTCTTATTTACACACACACTTACACTAACACCAGGTACTCCAACCAACATATCACTGTGATGTTATGTACACAAGTGCAGCACACTTACTCTGTTCACTGAAAACTGCACTTGACCTCAGTATAACGTACACAGGGATGGGGATGAGGCTGTGGAAATCTACATTTAACTTGCACTGCATTAATAAGTAAAGCAGAAAAATAAGTGGCTCTTTTTTCACTGCTGATGTTCAAGAAGAATACACAGGGGGCGCCGGTTGGCTTAGTGGTTTAAGCGTGCCTGCTAAAAGGAAGTTTTTCCTTTCCACTTTTGATGTGTCCTCCTCGCCGTCTATGCTTGTCTGCACACAGTTACCAGTTTTTAAAACTTAAATCAAGAATCAAGAAATCATTTTTAACATAAATTAGATCATCTCATAATAGCTTGACCCCCAAAACTAGCCTTGTATAGGTATGACACACAGCAAGGCAATTGAAGAGTGATTGATACTGTATGTAAAGGCCAATTTTATTTACTTGTCTTTATTCTAAATTACAGCAGATCACAACCCCCTTCATCTTTTCCTTTAAAGATTTTATCCTGATGACTTTTATGACACCAAGAGATTTTAATAATGGATAGTTAACAGTCTTATTTTGGGTAAAAGTTGTGGGAGAGACAAGCTCAACTGCAGCATCTCAAACAGCCAACACGCCATCATGTGCAACAGCTGCCATGAGGCTAACATGCATCCTGTCTTAAGCAGCCATGAGACAGAAACGAAATGTTTGCAAAATATTCACCCATTTAGAATGCTGAGAGAGACTAATGTTTTTGCCACAGTGTCAAAAGGTAGAGGTGAAATGTGCCGGACTCATTTACGTGGAATGATTTGATAAGACGTGTGATCAGGTTATCCCCGGCGTCAATTTTACTGTTGAGAAATAATCCATTTTTTTAAATTTATTTTCTAACCTTTTAGAATAAAATATTTAACACAGCTGGATAATAAGCAGCATGAATTTGTTAAAATGTAGGTACTTCTTTCCCATGCTTTCATTACTAATTTCAGGAATTTATTTCCAGGAGCTCGGGTAGGCTTTCTGACACAAACTGTTTTGGGGAACTCAGTTAAAAATATTTGATTTAATTTAACTTGAGTTTATTTGATTAGGACAATGCACATCAATCAACATTTCAACAGTATGCCTCAAAGTAAAAATGCCGGAATTAGCACAATAGTAAAATTTCATCCATAGTCCTAAAGCAGGTACTTACATAAAACATAAAACAACAAGATTTAAAATGACAGGATGTCACAAGACAGTTAACTGGACAATACACACACTGACTTACAAACACATTTTACATACAAAACGTACACTTATTATAAAAACGGGATGGAAGGTGAGGACAAAGCACTTGGGAACGGGCAACAAATGAGGTTTAAACAGATTATTCATGTGTACATGACTGGTTTGTTTTTAACCAATGTTTAAATGATTTTTAAAGGCACCATAGTTGTCAAGCTCTCTAATGTGAGCTGGTAGTTTGTTCCAGGACTGTGTGCCTCTGACAGACACTACTATTTGGCTGAATTTGGTTCTACGTCTTGGTACATCACAGTCTCCTCTTGTTTGTGCTCTCGTATTTATCATATTGTTGTTGTTGTCGTTTTTTTATAAATATGTTGTCTTTGAATTCTGACTCTGGTACACCTCTGTAGTCTTTGCAAGATAACCCTATTCTGAGGTTGAAGAACAGGGTTTTATTATTATCACTTTGAGAAACATGTTCCAAAATGCAAATAATAGTATTCACACATCGATTTCTTGAAGGGTTGTGATATTTTTTGTTTTTGAATGGTTTCCCCTGTGACTATGACTTCATCTTGAACATTAATTATGCCACGTATTGTAAAGTCTTGGGAATTTATCTGTTGCTCTAAACAAATGTACCATATACGTTACAATTGGACCATAATATAAGCTACTCTTACAAAAGACATGCCTACCAGGAGCAGTCCCAAAAGTTATGTTGGTTCCATTTATTCTTGCTTCACTTTCTCCCAAGATAAAACTTTATCCTTCCCCCAACTGATAGCTGAGATTTTTCAATATACCTCCTGAACTGAAGAGCTGACAATGTCATTTGGGCCTTTTACTGCTGAAAACAAAGCCTTGCAGTGGGGGTCCTGTTCTTGGGCTGGAACTGGTGTTAATAGCTCTATATTTTCAATCCACCTGTTCTTCTTCACATGTTTTCAAGATGAAATAATAATTGTTAAAGCTACATACAAAAAGGATAATTAGTCAGAACATTAGTAAAGACCTCATTTGCTGCATTTGTAACATTAACCTGCTCATATATCTGAGTTGCACAGCATTTGTTAACGTTGTTGGACCAATTGTTCTAATACCTGTGTTCCCATCTGCACCACAGTTTTTTATCACCTCGGACAGAAAACACAACAAAATGTTTCTGTGAAAAACAAGGCTGCAATTTTCTCAAGGGGAACATCCACTGTTGCTGCATATCAGGATGAATCAGTTTGCCCTCTTCTGTGCCATCGAGATGAAGTTCCTGATAGCGTAGGTAAACAGTTGTTATTCTGTGTCCAAGAGCATCACATAGGTATCTGCTTAATCGCCATCCGAGGAGTGGGTGACAGTTTAGACTATGTGGGTTGTATTGCTGTGTATTTGCTCTCCATTATGTCTCAACGTTGTGCTGTTTTAAATTCCTTTTTTTTGTTTTTCTCTCTCCATCTCCCTGTCTCAGCCCCCTCCTCCTCTGCCTGTCCTTTGTTTCTGTTTATTACTGGCAACCATTATGTTTCTCACAGCTAGCTACATGCTATGTCATACTTTTACAGTAAAGCCAGTTGTCTTTCTGCAGCTACAGTAGCTTCATGTCTAAGGGGATGCAAATGTTAATCTGTCATTTATAAGTTCATGGTCCATCTCTTATATCACAAATCAATTTTCCCAACCATCATTAGTTGATCATTTGTTGAGCCTTGAACCTTATTCTGTAGCATCCCAAAAAGGTTCAAGTGTTAGGCCTGGACTGATTTTAATTCCATAGGCATTGATGTGACATTTTGTCTCAGATATTCAAGAACCCTGAGGTGATGAATTGCATAGCTTTAATTATCACCAAGCTTGTAGTTTTGTGAAAATAGTTGGTGAGAGCTGCACCTTTTTCAGGGAGACAGCTTCAGATCCACTGGATGGATTGACCTTTCCTCTAGTTCCAACATCAGGTTCTGTCATTAAGCATTAAGCTTACACCAACACTGCAGCCTCAAAGAGTCAGTCACTGCAGTAAACTCATGGTCCTTTCACATGGTGGCTTGATGTTGTATAATGAGTTGTGTAACTGAAAGTTACTTGCAGTATAACTGTTGCCCAAGGCAGTTGTTAGAATTATGGTTACATAGGCTCATCAGATTAAACTGTCATTTAAAGTATTTCAATTTGTGGGTCACGTCAGATTATTTTAGCATAATATTGTTATGCATAATGCCTAAACTGTAATCCAAATTTGTATTAGGGGTCATATATGGTAATATCCTGATATGAACTCTTTAGGAAAGATCACAGAGAAGACATGTTTTGATTTTGTTTGACAGAGAAGTCAAGTAAGTCAGATGTATTTATAAAACACATTTAAAAACACAGCAGAAGCTGACTAAAGTGCTGTACAATACAACAAAAACACAATGTGAGATCAAACCAATCAATTATTAGGAAAAACAGACAAAACAAACAACAAGGAAAACACAGCATTGGGAATTGAAACCTATTCAGGGCTAGAGGACTGAAATGCTAAAATATAAAAGTGAGTTTTGAGGCATGTTTTAAAAGAGTCCACAGAGAGGGCAGACCTGATTGAGGAGGGGAGGCTTCTCCACAGACGCAGCGTCTTCACACTAAAAGCGAGGTCGCACTTCAGTTTATATTTTGCCAGGAGACCCATGTTAGAAGACCTCAGAGGCCTGGAGGTTATGTAAGGGCTCAGAAGGTCAGTTATATAGGGAGGGGCCAGACCATTCAGGACTTTAAAAACAAATAGCAAACCCTTAAAGTAAATTCTGAAGCAAATTGGAGGTCAGTTGAGCGAAGCCAAGACAGGCCTGACGTGGTCCCTCATCCTGGAACCAGTCAGAAACTTGGCTGCAGCGTTTTGGTCCACAACAGGCGGGACAAGGCTGATAAAACCACTTATCACTTGCCATACTTTTTGACATGAGCGATGTTGATTTTCTAATGGTTATGCAAATGTTTTTGAAGGTTACGTTGAGTATGTCATGTCTGTTTTAGTACAATATGCAAGTCCATACTATATGCAACATATTGTGTTTTTGTAAAAGTACCTGCTGCCTTTTCTACTGGGTATTCTCAATTTTTCCCTGAGCAAAACTCAGATAAAATAGACTGCAATGCCCATTGGTAGAGACAATCTGACACATGTAAGGGAAAAATAAGCTCCATCAGTCTGAGTTTGTAAAATTAAGCCTAAAGTTGGTGTTCTTGTGCCCAAATTCAGTGTTTTTGAAACAATGGATTGTGTGTGGGTTTGGTAACGCATGGACAGAACCCATTAACAAATGTGTAAAATACCCGTTGGTGGTAAACAGTGCTGAATGAGAAGCTAATGTGGTGCTGTGTTTAGGCTCTCTAAACTGAGGTCAGGCTCAATCATCAGAAGGAACAGTTTTTTGGGGAAGCTGAAGAAGTGGCGTATGAGTGGCCTGGGGACAGAACCATCTCTACGTCTTGCATGATTGGCCGTCATCATTATGACTGGTAAGAAAAGTAAAATAAACCCCAGACACATTGTGACTCTAATTTGACTCAAACTTCTTACAGCAGAATGGTAATTTCTTCTTCTGTTCTGGTAGACTTGCACCTCAAATTGGTTTTCATCCTCCCAATGCTGCCCTCACTACTCAGTCTCCTCATCTCACCCCTTTGTCTTTAGTTGTAAG
Organism: Notolabrus celidotus; assembly: GCF_009762535.1. Classification (NCBI taxonomy): domain Eukaryota; kingdom Metazoa; phylum Chordata; class Actinopteri; order Labriformes; family Labridae; genus Notolabrus; species Notolabrus celidotus. The sequence continues at coordinate 14,451,436 of NC_048294.1, read as the reverse complement.
CTTGCCAAAGTTCCTTTAGCTAATGTGCACATGAGCTAACAAGCATCAGCTCTCTGTTAACTGGATTCCCCTTTTTGTCTTTCTTCCCTCTGTGCTTTTATTTTGACAGTTTCAGATTCAAAGTGCAACAAAGTGAGGAGAAAATCTAGTTATTTTATGACTAGTCGGAATCATTTATGGGCCTGAGGGTACACTTGCATACTCTCCTGTTGCAGTTTGTGGATTTAGTCTGAAATCTGTGCCAATTTAGGCAGCACACACCTCAGATTGGATCCAGACACAGCATGTGCACTACACTACAAAGACAAATACAGAAAGCAATCCTGCACCACCACCAGTCCAAGCTGAGATTTGCCCGTACTGAGGTGCTGGATATATTTCTCTCTTGTACACCGTGGTGGGGTTTTGGTGTGAGGTAAGTAGGAGGAGACTTGTGTGTTCAGCTTGTGGCTATTTTTAACAGCAGCTCCCTGCCAGCAAAAAGTTAGATAGAAGCCTGCAGACTCCCTCTACCTAAGCTTTGCTATTCTGGAGTATCCTGCAGGCTTATATAAATGCAAACACACTGGTACTGGTGCAGATGTTTTTAGCGATTCAGAGACTTTTTAATTTTACCAAAATAAATAAGTAATACTTTTAATCATTATTTAATCATTTAATGGAAAGTTCGATTTAAAAAGTTCTTAAAAATCATCATAAACGTGTAGCTTTTGGCTGGAAATTGTCATAAATGGGAGACTTATTTTTGCAAGTTGCCTGCTATGAGCTGAGATTTGCATGTAGGCCAATGGCAAGTCACTTCCCCCAAAATGCTTCACAATTTGACTCTTAATTTCCAATTTACACTGGCTACTTCTCAGTTTTCTTTTTAGTTGCATTCGTGGATCCTAGACTTCTGTCTTTTTCCTTACACCTAGCACCTAATTCTTGATGTTTCTTCCTCATTTTCATTCCTAACACGTTTTTATTTATCCCAGATCGTCAAATACCAACTTGCTAATTTCTCTTTAGATTTCCCTCCTCTCTCCTTTCTCCTGTCTCCTCCAAACAGCAGTGAAAGCTTTGGGACAGTCCTTGATGTGACAAACACAAAACTACTTCCAATTTGACAGATGAGTGAGGAAATATAAATTAAGTGACTTGTGATGCAGGGAGAAACGCGCTTGCACATTACGTTACTGGTCAGGGCCCTTGAGGAACAAGCATGAACAGTTTGAGGTTCAGCCAGGAGCCCTGTATCTGACTTGTTTATGATATGGTTTCTGTCAGAAAGTAGTTGAATTCAAGGAAGTAAAAAACTTTGCTGTTGAGAAACCATACTTCAGAGTTAATTTGCTACTCATAGCAAAATTTAAAGTGCCTGCTTTTGCAAGATATAAGTTGAGTAACGTGGGACCATTGAACTCTTTTTATACATGATCAGTTGATGATGGTTTAGCCAAATGAAGATATCTTCCACTTTATTGAAATGCAGCACTTGGATTGACACCTTGATCATCATTAGCAAATACCACCATGTTTTATATCCGTTTCCACAGTGTTAAGTCATGTAGCCTCATGCAGTCTATTTTTTGACTCTTGCAGAAAAGTAATAACTGTCACAGTGCAGTATTCAGACAGAACAGCTTGTAGCCACTTACAGTGGGCTATAAAACTGCTATCAATAGACAACCAGCCTTATTTTACAAGCCACTGTTTATTGTTTTGATTTTTTTTCTTAATGGTTCTCCAAGTTGGAGGAAATGTTTTGACATTGTTGGACATTTGCCTTACTTCATATTTAAGAAATGTAGTGTCGATGATAATCACTATCAGTACAATCATTTGGCCTGTGCAAAAATTCAGATATTTATCCATGAGAGTTCTGAAAGTTTGTCAATGACATGTTGCTCTGAGTTGCAGCATAATAAGTACCATCAGATGGGTATTCAAAAACAGGTCTTCCTCTTAAGCTGGAGTTTAATACAATACAGGGGAGAGCAGTTGAAGCTTACCCTGGTCTTATCATGCACATCCACAGAACATTTGCCAAGCAGTAAATATATGGATAACATGAACCATGAGAATAAGAAGAGTTTTTTGAATGTTACGTTTTGTGTCTGTTTTACATTGGATACCACTCAAACTTTAATAACTAACATCTGCTCCACCAGGCACGGTGCAAGATAAATGGGGCATCACTCTAACTGCTGCAATGCATAGAACTTTAAATCCGTTGTAACTTTCAGCTCTGGGTTGGATGTAAAGTTATACCCTGCCAACAGTTGTTAAAGTTTGGGCAGTATTTATTGTACAAAAACTTGTCATAGGCACTCATAGGATATTTTTGTATTTTCCTTATCTTGATTTTTTTTTGCTCTGCCAAGAAATATATTCAACCCCCATGGAATAAACATGCCTAAGGGATGGAAGAGTTGAACCCAGTGGCAGCCTGGGTAAACTGTGGTACAGCCAAAATGTTCACTAAAACAATGCACCATCATATTGTCCTCACACACACAACATTTTATTCAACTGAGCTTTGACATTCAGGCTCCTACCAAGGCATTATCATGTGACACAATAAGTTTGGGAAATGAAATAGTGGTAAAACTAACACAGTTTACCTGGATATTTGTCATGGCTGTATTGATGGCTGTGATGAATGTTGTATGGCTGTAATCAAATCCTGGCATGTTTGGCCTTTCTGATCCCCGGTCAGGCTTTAGCTTGTCAAGCTGTCTTTGGATGTGAAATTGGATTAGGTTTATTGTTGCGGTATGACCTCTTTTACTGGCTCCTGTGACCTATAGCTCTAAACAGTTAGCATTGAACATCTTGAACCATCATAAATCTGTGATGTCCCCATTGTATGACTCACATAGTGTCAGTAAAATTAACATGTAATACTACAATGTAATACTGCACAGTTTTTTTAGGGAAAACCTGATTTCCATTCACTTAGCAGCAGGAGTTTTGGGAATTTTGTCCATTCTTTTTTGTCAATCAGTGATGAGCAACATAAAAAAAAACATCATCTCCTTATTAAAACTTATAAAAAAAAGTAGGATCCTTTACTTTACATATCCCACATCATGTAAAACACATCTTTAATTGCCTATACACACTGTATATATATTTAGTCATACTCCATCGTAGCAATCCTTGAGAATGTGGATGGAAGAAAGCCTCTTCATTACCTCTGAAGCCCACCTACTGGGAATACATAGCTTCTAGGGTCGTTCCTGTGAATGTAACAACTACAGTGATTTGCTGCCTTAGACAGCCTGCTGCTGTGGACTATCCATCTTACCACTATCATCTCTCTCTCTTCATTTTTCTTTATCCCTCTTTCCAACCCAAACTCGTTCGAGGCAGATGGCTGTCAAACATGAGTCTGGTTCTGCTCAAGGTTTTCTGCCTGTTAAAAAGGATGTCTCTCTTGCCACTGTTACTTGCTTAATGCTGTAAAGTGCTCTGCCCATGGTGGATTAAGTTGAGATAAGACAGAGTCCTGGATCTTGTCCTGTCCTGATGTTGGGTCTTCGTTCATAATTCAACATAGAGTATGGTCTAGACCTGCTCTGTTAGTAAAGCATCTTGAGATAACATTTGTTGTGATTTGGTGCTTTATAAATAGAGATTATTTGATTCACTAAGGCATGCATGCAAAATCACTCCCTCTCCTTTGTCTGTTATCGCTTCAGTGTTGCAGAGTGAAGATGTCAAAGGTTAGAGCGAGGCATGTGAACTGCTCTGTTGGTGGTTGCAAAAATCACACAAATGTTAACATTCAGTCCCAGCACAGGAGGACCAATGGTTGATTTCTTTTAACAACATGGCGACCACAGTTGGTGCTGATTTGTTTATTTGTGCTACTCACTTCAACAAGGGGTGACCACAGAAAGTTACACAGGAAAGGCAAGAAAGAAGGAGTAACACATCAGTTTTTAAGGTACCACTGAGAGATGTGCTGTTGTATCTGCAGAGTTGTAACAGATTAAGCAACGTAATCTGGGATTCAAATGTGGACGAATCTGCTGTCGGCAGAAAACTGGGATGTTGTGAAAATATGAATTTAAACACATAGTTCAGACTCAAATCAACACAGCTGCGTTTCAAAATGAAATAATAATGTATCACTTCCTAATCTTATCATTACTGCCATTAGATCTGACTACAACAACAGTTTTAGACTGAATATTTCAGCTGCAGACATAGTGGTATTGTGATAATAATAATTTGAAGCAACAACAAGCATAACTTTACAGCAAATACATCCCACAGCTTTATTACAGAGCGCAATAACTTCTAAAATCATGCAAAAGATTCCTATAGCAATTTGCATTTTTTCACGTTAAATTAATAAAGTAGTTTTTGCTGTGGATAAAGAAGGTCAAGTTAACTTCAACACTATGTAGTGGAAAAGATAAAACAAGAAAAAACTAAAAGTTGAGGGTAAATGGACTCACCATGCAACACACATTTCTCATCTTCCAGCCACTCGAAGCACTTTTACACTATGTCTGTTTTCACATATGCACAAAGCTCCTGAAAACTTAATGGTATTTTCAGGGTGAGCTGCATATGTGAATGCAAGCATTATTATTATTGCCCAAAGATGCTTCTGATTGAAGGATGACTGACTCTATGACAACTGATTTCTTAAGTCAATATAGCTTCAGATAAATTACTCTATGAATGTAGAAAATACATAAAATAATGTATGTGTGCTAGATGTCGTAGTGATGAGGGACAATCAACAATCATAAGCTGTGGTGTGAGCCTGTCATTACAGGCACAGGGACTTAAGCGATGCTCTCTTTTTAAGTATCTTTACCTTTTCACTCCATTTTCCTTTGAAATAAAATCACTAATGACTTTATAAAAGTGACCCAATCAGATAACAAAGGCATTAAGTTGGCAGCAGAATAAACGATGTGAGCAGAAAAAGACTGTCTGAGTTAAATAAATCATCTTTGGCTCATCCAGGAGTCAGAATTACTTGTGAAAAAAACATTAAAATTAACATTTGGACAAAATGCATCTCCATAAAAATGTAATTTACTCACGCTGTGTGGCATCAGCATTGACCCACCAAAGAAAAGTAAACAGAGAAGTGATGTCTAACTCCCCCTGCTCTTCAGAGACCTTATACTTTCTCCTCCTGCTGTGGTTTGGAGAGGTATAATCAAAACAAGGCCTAACAACCCCAGCCCTGGTAAGCTTGTGAATTATTCACAAGTCTCTGGGTATGTATTTTGATCTCCCATTGTGTGTGTCAACATTGTCTCACGCACACACAGATCTCATTTACAATTCATTTCTGAATTTCAGAACGCGAGAAATAACTCCTTAAAAAAAAAAACTATTAACTTAGATATGACTGATTTTGTTGTTTTCTCACAAATATCACTGTTTGCAGCTTTATCCTCGACACAGTGAAAAACTGAATTTCCCAACACCCTATGAGCTTTTTAAAAATACATCTTGTTGTGCATAAGCCTTCTTTATAAATTTAGTTTTGTTGAAGTTATTCCCAACTTAATCAGAAAATTAAGAACTAAAGAGAGTGCTGATCCAGATCCAGAAGGATTCAGTGATTCATGTACTCCTACGGTGGCTGATAAGGGTGACCAATCTGCATCAGCCCATCTGAGCTCCATTTGATCTCCTTTGAGGGATACATGCTGAAAGTGCATAAATGATGTAAATTCAAAAAACACACGCAAAAGCTCAAAAAAGGGAAGAAAATGCAACATCAGAGCAGTCGTCAGTGATGGTGGGAATAGCCTGGTGACTCATGACACGACACGACACGACAGGAAACAACAGTCTTCTATTATCTTGCTGTCAACTTCTTTTTCAACCAATTATCTTTTGTTCACATTACTGTCATTCATGTCATTTTGCGCCATCCCGAGGAGTCATGCAGTTGTGACGCATCGAGTCAAACTGTTCAAAAGATATTTTTAGTGTGCCGTAATTTTTGCTAATTAATATATGGACATTTAGCGCTGGCGTTTTAATGACTGTATCACACAGGTCAGGATGACGATATACTGGGATTGTGATATTTTGTCCCACTTCTTAAAATCAGAGAGGCCTGTCCTCAGACACATTACACCATGTTTGGTGGTCTTTATTGGCATGTTGGCTAATAATAAATGTATTACCTGGTCTCTTTCATTCTCTTTTGTAAGTGTTCAACTGAGCACGCCTACAGTCTTGAAGCACTTCTGTTGTATTGGTTTGCAACATTTATATTGTGCAGTCATTTTGTGTGTTATTGATTCTGCATATTTTGTTCCACTTTGTGGTGTAGTCAGGCTCAAGTGTCGAGGAAGGTGGTAGGCAGGCAGCACTGCAGATGTCTCTTTTCCCAGAAGTGAGTATTTATTTACAGTGGTTTTAAGGACACGTGTCAACTCATCAAAATCAACAAAATTTGAAGAAAAGTAAGGTGAATTAACTCATAATCACATTAATATAACGCACATGCTTGAGGCAGCACGGCCTCCTCTCCTCCTGCAAAGCACACTTCTGCCAGCTTTATAGCCTTCCCAGTTAGCCGATTAGCTACAGCTGAGAGCAGCTGAGTGGGACACAGCACACAAGAAAACAAAACATCAATACTCTTAACCACAGAAGTCTAAATAAACTTCCCAATTAGCTCATCCCTATAACTAAATTAGTTTCAAACAGACAAATATGTTTTCCAAAATCAATATAAAACAAGGAAATAGAAAACTTCAGAAGCCAAACACCCCTCCACTTGGTATGACCCAGTGATGACATCACCAATCCTATAAATACCCAGGAAGAGCTGAACCAGCTCCTGTAAGCTGTTGGGCACTGCATGGTACACTAGACAAACCGAACAAAAGGGAATTATTGGCTGAGAAACATTTCAAGATAATACGTGAACCGATAACTAAATAAAAGTATCTATCACAACTAAAGACTGAGTGTGTGCTTTAAATTACTTTGTACTCTGATGTGAACTGTAACTTAATGCTAACAAAAACAAACTCAGGATAGTAAGTGCTGCAATGTTACTAAAACAAAAGTAAATTATAGCAAAACAAATGGCTGTAAAGTTTATTGTGATGTAATGAACAGTTCAAGTGACAATTGGTTTAAGGAGACAGCCAGGGCTCACTCACTTTGTCACACACTTGAAGCTTATTAGTAGTTAATGCACATTCTTTTATTTGCAGCATGTATCTGTTGTAGCATTTGTTTTGGACATTTGCATGTGATTTTACATTTGCATCATTTTTTGCTATTTGCAGCATATCCCTCCAAATTAACATCATTTAGAGTCTAAACTGCTGTGACTCCCAGTTTGACTAATCTGGACTTACTTCAACCAACCATAAAATGCCTACAATTAAATTCTTCAGATGTTTTATTATTACATATTAGCAATGTTTGGCAACAGTGTAGAGCAAGGTGATATTTTCTTCAGAGTTTTTTGATTTGTAACTCAAAAACAGCTTTTTTCCTTTCGAAACTCATGAATAATGGATGTGAATAAATACACATGCACCCTTCTGAACCCCATTACAGATTGAATCCTCTGTGAAATGGAGTAATTGTCACAGCATTAGTTATAACACCACTTTTATAGCTTCGTTGAGATGCAGTATGTGCAATAGTTTTTGGGTTGTGCACTTGGCCTGATTTTCAGATTTTCACCTCAGTGTGTCAAAGTGTGTCACCTTTCATCTGCTCGGGTTAAACAGGGGTTTTGGAATAACTTGAGTTTGTTTAACAGACGTGTGTTAGACTAGGATGTAATATCGCTGATGACAGTCAACTTTCACCTCTACTGCGGAGTTGAGCATTTCAGGCACACCAGGATTCAATTTGGCACCTCACTGTGATGTACTTGAGTTGTTTTAGCAGAAATAACTGTGTGAGAACAGCTGCAGCTTCTGCAAGCAGTGATGATTATGTCAAAGCCTGATGATCGCAGCATCTGTTTTCAGTCGCCCCGTGCCTCTTGTGTTAAACCTCCTTAACCTGCATTGCTTTCCCCTTTTTATTTTAACCATGTTTTATTAGGTTGTTGTAGTGCCGTTTTTTACTCACAAACTCCAGAAATATAACTCTTCATGTGTTTAGTTTTAATGGATGTACTAATATATTTATATAGACCTCATTTGGCAATGCAGCGCAAATGGTACAATTAGGCACTGTGGCCCAGTGGCTGTTACAACTGAACTATAAATAGTTTCTTGGAGGGAAATAGCCCTGTGTGTGTATAACACTCATTAATGCATTAAAAACATATAGCTATTCTGTGTCTTACATAAAAATATCAGAATAATGCATAATGGAAGTAGTTTACTGCTGAATCTCCTGCTTTCATATGAAAAGTTTTCAGTGGCGCTCATTCCCCTGATAATCAAATCCAGCCCACAGCTCCATGCGTTTTGTAAACCATTGTTATTAAGATATGAAAATCCAGGAGTCAGGGATATTTTATCTAGGTGGTTGGTTAACAAAGTCAGAGGTAAAGCACAATCACTGACTGAGACATAACTGGATTCACTGTAGAACAGACCTATTCAATGGACAGACCATTAGCCAAATGTGGTCCTTACTAATGTAGTTTTTTCAACAAATATAAAAATGTAAAAATGTTAGGGCTGTCAAAGTTAATGTGTTGATCTTCATCTACAGACCTTAACTCACATTATTTTTGAAAGCAAAGTGATCCTATGACTTATGTTCCAAATGCAAATTCACATAGAGCCTCATTTACTGATATTAGCCCTCAGAAAACATGAAATGATCATAAAAAACAGTGATATGTCATTATGAGTGACTTGGTATAAAACTGTTTCATCATTAAAGCTTATGTTCCTCTGTAGTTTTGTGGATTATCAGTGAAATACAAGAACTATGCTGTACACTTTAGTCACTTTTTGCTGTGAAAGAACAGACAAAAATCTGTTTTAAAACTCACGTGATACCGTTTGAATCATTTACCGAATGTGGAGACTTAGGGCCCGATCTACTAAAGGTTTGCGTGTATAAAAACATGTGCAAACTTGATAGCGCGCACAAAGCAGATTTACTAACCGGGAGCACCGAGGATTGCGTCTGTCAAATGAGCAAAATAGCACTCGCTATCCATTTAGCGTGTTTGCCTTCATGAATATGCAGAATACATGTAGATCATCAGAACGCGCAAAATACTGGGAGGAGGAAATGCAAATGTAATCATTTAGCACACGCAATGTGATTTATCAAACCTGAAGCAGATAGCGAGCGGTATTTTTGCATCTATATTTACCACGTTTGAAAGGCAGGTGCAAACTGGCACAGTGTTACGCACACATGGCTGCGGTCACTGCAAAGCTCATCATAACTTCACAACATGCCCGCAACAGCGAGACTTACAAGCATTACTACAGTTTTTACACAGTGATGTCATTTTGAAGTCAATCAAACAGACATGAAGTCTAACAAACCAAGAGAACAACACAAATAAATACATAAAACAACACAAATTCAAAGCAGTTCAGCACCACCCACTTTAACTGTTTCAACTAATGAAATGACAGTAGGCCACTGTATCAACAGCTATAAAGTTTAGTAAAATTGGCACAGCAGCCCACATGCTCACATACAAACAAAAAATCAATATGAAGCACTAGGCCTACTCACCACTATTTGAAGGAGCCTTAAGCTCCGCGGACTTGTCCACGATGCGCTGTATGTCCACGTTGCGCTGTATGTCCATTTTCTTTGATCTGTCATTCTCAATAGATAACATGACATGCCCACTCAGTCTCTCCTTTTCCCATCGTGCTCATCAAGGGGATTTTAGTTAGTTTTAACTTGGAGAATGAGCGCTCAGAATGTGCAACGTTGATGGGAAGAGTAAAAAATAAAAGCAGGGACAGGCCCCATCAAATTGCTCTCTAAACTCCATCAAAACACTGATTGCGTTTTGGAGTAGAGTAGTTGCGTTTATTTCATCGGCAGATCTTCTGTTTTTTCTCACAGCATTCACCTTTTCTGGAGTTCACCGATGTGTTTATTTCCCTCCTCCACAAAGACCTCCAACTCCATGGCTTCAAACTTCATTTATCGCTTAAGGCCACTCTTCGCTCTCAAACTCTCCATGGTGACAGCCGATAGCACACGCAAAATACTCATTAAAGGACGGTCCGCATCAATTTTGCACTTGTTATCATTTGCGCACGCAGTCATAGTAGGTCACCCACAACACGCCCAGAAATAGCACCTGCAAAATTATTATTTGCACATGCAAATTGGTGCTCATTATTTGGGATCTTAGTAGATCAGGCCCTTAGTGTAAGCATTATAATCTGGCCACCACTCACCACTGGTATTTAAAATAGAACTCTTAACTGTAGACTTGTGATGGTGAACATCTGTTGCGCTAAATAAGCCATTCAGTGTCTTTAATTCAGTGGCAGTAATGGTTGGTGAACAGATGCTTTTGTGCTCAGATTGGTGTGTGTAGCAACATTTAGCTGAAAATGTGCAAAGTGCAAATGTAGTTATCTGGGTGATCCTGTTTTTACATGCATCATTTTGCACAATAGGCACCTCTTCACACGCAGTGGTGTGCATGATGAGCTGGATGGGCTTGGTTATACAGTATTTAGCTGTGCAGCACGGGTGGACCAGGCCTCCCCAGGTGCCACCCAAGGAACCTGAATCTGTCTTGCAACCCCAGGGCAAATACTCACTGAGGAGAAATCGGATCAGCCCATCCAAGCTGAGGCATCTGATTTTTCTCAATGCCAACCTGAGGATGTTAATAATGTTTGCTTGAGTTTGGTTCTGGTTCTGTTTGCTTGAGTTTGGTTCTGGTTCTGGTTCTGTTTGCTCGAGTTTGGTTCTGGTTATGTTTGCTTGAGTTGGTTCTGTTTCTGTTTACCTGAGTTGGTTCTAGATCTGATTGCTTGAGTTGGTTCTGGTTTTGGTTCAGTTTGCTTGCGTTCGGTTCTGGTTCGGTTCTGGTATGGTTCTAGTTCGGTTCTGGTTCGGTTCTGGTTCAGTTCTGGTTCGGTTCTGGTTCGGTTCTGGTTCGGTTCCAGTTTGGTTCTGGTTCTGGGAGCCGGCTCTCTCTTGATGTGAGCCGGCTCTTCTGATTCACTATAGAGCAACGGCTCTCAGAGCTGCAGCTTTTGATCATGACACATCACTAATGTGCTTAATCTGTGTTACAATTATGAGGGGGCCATGGACAATTTTCTCACCTGTAAGGGGTCCCTGGCTCCAAAAAGTTTCAGAACCCCTGCTCTAGATAGCAGGAGTGCAAACTCCTGATAGTGAAAACAAACGGAACAAAAAGAGCGACACAGCTGCACAGAAACTCCACGTTGTAGACATCGCTGATCATAATAGACATCGCTATGCAGGAAGACAGTTTACATTTTTTTAAATCTCTGAGAGATCTTCAAATACAGAGTGCCTCTTTACACCAGTGAGATTTTTTCAGAGTTTACGGTAACTCAAATTAAAAAAACGTGACATTTGCGTTGTTTTATATCGACCACTTAGCAGGATGAATATCATGATTAAGCAGGTATATTTTGAGTTTGAGTTGAGTTGAGAAACATTTGTGGCCATTTTTGTCATTCAGATCTATTTAGGTCATTGAAGCACTGATCCTCTGATCATTATTATTATTTAATTATTTCAGTAAGGCAGCTTCCTGATTCCTTTGCTGGCTCTTTTGTTTTTTTCTTAGCTCATTTTATATTTTTTGAGAAAAGAGAAAGCTGAGATGAGAGTTGCCCATCATTGTTACTTGGTTGGACTAATAAAGTGAAGTGCTGTACATCTGTGGTTGCATTATTCTATTATCAATTTGCCATAATTTTTAAGTATGTAAGAGATGATTTCATTGATAGCCATAGATTACATGTCTTTCAATTTAGACTTCCACGGAGAGGAACATATTAGACTATTTAGGAACTAAATTAGGAACTAAATTTAGACTGTCATACCAGCTTGATCATCAATGGAAATGTCCTGGAAAATGATCTCTGGAAAAGAGTGGGAACCCTAATAACCCCCCCCCCCCCAGTACTTTCCCATGTACGGGACAAGATTAGCAAATATTTTGTCATCAAGGAGCGCCAAAGTCAACACGAATCAAAAGTTCCTCACAGAAACTTTAAGTAGAGGGAAAAATAATTCAAAAATATGTTATAAAGTGCAACATTTAGTTTATTAAAAACTATAATAAATACAAATCAGACATAAGAGATGTAAACATCCAGCCACTTGGCACTAAACTTTCTTTTTTTTTAAATCAGGCCTTTGTTAGAAAAAGTACAGTATTGGTCCCCTGATTTTATAACAAACTCCAATGTTTTCAAGATTATGTTTTTGAATACCAAGTCTTGTGTTTGTAAAAAAAAAATGAATCAAGTCAAAGTGTAAATGTGTAAATGAGGCACTCTTTGTTCCAGTATTCACCATTTTTACAGTATGACATACTGTAAAAATGAAAATAATCTTTTACTAGGCCATCTGTCTCAGTTAAAAAACAACCGTAGCGTCTATGGCCATCTCCAAGGCTTTCAGCAGGATGACAGTTCTGGTAATGGGCACACTGTCATCCGTTTTTTAAGTGACATACTCACACACTCTGCTCCCAGTCTCTTCGAAGCGGCTGCTTTGAGCATCACAGTAAGAGTTCCTCTGACTGTTAGCAATTTCAGAACGTTTTTCTGGGCTAACCATCTCCAGACATTACACTCTGTGACAGTTAATTAATGTCTCTGTTGCTCTGATAACCATTATTTTAAACTGGTATTATAACTCCAACTCAGCTGTTGAATAATTTGGCTTATTTTTTAGCTACTTTGTATTAGACCATCACTGTGTCTCTTCATCTTTCATCCCCCTGGCATTGTAGTTGTGAGTGACTGCTGGCCTCAGTCATTAGAGGTACACTCACTTTATATGAGTGGTGCCATTTATTGGTATACTGAAGTGTAGATCCAAAATGTTAAGACATTCACACTTTTCAGATGTACTTCAAGGAGAAAATACATGTTAATATTGGGGTCAATATGGTAATGGATTAGGCTTTTTGCAGAATGTCCAATTCCAATTGTAAGACTTTCAGTGTCTTGCCCAAATATGCACCATTCATTTGGGGGCCACACTAAACGAGCATCACAAAGAGGTATTTTCTGTGTGTCGTCCCAGCATGCGGACTGAAAACACTTAATTAAATCACCAGTCCGTTGTGATCTTTTAGTTAAATGGGAAGTCACTTCATCTTGCACAGCAAACAACTACATGTGCAGCTTTAGTGATAAGAATTCATTTATTAAGCATACAGAACCACAGGAGCACTTAAAACAATCTAATGGTGTTATTCTCTTGTGAATGCATTACATTGTACATGAAAAGCTGCTGCAGTTTTTCATCTAATGAAATCAGAGACAGTGCATTATTTGTGTCATCCTACACAGCATAACCTTTGTATGCCCTTTTTTTACACTGGCCTGATTTGACTGCATTTTTCTAGGAAGCCTTGACGGAGTGGTTCCACACCAAAATAAAGATAGGATTTCAAATTGACACTGAAACAAGTATTTCACTGATAGTGAAGAGCTGGTGAAGCGTTGGAACACGCTACACATACAGAACAGGGATGTGACCCACAAATAGTCTGGTTACCTTGCAAAATGGTTTCCACCACTGCGTGCCACTCACCCGTGAAAACGCTGTCTCCCCTCTGTGTCAATACACCCGCTGTTGACAGGTGAAATGAGTTGCACCTTGTCAAGTCTGCTCTGAGAGCTGGGACATCTGACTTAAATTCCAACTGTTAGCAGAAGACGGCTTCTTTCCCTGGATGAATGACTGCTTCTTTTTTTTCCCCCTTTATACTCCGCTCTGCATCCCATCAAAAAGCCTATTGTGTGCGGAAGCATCTTGGGTAAAATTGACAATTGGTTGTCTCTTGGGAATGTGCAGAAGAGGATTGGTGATTGTATGAAAAAGAAGAGAATAGCAGGAGAGGGACAGCACTTATGCATGTTTTTGTGTGGGTTCCTCTTAATGTTCATTTTGAAAACAGTCAAAGTAAGAAGACCAGCCACAAAGGGCAGAGAGAGGAAGGTATATCCCATTTAATACAGTGCTTTTTCAAACAATAGAAGGAATATTAGCATATATCTTTATGGTTTAGATTAAGTGTTTGTGTGAGAGGTTATGCTTCCAAAGAGAGAGAAAATTCCAGATCTATTGAAGTCGGGATGAAAACTCACATACTATGTGGTATTTTTGGCATTGTACTCCTTAAAAAGTGACATTTTTTCTTTCTAGTTCATACTCTTGAATGAAGTTCAAGGACAGAAGTACAGAAAGCTACGGTAACACTTTGGTGTTGGTTTTTCCATCAAGTAGAGTAGCTCAATGCAACTGTGTGAATCAACACCAACTTTGCAAAGAACAAACAGCAATGCATCTGGTTGAAGTTGTAGGTTTACATTCTAATCCTGTCAAAACAAGCTGTCATCCAATAATCAAACAGAGGCTGGATCAAAAGTGGCGAAGATCAATAGTGGCGAAGATCAACAGTGGCAAAGATCAACACGTCAACAACAAGCCTGTCCAATAACAACCAATTGCACAACGGGAAATTGACCCATGCTGCCCTCAGGTTGACAAGATCAGATGTTAAAAGTGGGAGTGGGCACCAGAGGTAAAAGCGGCTGTTCTTGGACCAGTGTAGCCTAAAACAATGCAGCACAAGCACATTCAAAAAGTGTATACGCAGCTATGAAAGAACACCAATTTGTCCTCACTTTAGCTCTGCAGGGAGATGCCATTTGCCTACTTTCCACAAACTACAGAACATAACCATTTATTTCCTCCATTCTCCTATAGCTATTTTGGATGACACAAAGAACAAGTCGCTGATATAATTCATGGCTCTCATTATTTTAAAATGTTTGAGTGATCAGCTACTTCCAAGCAGAGCATCTCCTCTCTTTTGTGGTTCTATCTGATATGAATGTATCCACCCTACAGCAGGTGAAACACACACAGTAGTTCTCAGACTTTCCACGTTCCCTTAAAGATATCACAGCCTGGAAGTGTTTGCTATTTTTGTCCCATCAGGCTGAAGTGCATGGTAGCCAGACAGTCCAGGACCAAATAATCACTTTGAGCGTGTGGTAGGGAAACCGGCCTCTTCCGGTGTCACTGATCCAAAGATGTGTAGGAGTGCTCGGGGTCATTATATCCCACTGGAAAGTTAATCTTGCACCAATTAGTTCCAGCCCAGGAGGTACCAATGACTACTGTGCTATGAAATGGTGGTATCCTTTGGGAACCCTCCTCTCACCACTCTCTACCACCTTTTTTTTTTTTTTTCTTTCCATAGATCGACCTCTACACAATGAAACACGGCCTTGCTTTCTCACACACCACACACACTCTCTCTCTCTCTCTCTCTCTCTCTCTCCTCTCTCTCTCTCTCACACAGTCTCACGAACAGTCTTTCCCTCTAAGGTTTTCTGTATTGATCTAGCTATCATTCTATTTTAGCTCTGCAATTACGTCTGGTGATATTACCGGCAGTGTTACACGACTCTCCTAATTGGTGTGTCAATATGATGTCAGAGCTCTTGCTGCTGTATGATTTAAGGTTCAAGTTAAGTGCATCTAATTAGGGTTTTTGAATTTTCCAAATGGTCATTTTCTTTTTGGTCTCATAGGTGAAAGATGAGCTACGTAAGGGATAATGTTTACCGAGTGTGTGGTGTCTGGATTCTCATTATAACCACCTGCTCACTATACATTAGCTTACTTATTACCCGGCTGCCAACTGAAGACATAAACAAGATGACAAAGATATTGATTCAAAGAAGATTTTATTGATGTAAGAATGATTTTGGCAACACCTTCATGGCAACAAATTCTTATCAGCCTACTTGTAAGACAATCAACAGTCAACTGAACATTTGAATTCATAGTCAATTCAAAACATTAGCCTACTAATTTGTTATAATTTCGACTCAAGACCAACCTGATACAGAAATCAACATTTTAGCCATAATTTAAAATGCTAATGTGTGTAATTTACCAATTCAGAAAGCTAATATAGGTTTTTTTGCCACAGTGTCAACAGTTGGAGATCTGATTCTTGCTTATTGTTTGAGATTATAAAAGCTGACATAGTATTGTGTTGATGTGGCAACCTAGTCGAAGATCTGATTCATTAATAACAAGATACTGGAGTTTTGTCTTTGAAGCTCTTGAATCAAGATAATACAATATTTCTCTTTTTGTTTATTAAAGTGAAAGGAAGCTAAATGCATCAAAACAACGCTGAGTAAATGTAAGGAATCAGTAAATCTAAGTGTTGTCTGCGTAGCTGTGAAGCAACATTATTGTCATATATTTTTAGACTGAGAGGGAGCTTGTTAGTATAGGTTGAATGATAGGGGCCCACGATGCAAACCCTGGGGGACTCCAAATGTCACAATGATCCGCTCTGATTCATAGTCTTCAGTGGGGACTGCATAGCTCCTGCCTTCAAGATATAATCTGAACCATACGAGAATTGTACCAGATAATCCTACCCACTCCAGTCTGTCAGGAACGATTTCATGGTCAAACAAATCAAAGGCTGCACTTCAGCCAAGCTTGATGTTTTACCTGGGTCAAGTTTTTGACAGCGGTCATCCAGTACCTTTATTAGTGATGTCTCAGTGCTGTGTTGTTTGAAGCTACAATAAAATTCAACCATTTACATGTATACATTTAAAAAGTGAATCAAGTTGATTCAAGATGCGTATTCACTAAAGACGGATTCAAATGGCTGATTTACAAGAGGACTAACTGCTGCCATTTTTTTTATCAACTCGTATCTACAGCTTCAGACTGTTTCCTGAGCTGCATAACCATGTCTAAGTCTAACAATATCCTGAACATAACTCTCTTGTCAATGTAAAAGATCTGACAGTCCTTAAACTCATTCTTAAGTCACATGAGCTTGAGTTATAAGAGAAAGTACAGTGGCCAACATCCCACACCCTCTTTGTTAGGAGATATGTGCAACAAATGATCAAACAATGCAAATTTTAAAAACACGTGCAAAAGTCCAAAACAAAGGAAACAGCGTAAAAGTGCTTCAAGTGCTCCAAACCTGTAGGGGTGCTAAGTCAAACAGCTTTACTGTTGATAGGACCGAGGAGAAGAACAGACACTGAGCACTTATTGTATAGATGAGACTTATATTAGATTTAATGTTGCCAGGAGATTTGTAGAGTCTAACCAGGACTTTGACACCAGTAATAGACAGTAAAGTGGGGATTTTAGAGAACTGCATGGCTGCGTTCTCAGAGCCATGCAGGGTCTAATTGTACTGCTAGTTGTGCGGCTAACTTGGGATCTGCACTCAGCAGCGCAGTGAAATCCTTGCAGGGTTTGGCTCCAAGCTTTTTGGGCTTCTACCACTAAACCTCCTCAGCATTTATCTTTTGCAGTTGTTTTGTAGTTTTGTGTGTTTCTTTTGACGTTACATCATTATTGTATTTGTGGCATGTTTGCAGTTAGTGCAGTTGTTTAGGCGTTTCGCAGGCATGTTTTTTTATTTGCATTTCCACTGTTGCAATTGTCTAGGACTTGTGCATGTGTTTTTGAATTTGCAGCACAACTGTTGTAGATTGTCGGCTCTTTTCACACCCTGTTAGAAACCCTGTATAAGGAGGTCTGAATTACATTTAAGATTAGAGGTGAAGATGCTCTGAATTGAACACTATCTGACAAAGCTTATTGTTAGGTTGATCTGATAGTTTTCTTTGCTTGCTTCCCCCCCAAGCTTCCATTTCCTTTCCACTTCCTTCATATGACTCCCTTGTTTATCCCACTTGTCTTCCTATCATCATTGCTTGACTTCTCTATACCAGCCCCTTTTCCCTCCTTCACCCACTCCGATCATCTCTCGACAACGACTTTGACACGTCTCTTTTGACATGACCGGGGGGCCTGTAACAGAGAATGTGACAGATGCAGATAGGTGGTGACAGCAAGTTGTTCAAGATGGCTCTCCTACACATTGCCCTTCAACATGGTGGTTTGTCATGCAGTTAGCATGATATCATTGCTGAAGTGCAATTTAAGAGGCTGGCGTGTGCTAGTGTGTCCTGTTCTGGTTGGATTCGTGGATGAAATACTGAAGTCATACAGGGTGCTGCATAAACACTGCTAATAAAGGTGTCTGCCGATGTCATTTGGTAAATGGTTTAGCCAATTTCTGTGTTGATTAAAAGAATGAGGTGGAATAGGAAGATGAAAAAGTGACTTTTATAAAAGAGGCTGCAGTAACCCTTTGGAGGTGCTTTTTATGACTATTGAATGCCATTAAATTTGAAATGGATGACCATGGTCCCCAGAGGACTAATACTTAGGCTTTCTTGATACTTTCAGCTTTCTGTTTTACAAGACCAACACATTCCTAGTATTAAGGTCTATATAAGTAGCTAACTCACTGTATTTTTACTATGTTAAAATTCAAACCCTATACTTTGTAATTAGTAGTCATGTTGGTTCATGAACATTTCTATTTCAGTGAGTCTTGGGTCACAACAGTGGGGAACCTCTTTTGCCATGTTTTTAATGGCTGTCTCGGATCATTTTGATGGCAATAAGGTATCTCAAATGTAAAAAAGGAGATGAAATCTACTTCAATGTGTTTATCTGTACATTGCAAACCATCCAGAAAATGCTGTCTGTAATTTGAGTCACTCAGAACACAGCAAATGGAAGATTAGAATAAAAGGGGAAAAGGAAGACTCCCAGAATCAAATAAAAACCGTCTCCCTTGAGAGTTTTGTAATTTCTCTCACTAGTTTATATTAAGTGTCCACTGGACCTTAAAATAAGTGCCACAGACTGTGTGTCTATTTTAATAGATGTTATGAGACTCTGTAGTCCCTTTTCAACATAATTGCCTATGTAGTGAAAAGATAGCCTCAGCAGTTTAACAGTAAGTGCTAACAGAAGTAGGTCTGCACCTATCAGCCTAGATACAAATGTTTGATGTATGGACCTAAAAATACAGACTGCATTTATTTGCCAACCTACTTTTAACAAGTTTTTTCTCCAGTTCTATCTGCTTCCTCAGCCTAATTTTTGTGTTCATGCCTGCCAGCTGCTTTACTTTTGAGGACATTGGACTTTGGTTTAAGGCCCTTCTAGACACACAGATGTGCTTATTTAGAAAATTGCTCAAGCTCCACAGGAGAATTTGGCTGGCAAAGGCAGCCAAACCTCCCCATGGCAGATTTGTTTGCTGGCTCACTGTGTCTGATACCTTTTGCTGGCTAAGGAGCTACCTTGCACGTCTAAAGAGTCAGCTTTTTGCAGGTTTCCCTGCAGACTTCGATGATGGTAGTGTCGTGCAAGACAGCTATTTTTGCTATCAATGAGACTGACATCAATCGAGGCACTTTTAGCATTGGCTTCTTTTTTGGTCTTGTTATATCATTGCCCAAAGGAAGTGAGGAAACATGTCTGACGCAAACAGATTCTTCCGATTCAAGTCAGCTGTCCAAAGCTATTTTGTGCTACAATTACCCAAGCAGTCATACAGTCATAAATATGCCATTAGTAAGTGTCCTATTTTCAAGGAACTGCAGGGATGTTTAAGGCAGTGCCCTAATATACTGCAGAGAGTTTGTGGAGTTCCAGTGTTATAACTTCTTAAAATATTTTGCTTCTTGTAACACAAGACAACTCTCATGCTGGTGAGGAGGTACTGGTAAATAGGGATGAGTCATGAAAGTAAAAATAACACAATTTCTCACTAATAACTTCCCTCCCCCCTGCTGACTCTCACACATTCTCACTCACAGTTTGTTCTTTTGTGTCCCAACAACGCCTCAACATCACATGAATAAGTTAACTTTTGAAAGAAACAGTCACAGAAAAAGTACTGATGTTTTTTTAATTACCTAAAAGTAGAAAAAGCACAGCATAAAAATACACTCTTACAACTAAAATTCTTGCATTCAACTTTTTTTCTCAGCGACGGTAGCAAAGTTCTGGCATTATATGCACTTCAAATAGAACGACAGAAGTTCTGATTATGCAGACCGGCACATTTCAGAACAATAAATATACTTGGACTCTGATTATTGAAGCCTGTGAAAAATACTTTAATGATAGCACAGAGGGAATTTGTGTGCACTTTATATACTGCAGGGTAGCATAACCAATGATACTTGAATGCAAATAATCACAACTGTAGTCATTACCAATATTCACAAGCATATGTGAATCATATTTTTTATTAATAAAATGCATGCCTTTCATAACAGAGGTTGTGGTATCAATGGTATGTAATTTGAAAAAATAAAATGTTAAGTAATTTGCCCTAGAATGTATAGGAGAAGTTTAAAGTGACATGCATTGGAAATACCTTAAGTACAAACACCTTGAAATTCATCAAAATATAGTTTATTGGCTTTGCATAAAATTTGATGTGTAAGACCCACTTTTGGTACTTATTTAATCTCATAAATGGGATGCAGAGAGAGGTATGTTATTGTATTATAGTACTTAATCTTGAAGATGGCTCTATAATCTGTATTAAGTTACAGACATGTGCCATCATGACTCCTAATGCAGCCCCCACTATTACCCACTGCATGCGACTTAACGCAATTGGAAATTCACCACCATTTAAAGCATGCTGGGTTAGGGTTAGGGTTAGGGTTAGGGTTATGCACAGCTGTTGGCAAAACTTTTCAGGGTGCCAGTTCCAGTTGGTAGAGCAAGCACCCCATGTGCAGAGCCTGTAGAATTCGCAACACCAGTGTAGGATCGATTACTGATCCTGTCATGATTTGGTGCATGTTATTCCCCCTCTCTGCCCTTATTTCCTCTATCGTAAAACTGTATTATCAAAATAAAGGCCTACAAATAATCAGTGTGATACATTTAAAGAAAACATGAGATAATATTAAGGAAAGTGATTCTTTTTTGAGTGGGGGCGTTTTAACTGTATAATTCTGCATAAGAATCGCAGTCATTAGAAGCAACATATAACTAACTGTATTTTCTCAGGAAAGTTCAGTCATTTTTTGATTATCAGCATTATTAAATGTGTGTGACATAAACTATTATGTCAGTTTAATAATAAAATTACTTGTATCAGATATTACTGGCTGTAACTTCAAAACTTTATTGACACTGAAAGTAACCCATCCAATATGAACATGACCAAGCAGTAAATTAAGACATGTAGGTGAAGGTTATCTCTTGACATGAACTCCATTTCAACCTCATCCTCAAGAGACTTCTCTTGTAATTGAAATAAGGATGGCACCTCCAAGGCCGGAACCATGGGCACATCGTCCATTAAAACTGGATTATTAAATGAACATCCAGCAAATGTTTGAGTTGATTTTCGTCACCCACAATTCATCAGGGTGAACATTCGTCCACGGACATATTGATTAAGCAATATGGGTGAGATTGGCCAGGAGTTAGCGAGCAGTACATCAAACCACAAATCAAGAGTTCACAGAGCATTCAGGAACAGGTAATCTGGGACTGAGTTGTGGCTAAAAATGCAATATGCTGTAACTAGTAAGATGTGTTGGACGGGATGAACAAATGTTATACAGGGAGGACAAAATTCCAGAAAAGTTGGGACACTGTAAAATGTTGATTAAAAACAGAAATTGATGGTTTGCAAAGCCTTTAAACCCTAATTGAATTTTAAAAAAATATTGCAAAGACATTAAATGTTGAAACTGAAAAACATTATTGCTCTATGAAAAATGTATACTCGTTTAAAATTTCATGACAGCAACCCATTTCAAAAAAGTTCAACTACTTACATTTATTCATAACAGGTTAGAAACATGGCTGAGTATAAAAAAGGGCATTATAGAGAGGCTGAGTCCATCAGAAGGAAAGATGGGAAGAGGTTCACCACTCTATGAGTGGCCTGGTGAGCATATAGTGCCTCAATTTTAGAATTGTGTTCCCAAGCGTAAAATCCCAAAGGATTAGGGGATTTCATCACCTAGAGTACAAAGTATAATTTAAAGATACAGAGAATCTGGCGAAATTGCTGTACAAAAAAAACAAGGCTAAAAACTGATACTGGATTGTTGTGATCTTTTCGCACCGAGGCGGCACTGCATTACAAACAGACATGACTCTGTAGTGGAAATTACTGCATGGGCTCAAAGTCACTTCCAAAAAAAACAATGTCTGTAAATACAGTTTGTTGCTGATTTCACAAATGCAGATTAAACCTGAACCATGCAAATGGGAAATCATGTATGAACAAGATCCAGAATCAGTATTGACTTCTAAAGGCACATTTAAGATGTACTGAGGCAAAGTTTAAAAGACCCCAAACTGTTGCATAGCTAAAACCTTATACCTGATAAAGGGTGGAACAACATTTCTCTTTTAAACTCCAGAAACCGTTCACCTCAGTTACCAAACATTTAAGTGTTGATAAAGGAAGAGTTGATGCAACACGACTGTGAATACACCCCCTGTCCAAATGTTGGTGAAATGTGTTGCTGGCATCACATTTAAAATAAGCATTTATTTGTTCAGAAAGCAATAACATTTTTTCAGTTTTAACTTTTAATATGTGTCTTTGCACTATTTTTCTTATTTTTGGGGGGTATTTTCGCCTTTTAATGGACAGGACAGCTGAAGAGAGACAGGAAATGTGGGGAGTGGAGAATGGGGGAGCACATGCAGTAAATGGTGAGGCTGGAATCGAACCTGGGACCTCTATGACACGGTTATAGCCTCTGTATATGGGGCAACACACTCAGACCCCTAGGCCAACGGCGCCCCAACTCTGCACTATTTTCCATCAAATATGCAGTTTTAAATGATTTCCAAACCCATCAAAATCTATTTTTATTAACATTTTATTAGTTGTCTCAAACTTTTTGGGGGAGCTGAGGTTGTAATATTAACACGTCAAATGGCTCTGAGGTGCTCAGATTTTATGAGGTACACCTTATGATGGCACCTCCAGAGTTTCAATGAGCTCATCTGGATCCAACCTACAGGTGCATTCGTTTTAAAATAATCCTGGTATTAAAGGTCAAGAAAAACTGGCACGACTGTGAGTCCACATCTTTAAGGCATGCGAGTGAGAACATGACTGTTTATAGTGTGTCAAAGGCAAATGGCCTGATGAGGTTTGAACTGAAAATCAATCCATAACAAGTTGTGATTCACTTTTTCAAAAGATTAAAGCAGTCCTTGCTCTGACTACTCTCTTTGGTCTTCAAGTGCCTTGGGTACTCTATCAAACTGCCAGAACAAAGTCAACCATCGATAATTACAGATGCAAGATTGATTCAGATCCTTGGTGAACAAGTTTGACTTATTAATTCACTGTGATAAAGTAGAATACAGGTCTTCTTTTCTTTGTCATTCAAGTGTTACAAGAACTAATTTGCTCTTTGTGTTATGATCTGTCGCTGCTTCTACTTCTCATGGCTCCAAATGAGAAAATATACAATCTTCAGGTCCTAATTAGGTCGATTTGCCTTGAACCTGTCACTGTGCTTCTGGCTGAACCGTCTTTTCAAATGCACCTACAAAGAGTCAGTGCACACCTACGCCAAGCAAAACTCATACACAAACACACTCCTGCACATCGAGCACAGACATATTCATGGGGTTCCACACACACATATAGAGAGCACTCTTCTGAGGAGTTTGACTTGAGCAGATTGTCAGCCTTTGCAGACAGAGACACGTCAACATCACAGGACTCATCCCCCTCATGACAGGCGTCTCCATGGCACCCCTCAGATCACTGCGGCGCCACCACGTCAGCGCCTTATATTTCAATCTCCCCTCTCTTCTTCCCCCACATTTTGAGCATCTTCATCTAGATATATGTTTCAGAACAGAGCAGTTTTACACACACACACACACACACACACACACACACACACACACACACACACACACACACACACACACACACACACACACACCTCCGAAGTGCTCACTGACAAACTTTGAGAAAGGGAACATCACCATTCTACATCTGTGTAGAGTTTAAATAGGACACAGTCATGACAGGGGTGTATGATACATCAGTTTTGCGTGTATGACTGTGCTCCGTACCCAGCACACAAATTATGATGCTTTGTCATGCCTTGGCATCTCATACAAGTTCTTATGGTAATGCTCAGGGTCTATTCAAGGTGCATTTTCACAACTAACTTAAATGTAAGGTTTCTTGTCCCTTGCAAAACACAAAAACTTTCACCAAGGACAAGAGCATAAAGTCCCATTAGAACCTAAAAGTATTGTAAAAATCAATGTATGAGATGTACTTTTGATACCTTTGAGAGACCCCCAAAACTGACAATGTGTTTTATTCTGCATTAATTTATATTCCAGATGTTGAGCTGAACATTAAGTTGTTATTTAAGTTGAACCCAAGCAGCATTAATAAACATGTTTACAGTCTGGTTCAAAAAACGGCATGGCTCTACGTAGCTAATCTCTCTATCGGCACACACTGTACAGGGGTGAATTTTTTTCAAAAGCGACGGTTCAGAAGATATTAAGATTACGAGTTTTTGCCCAAATAAGGACATGACTGACTTGACTCCCGGACGGGAACACATACGTCAGACTCTGCCTGGTTTGGTTCAGCTTTAATGGCTTCCGTCGTCGTTTGGCTTCCAAACAGCGCTCAGGAACAGATGGGTGACGTCACGGATACTATGTCCATATCTTATACAGTCTACGGTTAAACCATGATATTTAGTAAATGTAATCAGGTGGTTTTGGTGCCTAGGCCTAACAAAATGTGTCATTTTCCAACTTTACACTGAAAAAGTAAAGTTTTCTTGCAGACAGGGGCTGAAAAAAAACAATGAAGGTGCTTTTCAGTTTGACAAGTCAAAGAGCATAAAAAAATGTTGCCGGCAGATTAACTGGGAATAATAACAGTTTCTCTAATTACCTCAGTCTGGATCACACAAATACAGAGCACCCTGCTTAGTAGAAGAACGAACACATCTTTACATTGTTCCCCTGTGCAGTGAAGAAAAGTTGAACAGCTGTTGCAAAATACCGTTAAAAGAGTATTCTGTCATCTTCTTCTTTCTTAAAAGTTGAAGATTAGTAGAAAAGAAACTATTCGGAGACAGATATTTCCCCCTCAATAGTGGATGCTTGGTGTGGCTGACAGTCCTGAAGTGTATCAAAAAGTTGGATTGAATCCCTTACATGCCCCACAGGTATGAAGAAGTGTGAGTGATGGGTCTAATCCAAATGTCCGCCCTCACAGACTTGGACACTTTGATGCTCGTTTCAGATAAGTCCACAAGGGCTCAGGGCTGCCCAACAGTGGGGCCAGAACCTTACGCCTCTTTAGGACGTCTTTTCAATTCCTTTAGGCACACTTCTGGCAAGCTGTGGGAATTTACAGAGGGAGTGGGCAAAAAGGAATCAATGTGTAAATAGCTCAGTAACTTGCACGGTTTAGGTTGTTATTTTGAGCATGGCAGTAAACAGCTTCAAGAAATGTTTTCGTTTGATCCAACAGGTATTTTAAACATGCAGAAGAGACGGCAAATTGGAAACAACAGTCCCTTAAAACAAGCATACAGATAACTTATTGAACACAACCCTTGAAGTGTCTCATACAACATTCAGTCCTCCCCTGCATCATGACCTGTGACATGTATTGTTCCTATAAAAACTGCTCTTTGTATTTGGGCTGTGCTGCTGCCAGTGTTGGTGTTCCTCAGTTTTAGGGTCTCTTGAGGGTTGACCACACTTTACATCATGTATGATATTAGACTTGAATCAATTTGGCTCAGATCTGACCATGCTCTGGATACTTCCATCTTTCCTATGTATCTGGCACCTCATCTCTACTGTGAGCAAAATCTGATTTACTCAACACTTATTGGTGTTTTCTCACAATTGGCAGGTTTTATTTTGCCAAAATAAAAGCATGATGCAGATTTTTAATAAAGTAAAAATGCAAGGTTTATGAAATGTGTCTTCATGTGGCAAAGAATGCTTTTAAAATTTGACACAAGGTTAAGCAGATTTGTCACTCAAGTTGTAATTTTCATTGAAAACAGGTTATCAGTAACTCTTGTGTGTAGATATCTGTTTTTGTGACAAATAAATGGTTTTCAGATTGCCGCTGATGGGATCTAGGATGTTGTTAAGGCAAATTGTGTACTGCCTGCTGTTGCTCTTCATACAAACACTTTTTACAACATAAAACAAAGCCCACTTACTTATGACTGGTCTACTCCAGGGGACTTCAACTGACTACAATGAAAACAGGAATAGTTCAGCGAAAACCCAAACAGAAGAACAGAACAAAATCAACATTTTTAAGTAGACTTGATAAATAAAGATTACCCGAGCATTATAGAAGCCTAGATTGGGACACTGTGATGTAACAGACTATTATGTTGACTTCCGCTCATGCAGAAAAAGCTCAGAAAGTGTTTTCTCAAGTAAAATAACTTCCTTGATTAGCTAAACAGTGCTCATAAATATTATCACGTCGATAGCAGCGTGACCTTTATGATAATCCTCATTCATGTGCATCATTGTAATAAAGAAAATAAATACTAACATGATGTGTACACATTAGTAATGTACTAAAAGTACATTGACATACAAGAGACTCACATTTCTATGAAATAAAATAAATAAACCCTGAACCTGTTTTTAAATAAGATATAACCCCAACAGAGAAAATAACAAATCCAGAGCAAGAGGGCCTCTCAAACAACAACTGATGGATTTTGTTGTCATTGCAGTGCAGTAAACATGTAGCACAGCCCCTGCCTCTCTCGAGGTTTAGGAACATGTTATTGATTTTACTGTCGCTGCTCTATGCAGCACAGTGGTGGCAGATTTCTGGGTGCACTGATGAGTGAAGGCCATCCACATGGCCTCTTATGCGAGTGGGAAATGAACCCAAAGATGGAGCTGGAGAGGGCCAGTTTGGAAGTCCCCCGAGGTTCCCGGTCCACTTTTTGTGACCTTGGGTAGGATATTGTGTTCATGCCTGCCCTGTTGACGAGTTATGAGTAATCATTTAGTCTTGAAGGGGTGTTCGGAGACGTCCTGTAAGTGCAGTAACTTGTAGTAGGTATCAGATGCTTACTTCCTCAAAAATATAAAACAAAATATGTATCCAATGTACTCTCTGTCCATATTTTGTCCACTCAGCTGAATTGTGTTTTGCAATGGTAAACTTTTTCCAAACATCTGTAGAGTCGTACAAGTGCACACTGTCAACGAGAAGATAAATAATGCTGTCAGATCGTGGAAACACAGTGTTTGTACACCTTGTTCTCTTTGTTTTATTCATCTCTGGAAGCACTGATCTTACTTTTAATGCACTTGGAGAGTCAGACAAAGATATGCCATTGTACTCTTGATCCATTTTATCTCCTTACAAAAGTTATGTTTTGAACACTTTGACATTTTCAAGAGTTTTCTGAAAATGTTGTGCAGAAATGTTGTGTTCTACCCACAAGATAGATACTCTTTGATGATTTATTCAAAAGTTGAAGCAGGCTTCACAATATGTATTATTTACAGTGTTTAAATAGGATGCTTAAGGTTAAATGCACAGGATGCATCGCCATCCTCTTAGCAGAGCGAGTCGTATATATATGTGTTTGTGTGAGTGTGTGTGAGTGTGTGTTTACACAGCTCGTAATGCCACTGAACTGTCCCTCTGAGTAATTAAGAGCTTACCCCTTGATCCACTCAGGCAACACAGGGGAATTGGCTCCACTCAATACACCCAGGATCCCATCACCAGGCTAGCAAACAAGGAGCCAAAACATTGTGCACGGTGCAGCAGACAATCAATTTCTTCATATTGTTCTCCTGTAATCACATTTACTATAGTCGGTTATGATTGGGACTGGTGAGTTGAATGTGCGGAGCTATTCAGTTACAAATGCATTATGATTTTTTTTTTTTTAACTAAGTAAAGGAAATAGAGGGTGGAAAGCAAGGAAATGAGAGAGTGAGAGTGTCTGAGAAGTTGTATTTGGGAGTGAAATCATGACGTGGCTTTGCCAGTGAGAACTGACCCATGAACCCCTTCAGTTACTGCAGTTTAAATGGAGATCATACTGTAACTTGGCACTGTCTATATTTCATCAGAGAAAGCAAAAAGCAGCAGCTAAATGGATTATCTGTGTTTAAGCATGGGTACAACTTCTTCTTTACACATTTGACCTTTGTGCCTAGACTAAACTTACAACTCTGCTTGCTCTGCTATCTTGAGAATCAACTTGTGAGCGGACTGCAGGGCACTTTCTTTGATTTACCAGCAGTGGATCTGCAGCAGAGAAAACCAGAGGAGAGTTTCTCGATGAACCCATCCAAAGTGCCCTGCTCATTCTTTAGCTGTGCTTTCTGCAATGCACGGCGCCTGTCTGACACTTAGCTTGTTCCAGAGAGCGGGCAGGTGGCAGACCTTTGTTGGCACAGACACTCCTCGCTCATTGGCCATGTCTTTGCATTTCACAAGTCTATGAGCTGGCTTGTTTCCTGCTGCCATAACAGCAGTGCACTGCTTTCAACATATTGCTGCCCAGCTTAGTCTAAAGGTGAAACAACAGATATCACAACAAAATACATGATTATGTAAGAAGGCCTATATTTGTATTTGCTAAGCTAAATAGATGTAAGTGATCTAAGCTTGAAATAACAGTTAAGATGGTGATAGTTTTAATTCCTATTAGGAGCACTGGCACATTTTCTTACAGATGTATTAGGAAGTACCATGACTGTGCATGTCTCACTCTTCATATCTGAATACATTGGACATATCCCATCTGCTGCCCACCTGTTGGGTGGAGGTGGGAAATGCATTTGGGGTGCATTTTTCCTGCACCCCAAGAAACTCCTCTCGGTATTGAGAGGAGCAAATATGCAAGTACAACTTATAACAAAGTCATTGGAGGCAGGAAACATGTGACTTGTTAGTTACTGTACACCAAGAGCAATTTTCATCTACATTTCTATTGCAAAGTTTACATTTTACACACTAAATTTATCATATGAATCGTGCTGTGTTAAAGGCACTGTGGGGAGCTTTCAGGTTGTCTTGATCTGGTAACCCCTCTGGAGAAAATGGTATGTGTTTTTCTGAGATGAAGAATGCATTTCCCCTGAGCACCATCATTCACAGTCAACAGTGTATTTGTTATAGAAGCAAATAAATGGGATACAAATCTTTTAACATTACTTTCTTCATCCAAGACAAACTTTTCGCAGGATGTAGAGTTATGATGTCATGTATTGATTTGTTGCTATGTAAAAATTATTAACCATATCCTATTGATTGTAAACTATGATTATTAACATGATTTATTTACTAACAAAAGGATACTAGACATACTGGTATATCTTTACTTTTATACTGACAGCACATGTCAGAGCAGTGCTTTTTCCCTTTAACTTCAGTAAAAGTTGAATCAGTACTGTGACCTCAACAAGAGCCTTTTTTTTACAAAAGTATTTGTAATTCTACTTTTGTATTAAAAAATATATATACTGTGTACCTTTGGATCCTCTGAAAGCATATAATAGTTTAACCAATTCTCAGTCATAGTCTCATATGCAAGTCTGGGGATTGTGGTTAATAATGGCTGTCATGAAGATGGATGGATACATGCATTTATCCAGTCATTTCTACTTTTTTTGTCAAGATAAAATTTCTTGTCATGAAGAGAAAAGAACAAGCTTTGGCTGTGGATAGATTTGTGTGTGCACATGGACACACATTCATACATACCTCCAAACTGTCCCTGAGCCCCCACCACTTTGAAACAGGCAAGGTTATTCATAAAGAGATAGATGTTGCTTTTTCTTCTGCTGTCATTTAGCGATCTATCTTAATGCATGATCATACTTGGCTGTTGGGGTTTTTCCCCTGTACTGGGCTCCACTCCAATGCTTCCAGTTTGTCTGTAACAGAAGGCTGATGATTAAGACAAATTACTGTTCACAGGTGGTTACTGTACTTCCCATTGTCTGAGAGGTGGAAAGAGGCCATAATATATCAAACATAAGGAAGTGTTCAATTCAGAGAGAAAGAAAGTGGAGGTGAAGGGATTTGAAATTTCTATGCTTCTTAATGTACAAGCTCCCTTGGTGTAATAGAGGTGTAAGATAAATTCAGGCAATTTCATCATGATGTAAAAATGAACGTAATAGCCCACATATGTATATCAGCTGAAGTAATTTTGCCATACCATTGATTAAGCTTCATATATCTTCTTTTTGCACATTAAAATAAGAGGGTTTATGAGCAAGATCTTAATGGAAAGTTTATTGCTTCTCCATTTTGCACCCAAGCTTGTCTCCCTCTTCCATTTACTGTCCAGGATATATGAGACGCTAATGGAAAGAGCCAAGTCTTGCATGTGAAATATCTTGCACCTTATCAACACAGGGTTCCACTGGTATATGGTGAGGCATTACAGCATTTCCCCCTTGATACCAAATCAATATGTTGACATGTGTGGCTGAACATGCTCTGACCGTAATGTCCTCCTAATTAAAAGCGATGCTGTATTTGCTGAATTTGCACTTGTGCTCTGTTTGCAGCAGCTTTACTCAGACGATATTGATAGTCTATCTTAACAATCTCAAACCATACAGGGCATCTCTGTGTGGTGTGTGACGTATATCAGGTCTGTGGACAAGGACGAATGCTTCGAGAGAGAGAGAGAGAGAGAGAGAGAGAGAGAGAGAGAGAGAGTAAGAGAGAGAGAGAGAGAGAGAGAGAGAGAGAGAGAGAGAGTGAGTTTCGATGTTCCAACTTTCTCAACATGTAGTTAAAGATGTAAATGAACAAGTGATTGAAACTTTTGGATATTACTTGACATGATAATTTCCTTTAGTTTTGAAATAGGCTAAGATATATTTAGTTGATCCTCCAGTGGGTGATATTCACATTTCACATCAGCGTAAAGGAAATGGATAGTCACATTAGAGAATATAGTAGATCAACTAGGGGGCATCAACTTAGAGTCAAATGAGGGATAAAATGCAAAACAGATGGTAATATTTGAACAACACCCTACAACTACAACAGGACCTACTGCAACTGAAGTTGCTACAACTTCTGTTGAACTTACAACTCCTGCTGAAATTACAACTGCTTTGTCTGTTACTGTAACTACTGCTACTAATATTGCTACTGTCACTTTTACTACTACTACCACCTCTACCACCGTTACTGCTACTGTTTGGAATAGTTCTGATTCTACTGCTACTGCAGCAACTTCTTTAGCTTCTTCTACTGCTGCAAGTGTTACTGCCACCGCTACCCCTATCACTACTTCTGCTACTGCTAATATGAAGACTGCTACTTCTGCTTCTACTGCTGCTACAACTTGTTCTACTGCTTCAACAGCTATTGTTTCTGCTACTATTGCTGATGCTGCTGCTTCTACATCTACTACCACCACTACTATTAGTGCTTCTATTGTTTCTGCTTCCAATTCTGCCACTACCACCACTTCTACTTTTGCTTCTCTACTACTGCTGTGAATGCTGTTGCCACTACTGCTCCTACAGCCATTGCTTCTACTCATACTACTGTATACTGACTGCTACTGTATATATTTGAAGGATACAAATAAGTACAGACAAATGTGTTTTACGTGCCACATGTATGAACCTATACTACAGTAAAATACTAGATTAATCACTGTTCAGGTGATCATCACGAACACCTGCTTCGTATTGTACCTTGTGTTGGGCTACCTCTCATCAGGCTGGATCCAAAACAGTCTTGACCTGATAAGACATGGACTCAACTAGATCTCTGAAGTGTGCTGAGGTGTCTGGCACCAAGACGTAACTAGATACTGTAAGTCCTATAAGGTGGCTCCATTAATTGAGACTTGTTTGTCTCACAGATGCTTGATTGGACTAAGATTCAGGGGAATTAGTAACTAAGTGAACACCTTGAACTTCTTGTCATGATTTTGCCAGGCCATTCCATCGCTCCATGATCCTTTTTAAATGCTCATGTGTCCATTAAAGGCACTTTCAGTGGTGGACGGGGGTCAACATGGGCACCCTGACTAAGTCTGTGGTTAGACAGCAACAAACTGGGGTGCACTGTTGATTCTGACACCTTTCAGTCAGAGCCATTATATCGTTTTTCAGCAATTTGAGTTCCAACTCTTCTAATGGACTGGACCACATGAGCCAGCTTTCGATCCTCATGCACGTCAAAGAGTCGTGGCTGACCATTACCTTGTCACTGGCTTACTTTTGGTAGGCACTGACCCCTGCAGATTGGGAACACCCACATGAGCAGCAGTTCTGGAAATGCTCTGACCCAGACATCAAGCCATCACAACTTGGCCCATGTCAAAGTTGCTCACATCCTTACTTTTTCCTGCATCCAACACAGCAGCTTCAAGAGCAAAATATTCACTTACCAACACATCCCACCCAGTGACAGGTGCCTTTGTAACAAGACTATCAAAGCTATTCCCTTTTCCTGCTAGTGGTCATAATGTTATGTCTGATCAGTGTGAATTTTTATTCAAATATTTAATATAAAATATAGATTTAAGAAATTTGGCTTCATAAAAACTGTTCTTATAACATCTGTAATTATAATCTAGCTTGTGCCATTTCTCTCAGTGTGTCAAAATGACATGTATTGTGAAGCCCCCTTTGTACAGTCAGAGTTTTCAGCAGTCAAGCAGGCATTTTTGCTGATGCGTTACGTAAAGTTAGGCCTTTTTTTCCCGGCTGCCCTCATAATGAATGACACATTAGTGGAGGCTTGCAAAACTTGCATTGTCATAATAGGCAGATATGTCCTTGTTACTGAATAGGTATTGTCAGCTCTTGTTGCCAGGGGATAGGAGGACTTTTGGGTGTTATTTTGTTTCACTGTCATGTTGGCTGCTGCAGAAACAGAATTAAGCATGCTGAAATGAATCTAATCCATACAGGACTTCTTCCTGAAAAGCAGAAATGCAATGCAGTGATCTATATGGTTAGTTGTGTGACATAACTAATTACAAAGCCAGCATTACTCGAGGTGAACACTGGAGGCTTAGTACTATGACTGCAGGCTACTAAGCATGGCTTAAAAAGGGTGTTCTGACAGCCAAAAATTGGAGAGCACAAAAAATTTCCATATTTACTTTTTAATTATCTCTTTTTAATGGATTGTGTCGATACATCCAAGAGTCATAATGAGTGTTTTCCCCTCTGTTGCCTTCACAGCTTATGTTATGGCTGCATTTAATGGCTGCGCCTCTAGCCCTTCAAACGCCTCGTTGACTGAGCGGAGGCTATCATCCTCCCTCCACCCTGATCTCATTTGTTTTCCACAATCTGCACTCTTACATGTCAGGTCATCAGCCTGTTTGTCCTCCCTCCTTTTGTTAGGCTGAGATGAGACCAATAGCCCACTGGTGCGCTGGATAAATTCAATCTCATTTGGGGTTTAGCAAGAAAGCCAATGAGATTAGAAGGTAGTTGCTGCTCTATCTGCCATCTTTATAAGCAAAAATGGATTTATATTCAATGTGTGTTGCTGAAAAAGTTTGGACTCCTGCTTGTGTGATTAGATAACACTATCACACTAGAAAACCTTTCATAGAACAACGACTGGGTGAAAGATGCAAAATGTAGTGCTTTGTGATTGTGTAAATACATAATGGAACAAGGCTTTGTGATCTGTCAGAATAAGCTGTTCATTTTTTTGTTCTCCCTGTCTTGTGTAACCACTCTTGACAAATACATTAGGCTCACTGTAACAAATATGAAGCAGTGGTTTGATTTGGGGGCCAAGGACAGCAACTGTCATTTTGAGATAGAGCAGTATGTTGGTGTGATTTTGGGTCTAATGCTGAGGTGGTGATTGTTGCGACTGACATGTCTGCATATGAAATATTAAAATGAGTAAGAACAATAAATGTCAGGTTGCATTAAAAAGAAGCAGTGACCTGAGTTTATGCCATTTATTGCTAATCCTTGAGGATTTCACTGACCTCTATTAAAGAGTCAGCAACAGTATGAATTCAAGTCCATTATAAAGCCTCTTTAACCACTGCTTCCATGGTTATCGTCAATCACATCACACCACAAACCAGTCAAAACAAACCTCACTTTCAACATTTACCTCATATAGCACAAGCTCAAGGAGGAGGATGGAGGAACTGACCCTCAGGGATAGCTGCTCGATGTCAAGGGCACTGGAGAGTTGTCAGAGCTACAAGGAAAAATCCATTACTGAGGAGTTGGAAAGGTGTAATATTTTCCATTTTCAAATGTACAGCAGCTTCTTCTTCCCTGTTGGTCAGGAGTGCACCCTTTGGGCCATTAGACTAACTACAACAGACTTAAAGGCCTTTACCTTTTTTTAGAAAAGAACCTGCTGTTATCTAAGTTTTTGATGTACTTGTTTTAATTTGACATAAACGAGAAGGGGTCTGAACATTAACAGTGTACAGAATAAACAACATAACTTCATTTCCACCCACTCTGAGCTTTAAACCAAAGCATATGTCTCCACAGATGCTGACATATTGCACTGGTGCAACCAAAGCATATGTAGAAGCAACTGACATAACACCTGGGACGTTAGTAAAATAATGCACTAAACTGACAGATAAAATATCATATATCCCCTACAGTCCACAGCAGAACAGATTACTGCGTTGATTTGAAGCAGACACTTTCAGCTACAGAAAGTTCAGTGACTCTTGGTTTACTGTTCTTTATGTTTTCTCACACCAATGCTTCTCTGTGCTGCTAATCTAGCAGCAGGAGCGTGCATTAATCAACAGAACTGTCAATCTTGATGTCACATCCCCTCAGTTTATAATAAACTATTTGAGACCTCTCAGAAAAATGAACTTGGACATAAACCAGTATTAGAAGAACTGACTCTAATGACAAAAAACCTGCTTGAGGAAAATTATTTGACGTGAAATCCTGTTTTTTACTTTGGCCTGCTTTATCTGTTAACATTAAGGAGGCAGAGTCTATAACCTTTACTGCAGCCGTTCAGCAGAGGGCGCTCTAAACATTTGAGCTTTACCGTCAGAGAACATTTATGTGCACTATTTTAATACATGGTCTACAAGCAGGAACTAAAAATGGCTTGGAATTAATGTTCAGTATGAATATGCGTGACTGCTTGCATTTTATATGGGGAAGAATATTGCTTCAGACGATTGTAACTTATACATCTTAAACTCTGCCTGACTTTGGAGTCTCGGTACCAGGGCCAGTCACACTTTACTGACAAAATTAGATAGAAAAATAAAGATGGACATTGCGTCACCACCTCTTTTTAATGTACAAAAATGAAGCCAAAATACCCTCTATGGAATGGAGTAGTCTGCACATTGTGTTGGTGATGTCATTAGAGTCAGAGTCAACGCAGAGGCTAGAGGAGCCAGGGTATTAAAGTTAGCATGGAGTGTCATTTAACTGCAGATCTCTCATTAATGGTGTTATACCAGTTTTTACAGTATTAAATAACTAACTAAAACCAAACTTCCTTGAGAAATAAACAGTTGTCCTATAATGAGAATAATTAAACCTAACTTCAATGACGGAAACTATGTTTGAGGATAGTTTATTCCACCTGTATTTAGATTTTTTTGTTTCACCCATGTCCCTTCTGTTTACATATAGGAGGCAGGCTTTATGACCTGTACTGCAGCCAGTCTATAGGGGGGGCTCCAAATGATTTTGCTTCGGTCTTTGGGAGCTGTAGTGTTGTCCATATTTCTGTCCAGTCCATGCTAAAGCTAGGGTTGGTAGCCATGACAAATTAGCATGAACCGGTCCTCAACACATGGTTTGTGTTTTGCACTACGTCAACTCATGTCTCACTCAGCGGTAAGAAAACACCAAAATATTATAATAGTGAAAGTTAAAAAAACAAACAAACATGAAATGTACGCGCAGGAAGCAGGCAGAACGGCAGGACGGGATTTGATTGGTTTCATAATTTGGCTCCTAATGATAGGGATTGGTTGGTGTTTTCTCAGGTTTTCTCCAGCTGTAGATAGCAGCTTTTTTTCGCTCTTTTTTTAAGATTGATTGCCATCGGGACATAAAGATCATTTTGACCAGTATACCAAAAAGTGTATCTTAATCTGACTACCAACCTCAGCTTTAAGAACGGGCAAATAACAATGAACACACTTGCCTGTTTTTTAGACCAGTTGTAGCTAAGCTAAGGTAGCCTGATACAACTGCCTGGTTGTGATTAATTTTAGACTATACTTTGAGTAAAAAAAAGGAAGCTCTTTAGTTTTTCAAAGAAGACAGTGTTGAAGCCAGACTAAGATCAGCAGGGAGACTGTTCTATTCTTTAGGTGCATAAATACTGAATGTCATCTCATCAGACTTTTAAAACTGCTCCAGATACATGGCAGATATATCCACTTGTGAACATAGACACCCGAAGGTTATGAACTGACAGCATGTATAAGATATACTGCTGACCCCGGCCAGAAGTGCTTTATAAAACACAAGGAGAATCTTGACAGTGTACTGGAAAAATGGTAAAATATTGATGTTTTAAAAGACTGGTGATACCACATGTGTTTATCTGGTTTCCTGATTCTGCAACTGTTTTCTGGATAAGTTGTAATAAATAGCACATTTACTCATAAACTAATAATTAAGACAGTCCAGCCTTTATACAAGCTACGCATGACTTCCTTTCTGAGTCAGTATGAGAGAAATTTTCTGACTCATGAGATTTTCTCAGTTGGAAAAAGGCAATCATGTCAATGCCACTGATCTGACTCATACTCATTCCTTGGTTTTTAACCTGCTACTTTTAACCAAAGTGTACCCTTGGCACTCAAAGAAAAGTAGTCCCTGGGCTTTGTTTCCCTCAGCTAAAATCTTAGGAAGGAAGTTTTCTGCCAGCCTCTCATTGATTTTGTCCATAAAGAAGGCCGTGGAAATTGGAGTGTGAGTTCAGGTGGTAGAGCAAGTGCCCCAAGTACAAAGTCAGTCTTCAATGCTTTGTAAGCAATGGCACAGTAAGGGACTGTCATCAAAGTGCAATACAGCTTTTTTCATTCATGCACCGGCAGACAAGGTCAAGTCAGCCACATGTGTCTATCATTCCTTGCTTGTTTTGAACATGAGTGTTCATTGCACTTAAAGGAGGAATATTGCATTATATACTACTTTCATCTGTGTGTAATGCACTCTCCTTACCATGGCACAGCAGCATCCCATTGGAGGGAGAGTCAAGGCTAGATTATCCAACCAGGCCAGGGCGTAGGTTTGATTTTGACATTGGTGGAGACATACAGTCAACACTGGCGAAACCTGCAAGCGAAACAGCCTACAGGGAGCTAAGCCAACCAAAAGACAGACCGGTCTCAAAGACGTATTTGGGAGATTTGTGTGCCGCATGAAGCGCATTTTTTTCCCCTTCAACCTTAATATTGGTGGGGACATTTCAGCCATCGTTTCAGATTGGTAGGGACACGTCCATACAGTCCATACACAATTCTACGCCATTGCATGTAAATGTGAAGAAAATAAAACATTGCTTTACAGATTTTAATACACAACCTTAATGCCTCTTTTTGATGGGCTCATTACAGTTTAGAGAAAATGTTTTTGTTGATTTTGGCGCCCCCTGTGGACAAGCAGGTATCTCCTGTCTCCTTACTAATTTTGTCCAGTACTTGTGTACATTTGTTTTTTTATTTATTTTTTCAGTAAACAAATGTAAACAAAGAATGTTAGGAGATTGTGTAATTTAGCTCTTCACCTGACACCTACCCCACAGCACCAGTTTCAGACATTAAAGGTAACAGATATAAATTATTGATCCTATGTAATCTGGTTTTATTTGATTTTGTAGCTCTTAGTTTTTTTCCTAACTGTTTTATTTGTTTATCTATTATCTAGTTCAAATTTTAGTCACTTTTATTCTACTCTATTTATTTACGTACTTATTTATTTATTTCAAGTATAGCATCTAATGTTCTTTTAATGGTTTAATATTTTAGTGTTCTATTGTCTTATCTAAATGTATTTTATTTTGGTGATTTTAATTTCCTGTGTTGAGTTTTAACATCTTATTTTACCTCCAATGTTCCCCATTAAGATATCATGAGAGCATTTCCTCAGTTCATGAAGCAACTTCTTTTTTTATTTTTATTTTTTTATATAATTTTGTATTGTTTTTATTACTATTGTTGCATATATTGTGTTCTTAACCTTAGGATTGTGGGGTGAGTTTGGGGTTGGGGCTGGGGGTGGGATTTTTTTCTTAATTTATTCTATTTTAGCTTGTTTTTATGTACAGCACTTTGTGTTACAATGCCATTGTATGAAAAGCGCTTTATAAATGAAGTCTGATTGATTGATTGATTGATTGATTGATTGATTGATTGATTGATTGATTGATTGATATATTGATTGATTGATTGATTGATTGATTGATTGATGAGGTCACAGTATTAATTTGAGTCCAGTTTAAACAATCAAAAAGAAAAACTTCACTGGAGCTTTAAGTTGTCATTGACCTAAGTTGGATTTAAAATCAGAAGCATTTTTGTCTTGAGGCAACCACTTCTTTTAACATATTCGCCAAAACACTGAGAACAGTATCAAAAAGATCCAGTGGAACAACAATGTGGAAATGCACATTTTTTACTGGTATATTAGCAACTGAGGTTGATATTTTTTTAATCTAAAACAATGTTTATATACATACTGTGAATTATTTATTTATGGGATGGCAATATCAAAAATAAGAAAAGGAGAAGGGTACAATTATAAAAAACGCTCATGATGACCAGTGTGGTTTGTGAAGTAAAAGCTTGTAAATGAGAAAAACCTACAACTTGTAAATAAAGAAGCTTCAGATGTTTTCCTTCTAGTGTAGGTGACATGACCTGTTAGTATGCTGATTATGTGTGAAAGAGGCCATGTAATATTAAAAAGTCCTCTGTCAACTGGAGATAATCTCGAAATAAAAGGATTTAGTTACTACTCTGTGACCCTTTTCATCACAGCACTATTGTGTAATGAGATGAAATGATTGCACAAGAGAGACATTTAAAACTGGGTTACTCTGACAGTTCCCTCTGTGAACTGCTCTGACAAACATTCAAAATTTAATCTGTTTATATTTAGCTGCTTCATGATTGAATAATGCGCCCCTTTTTTACATGCAAAAAACAACTGCAGGGAGTCAGCGTTAATGAAAAATGAATACATTCGGCTTAGTTTCACAAAAAAGTTCTCTTCTGCATCACTCCTCAGCGAACTCTGCCAACCGAATCCATCATTAACAACATTAAATCCATAAGACATCAACCGACCTGAGGAGGAATGAAGGGAAAAATCCAGCAGAATGGCTTACAATTAATTCCATCACTAGCTAAATCCATTTGTAGAGATTTATGGATTTGTAATTAGCATAAAACATGTAGGAGATCGATAACAATGACATTATCTCTGCTGAACTAATCCGTTTATTCCCACATCAAAACAAGGCAGAGTAAATCATTCATTTAAAGTCATCCCTGTGCTGTATTTAAGTAGATACTTTGACCAAAGAAAGAGCCCACACAGAGTGAAGCGTTTGAATCCTAGCAAGAGAAGATGTAATGTAGAGTAACGAGAGCAGCTGATAGTCTTAACAGACCAGGGTGCAATTACAGCGCAGGCTACCTGAGATAGTGAGGAATTGCTGTGCCACCTTGTGGATTGCACCACTCTGCCGTGCTGTGACCGCTTCAGAGGAAAAATCTCTGCAGCATCTCTTGATTGACACGATGTCATCTCCTTGTCAAGCACAGGAATGGAGCTCAAGGGTTGCATTCCCTGACGGCTCGGAGCCTGCGGAGAAATGCCAGGGAGCCGGCAGGCAGTTGTGTTTTTTAATAGAAACCAGGCAAAAAAAGAAGATCTGTCATTTCCTCACTCAATATTTCGGTGACTTCTAGAGACCATTATGAGCTACTTTCCCTCCCCTTAAACTATCAGAGGCATCTACAAACAAGCGTAAGCACACCTGCTTTAAAAGTGTGCTCCATTTTTGGATCATTATTAATTTTAAGGAATGACTTGCAAATGTTATGCAAGAGCATCTGTCTGCATTTACATATCACAGTGTGCGTGTGTGCGTATGTGTGTGTTCATGTAGATGCATGTAGCACAGTCTTTGCAAAGGACCAGATAAATTATGGTTGTGAACTGTTGATTAATGAGCTCACCATGCTGGAGTAGTTTCACCTTGTTTTCATTCATTTGTATGCACTATATGATGAGGAAAAAAGGGGGTGAGGTACAACAGCTGTGTGTGTCTGAGTGTGTGTGTGTTTGTGTGTGCGGGCGGGTGGGAAGTTTTCAGTGGGAGACAAAGTTGAGAGAAAGACATAAGTGGGTGAGTAAATAATAGAAAATGAGACCCTTGATCATGAAGTATAGTGTATGCAGGTACAGTATTTCATCCTCTGAATGAGAGCCACTTCATCTCTTCCTCTGCTCTGTAAGAGTCTATTTCACTGCATAATGTGAGCAATTAGGTCTTGGCCATGAATAATGTTTGATTTATTATCTCAACAGCTGTCACTCTTTGAACAAGAAATGCCTCAGCTAGATAATTTATTAGAGAGCTGATGTAAGGGGAATAATATGTCTTGGTTGAATGGAGGTTCTTACCTGATTATTTTTTACTTTTGGTTATTATCCCCAAATAAGACAAAGGGCATGCACTTTACACTGCAGAGAGGTGGTTCTTCCAATAAGCAAGGGAAGAAGGGCAAGTGAGCTTACGAGGCGACTCTTGAGCGCCTCCAAGCCACGTTAGCCGGGACTAGCATAACACGCTCTTAATCTTCAAACAAAGTGAAATGTTTTTGTGGTTAATGTAAGTCAAGGACTCTGGAAACCAAAACACAAATTCTGTCCACCATGAGTTACACTGAATTTTAAGAGCGTACACTGCAAAAACTTTTTAAGATACATTTACTGAACAAGTAACATTTGAGCGAGATAGAGGGACTTGTTTTAAGACATCTTAAATATCTTGTTAAGTCAAACAATCTCGAAATGATCTTGTTTTGAGTTGTAATTTAGAAGAAACAAGGTTTATTTTACATTTCATACATTTTTCAAGCTGAGATCTTATTTGTAGAAGACGGATAATCTTAATTTAAGACAAACACTACTTGATTTAAGTTAATGCATTTTATTTGAGATTCTATCAGAAAACAGCTCCATTGATGAAAGAAAGACAGAAAGAAAGAAACATTTTTTTTAAGGGTGTGTTACAGTTTTCAGGCACTGTTTCTTCTAAATCAGATAACAATATACATCCTCAAACTACATGCACACAATGAAACACCTATTTTTGAGTGTAGCTGGCTTATCCTACAAAACAACATGACTGAACATTAGTATATCCAGCTAACTATGAGAAGAAATTATATCTCAAAATGCTCAAATTAAACTTTGTAATCATATTTCAAGTACAAGATGGTCTTAAACCTAGAGAAGTACCGCTGTAATACAACTCAAATCAAGGTGAATATATCTCAAATGAAGAAGTTGGCATGAAATGTATTAATGACAAATTGCAGCTTCAAATTACCAGTA
Organism: Notolabrus celidotus; assembly: GCF_009762535.1. Taxonomy (NCBI): domain Eukaryota; kingdom Metazoa; phylum Chordata; class Actinopteri; order Labriformes; family Labridae; genus Notolabrus; species Notolabrus celidotus. The sequence goes on along the minus strand of NC_048294.1, from coordinate 14,409,772 downwards.
ATAATAGAACAGGTAGAATAATAATAATAATAATTATAATAATTATAATAGAACAATTAGTATTTTTCACTCAAAAAAAGATTTTTACACTTTCATTTGTTTTAAATGCAGGAAAGCACTGCAGTGTATTTATTAGTCTGATTATATTTGAGCTTGTTTGGCTTACTTCTTTTTTTTCTAGTGACCAAAGCGCAAGACTAACTTTTTTCATTACCAGTTTCAAGTTTCAAAACCAGTTTTAATAGTCCCAAAAATAAAAATAATGTTTCTTTATTTTCTTATCTTCATCTATTCCTTTCTTGTTTTTATATCTTCACATCCAATGTGGTTAATTAAGGAATTATTAAACTATTTTATTTCAGCCAAAGCAAAGTTAATTATTACTCTTAAGGTGGAAAGACTGGATTGTGCTGACTTTCATTTTGTTTTTGTTTTTCTTAATTAGGAATGTTTTACAAAAATATAATTAGTGTTCCTTCAAATGAAGTCTGGTGTCTTTACAGAGAGGCTGTATCTGTGTTTAAAAGTCTGTTATTCATTCAAAAATGTCTCTCTTAGATGTTCTTTCATAATGTTGTCAGATATAACAAGATGAGCCTTTGACAACAAAAAGCACTTTAAGCGGATTTGCCTGAAGTGTGAAAATTTGCCTGCAGAAATTACACAAAGCCCATTTCATGGCTGCACAAATTCATCCACATATGTCCACATTAGTCACTTACACACAAAATGTGGAAAACATGGGAAAATACTGTATGTGTAATACTTTTTAAAATTCAAAAATCATAGCCGCAGTTCACTGTTAAAAGTCACATGTTACTCTGAACCTGTACTCTGAGTCCTTCAATGTTTTCCCCCATTCAACACTGTAACCAGAGTAGCAGTAGTTGTATATGGAGCCATTGAAGGGAGGTAAACTCTGTCACACACAGCAGAACTGTGTTGGCTACAAACAGCTAACAGCTATTGGTCAACAGTTAATTAGCTTTACTGCAAGCGGCAACCTCTGGTCTTGAGAAATCAAGCTGATGAGGAAGTGCTAAAAAACACATGTTCCTCGAGTGTCTACTTGAGGCTGGCTGCAAAAGCCCTGGAAAGCACACATACACACACAAACACACACACACACACACACACACACACACACACACACACACAAAATCAGGGTCACGGCTGACTTGACATGCAGGTAGCCGCGCTATATCTGTTAGTAAGGAGGCTAAAGGCCCACCTCAATGCCAACTCTGCCTCTTGCTAGTTTCACCGAAAGTTAGGTTGAGTCAGCATGTCCAATATGGAAAGCCTCAAAACACTTCATAAACCAATGGGTGACATCACTATGTCCATGTTTTATACGGTCTTTGCTCTTATTCAGCAAATTTTCTCATAGACTCACGTTAGCAACCTCTGTCTATAATGAGCTTACTGATCTTTTCTGGATGGGCTGCAAGGTGGTGCAGTGGGAAGCTGCCTTTCTGTGTGGAGTTTGCATGTTCTCCCCGTGCATGCGTGGGTTCTCTCCAGGTACTCCGGCTTCCTCCCACAGCCCACAAACATGCTCTTCAGGTTAACTGGTTACACTAAATTGCCCGTAAGTGTGTGAATGGTTGTCTGTATTTCAGTGTTTGCCCTGTGATTGGTTGGCGACCTGTCCAGGGTGTACCCTGCCTTCTGCCCAAAATCAGCTGGGATAGGCTCCAGCCCTCTGTGACCCCGAATGGGATAAGCGGTCAAGATAATGGATGGATGGATGGATGGTCTTTTCTGGATTTGGGTGCAATCTAACATTAACAAGAGTGTCCTCTTACTGAAACCAGTGCAAAATACTGAGCCCTGACAGCAAGCTTTTTTTAATTGGGGGGGATGGATTAAATCAGTGCAAGGTTTAGTTTTCATTTTCTAAGAAATAATTACTCAAACATACAAACTATACACAAACCTTAAGGCGTACTCTGATCTCTGATTGTCCCAAACACATGTTTATTGTCCTCAGACTGTTGGTGTTGAGCCCTGCATGTTACTTTCTAAATTTTCATTAAGTGAAGTTATTTTGGAAATGTCCCTGTTGCTAGGATTTCCAGTGATCATATGTCACATAGTAGTCACTTTGTCTTGTCTTAATTTCTTGATCTGATGACAATTCTTACAATGTGTTAATTAATCATCAACACATCCTATAATATATGTAGCATCAAAGAAACAGCTTTGAATATGCATGTTTGGGTTGCTAACTACAGGTGTGACAACAGCATTTGTCACAGAAAAATCAATTTCATCTCTAAGCTGTATTTAATTATAGTGATGAATAGTATATGTCATGTTATATTCAAAAAGTGAGAAAAAAAAAAACACTCCTAAGCTTCACAGATCCTGCAGTTTTACAATCCGTCCTGACAACTTGCAGCACACGCTCTTGCAAGCGTGTGCAAAAATTCCTTCTTAACAAATCCTCCTCTGGCTCAGCTTTCCTCCATGATGATTCTTCCTTGACTTGTTGGAGAGGACCACTGACTCGGGAGATATCAAGCTGTGGCAGTCGGCCATGAACTTGGCTGCGTTTGCTGACTCAGGCGAGGACATTAGCATACAGCTGCCATTAGCTGAGCTGCAGCTGCTGCAGACGCCTTCCTTTGCTAAATGGAAGAGATGGTATGTCGGGCTAAAGCGTGACAGGGGGTTCATAAGAAGTGCACTTACAGTCCACAGAGACCTATGCTGACGCCTTCGACCTGTCCTTATGATTGATAATACTGCCTTGATAATAGTGTATTGTTTTGGTGGTTTATTACTTAGAGCGATATAATTAAATGTGGAAACACTTCCTAGCTTACACATGCATGCTAAGAAAAGTACAAATTAACATTTATTTTGGGGGCAATCGAGTTGCAGAAAGTAGAGTAAACTGAGCCTTTTCTGCTTGTTTCCATTCCGCCAGAGAAAGCCATCTTTTCATGTCTAGTTGAAGCTGCATCCCATTCTGTCAGGGTTGAGGTGATGTTGCAGGCAGATTGCTTATCCGTCAGGATCACGGCAGACACAAACAGGTTGCTGATGCTGCTTCTTAAACCTGTCTCAGTCAGGCCTTGATCATCAAATCTGTACCCTGTCTCCCATGATATATTGACAGCATCGCATTCGTCTCCCCTCCTTTCCCCTGCGAGCTGAATTCCTGGCCAATCCTGAGCCTGGTTACCGGGCCATCATAAAGAATGTATGACAGGACCTTAGAGCGGTGAGGGATGGCTTCGGTGAAGCCGGCAGGGATGGTGAAGATGGAATAACGCAGGTGTGGCGGCACATGGCAGCTTGACTTACGGCCTTGAATCCTTTCACGAGCACCTTGAAATCTCTGAGTGTGGACAATGTTTGAGAAGTTTTCGAAACCAGCATGAAACAGATAGAAAATTTGATGTGCTGTGGTTATTAAAGCTGAAGGAGGAGGGCCATGCGAGTTCAGATTCAATTTAAAACCCTCACAAGTTGAAGGCAAGTTTTGCATATTGGATGTTTGTAGCTGAATCCTTGTGTTTGAACTCATTAAGATTTAATATGACTTTTTTAGGGCAGTTCCCAAGAACACAGTTCAGATCTGGTGTTTCATTTGTCAGTTTATTTTTTCCATGACCACCAGAGACACAGATGAGTTACATACAGCTTACCCATTTACCAAAGAGGTTGAATTCCCAGGAACTGTTGATTGGTCATGGTCTAAAAACCTCAAACTGCAAGTTCTCTTCACAAATTGAGATCTCAAGAGATAAACCAGAGACCTAGATCAACACAATCGGCATGACAGTGACGTCAAAACTAATTAAGATTGCCCGTGTGGCACAATGGTACCAATCTGTGCTGGGTGGGCCCGGTGTCAGCATGGGCCAGCGCAAGGTTATTTTTCTCCCATTGTTGGAGGCTTAGAGACACCTCCGGAGGGATCCCTGCAGCCAAGACACTATTATCTGTCTAAGGTTTGGGGACAATCACACTGTTCCTCTCTCATTTCTCGTAAAGGTCCCTCTTCAATTAATCTCAGAGCCAAATCTTTTTATGCTCTCCTGTACAGCTCCCGTGAAAAGAGACTTTTTCAAAGAGACTTGTGAACCAGTTGGATTTTGGCGTTGAAAGGGAACAAAGAGGGATTATGTCATATAGAGTAAACTAGGAGAAGAGAGGATGTAGCCAGGTGACTGTGATTATGTCCCGATAAAGTGGGGCTGCCACGTCTGAGAGCAGATCATCAACTTAACAGAGTCAGCACTGTAAATGTGAAGAACAAGCTGTTCTTTACGTTCCACTAAAGGTCAGCTGGGAACAATTTAAGACATCAACTATAATATTTCAATGTGCAAATAACAGAAATTATTTAGCTGCAGAGTTTAACTAATACGTTAAATTCCCAATTCTTTTTTAATCAGAGCAAGCTTCATCTCCTTTAAAGCTCCAGTGAGGAGTTTTTAGCTGGTTATGGAACAGACTGAAATTAACAGTGATGCAGCTCGATGAACTATAGATCTGTGTACCTCCAACTTCTTTAAAATGTGTGTGCACATTTTAGCAACAGAAGCAGTGTTTTGCTCCATTTATTCAGATGTGTTAGCAAGCTTTAAACAGCCCTGCTACCCGCATCAAATTGTCTGCTTTATGCATGGTTGGTTGCCAGATCTGATATTCCTCCCGCTGACTTTTTTGGTGCAAAAAGTCAACAAAAAAGTCAAGAATAGGTTGCAAGAATAACGACAACCGGCAACCAGCATTACCGGAGCTCACACAGTACTTTATGTCCACCTCAGCCGCCGCCCTAATCTCTTCCACCTCCCCTCTCCTGGCTTGGTTGGAGGTTGTGTCGAGCCTGCTATCTTCACAAGAGGAACGCAAATGGCTTACCACTAATGAAGATGGGCTGGTTAAGTGCCTAATTTGTTCAGATGTCAGCTTGACACAAGACAGACAGGGTCCACATTGATCGTGCATTCATTAAGTGATTATGAATGCTGGATCGATAAAAGTAATTTTAAAGAGTTAGCAATTTTATTATTACTGTTTTTAATAATTCGTTTTAGATATTATAAAACAATCAATTGTGAATAAATGATCTTGTTAATTGATCAATTGACTCAATATAACTGTGAGATGGTTATTTCAGGATATAGAATACTCATTACTGTTTCAAGCTTAATAGAATTTAATTTTCTGGAAATATCCCTTCCCAAACGGCACACTGGTTACATCAGCTGATGAAATAAGGAAACAGTCCTCACGAGAGCATCTTTTTTTTTTTTTTTTTTTCCTGTTTGTTATTATAATGTCAAATACTCATCAGATATGTCTTTAATGGAAAAACTAAAGGCATCTGCAGGAGGCACATTTGGCTGAAAGTCACCAGTTAACAGGGTCACTTTTTCACCAAAACACCAGGACATCTGTGGCCGCAAGCTGTATCCAACTTAACTTCTCTCTCTCCCTGTTTTTCCCCAAAAAGCCTTACAAGATACTATGACATATTATCTAAAAGTGAAATTAGTAAAGACATAATTAGTCTTATTGGAGTCAGGTTTATACATTAAGATACAATACATCATAAATCAGGTTTATTTGTGCTATTCTTTGGTGCAGCATGTTTACTATTGTGTTGCATCACCTCTTAAATAACCACTGCTCTGTAAACATTTGGGAACCAAAGAGATGAGTTTCTGTAGTTTTGAAAGTGAAATGCCCTTTTTTGCTTGATATAAGATTTCAGCTTCTCAACAGTTCAAGTCCTTTTGTTGTAAATTTTGTGTCATGATGCGCAAAATGTTTTTAATGAGTTACTGCTGGCAGGCCAGTTAAGCCCCCATTCTCTTCTACCACAAAACCATACTGTATCCATTCTTAATGTTTTATCCAATGTCTTCCCTAAAATGGGATTGTCCAATTTAGACAACCTCTTTAGAGCTGAGGAAGCGAAAAGAGAATGTCAAGTTTTCCAGAGAAGTTGTTGGCATTACTAGATCATGTTTGTATATGGTTTCCTCATTCTACAGTTTGAACCTGCATTTGTGTACTATGCAACAATGAACTGTGTTCACAGACAGTAGTTTTTGGATTTAATCTTATGCCCATGCAGTGATTTCCACTACAGAGTCATGGCTTTTTATTAATGCAGTGCCACCTGAGGATCAAAAGATCATGACCATCCAGTATTGGTTTTCAGCCTTGTACTTTTTTGTGCAAAGATTTCTCCAGATTCTCAGAATCTTTTAACAATATTATGTACTGTAATGATCCTTGAATTCTTTTAAGTTGCATCGTTCTGTCATCAAATTTAAAATTAAAAGCAAAAAGGTTTCATGAATCAATTACATTTTTCAGTTTCAACAGTTGATATGTTGTTTTGCACTATTTTCAATTAAATATAGGCTTTCATTGATTTGTAAACCATTAAATTCTGTTTAATATTTTACACAGCAGCAACTATTTTGGAGTTGTACATTCACTTATATCAAATGGCTTTATAAATGCATACATTATTTGTTAGCATCCTGTTTCCACAACACGATTTTCCCTTTAAAATGTGTGCTTTCTTCTCAAACTCTGTGCAGTAAGAATTACCCGGCATGCCATTTGGCCTTAACTTCTTAAATTAATCTCACTGATAAGACAATAATGGGCTGATAGTAAATGTTATTTAAAAGATAAATCACTCTGCATAAAGACAGAGAGCGACAGAGAGAGTTACTTTGTCAGTAACCGGCAGTACCATAGAGACAAGTAAAATTGAAACTAAATTGGAATCTGTACCGACTGCATTACAAACTAATAAATGCACCTTAAAATGCTCCAGTTCAAAAACTTGAACAATTTAAAACCAACAAAACACCCTGCGTTTATTTGTTACTCAAAACAAACCTTCTCTCCTTAACCAACCTTGCTTACATGTAATCAGTAGAAAATAACCTTGGAAAATGCAAACAAGGCAATTGTGTTTGGGTTGATTAATTCATTTCAGAATTGCTGTGCCTGACTGCGTGTGGAACACAGCAAGATTAATTTAGGGAATTTATGAATTGCACAAAAACAACGGCTTTTGGAGTGCAAAGATGAATGTTTATTTGGATACAGCAGCCGAGTTATAATGTTACTCTCAGGCCTGAGCAGTGTGGTGCCACACACACCTACACAAAAGCACACACATGGAGTCAAAGTTGTTTTAAAGTCAAATGGATTGTAACCGGAACCTGAGATGCACTCTGTTCCTTTACTCTGAGGATTTGGTAATGTGTAGAACAAAAGAGATCTGAATAATTTATCTGCCACAGCATGCATTGTGGTCATACACATACAAGTGTTAGTTTCCGAGTCAGTGTGTGAAACTCTAAACATGCTCATGAGCTGAAGTGGCAAATACACACATATTCTTTACCCAACTACGTCGTAGAAGACAGATGATTGTGTAGAATAAAAGACAGAAAAATGAAGAAGTAATTATTAAACTCAGTATACGAATAAAATGCAACTTTCAATTAAACATTTCTCCAGGTGCAACACTAACTCCACCTTAACCCTTATGCCCATGCTTATGAATTTTTTTCACAACTTAAATTACGTTCACTAAATGAAACGACTTTCGACTGGGGCTTTGTTAAATGGATGAAATAAACACATCCCGCTAAAACGACAGTACCTTAGCTTTATTTTGATGTGCACAGCAGAGGTTTGATTGAAATGAAAGCACAGCCTTAGAGAATAAATCCAGCTGGGTGGGGCAGAGGAAGATGACTGGAGCTGCAGGCTTCAGGCAGCACATGCTGCACAGTGGCAGAGCCAGACTTTTCTGACTGGGGTTGCCAAACTGGCGCACTGACTTTTGTAGGGGTGGCCAGGCGTGGTAAACATTATGGGCTTACCCAAAATCTCAGAGGGTTATCTCCATTTATCACAATCTACTTTAGCTTCTGTTAGAAAAATAATAATTCTAGTTCTATTCTTGTATATCATTTAATTTAAACTCAACAGCGTGGCAGTATTTTAAATCATTTTGATCTTCCCTCTTTCAGGGCTGAAAAAGAAGATGTTTGTCCAAAGTCACCATTTAAAAAAACAACAAAATATAATGTTCCACATTGAAATGCAAAGCAACTATGAGCAGCCTGTTGGAACACAACCTAAATAGTTGATTTAAATATAAGTGCTGCCTCTGACTAGGCAGATAGCCAATCATGGTCTTGGATTTTTTGATGGCCACTGGGATGGCCAGTCAGATATCAGGGTGCCCCTATGATGCTTTAATGAAGCATAAGGAGGCGTTTCCACTGCCGGCTTTTTTTGCACCATAGCACCCACGACCTCATTTTCTGAGCGCTTCTCACCAGCGTTTACTGTTGCTGGGAAACGAAAGGAGTCACTTTGTCACTTCCACATCCCGTCATATCTGTTTTAAAATGCTCTGTATGCTTCATACATGCTTTCATTCAACGGCATTTTAACATGAAACTTTAAGAAATATTGATAGAGATCATGTCAGAGAATCAGCAGCAGCTCCAAACCAGGAAATGATATCTTGAAAAAACGAGTGTGATAACTTTTTTTCCTCCGCACGGACCTCCGCCGTTGTGTTAACAAAGTTGATTGCAGAAATCCCGCCCCTTCTTGATTCTGATTGGTCGATGATCAAGAAGTGACATTGATGAGTGCAGCAGGGTTATAAAAGTTGAACTGTTTTCAACTGAGAGCGCTCAGAGCGCTGCGACAAAAATAAGCTGACGCTGAAAGCGTTTTTGCGCTGATGGCGCTGAGGGCTGAAAACGCTGAATCACATAGTTTGAATAGAAAACTAGCGCTGCCACCGCCAAAAAAGCCGGCAGTGGACATGCCGCCTAAATAAAAAAGATTGACTTTCTCTTCTTTTTTAAGTTTCTGTATAATAACAAGCATATTTGAATATAAAAAAAAACATCAGTATCCATTTCTTTATGAGCCTTTCTGAATACATATTTAGATCTAGGCTCATCCCTAATACTTGAGTACAATAATGATGTACTTGTACTTGGTTACCTCCATTTTCATGGGCAATTAAGCAGTGTCTTTCAGGAGTTTGTTAGTCCTGCAAAGGCTTAAACTGGGCACAAGCTTATCACTCGCACACCCTGTTTTATCACATAACACTTGTTCTTACTTTTATTCAGTAAGTTAGAAACAGTACCTATATAAGCAGCAGAGTAACCACATACCATGCCACATACATACATATAAAACTAAATTGTATCCTATCAAATCCCTCTAATAATCACTACATCAACACACACACACTGGGGAAAAGTGTCCACACTTGAAACAACTGGGTCTTGCTGAGCAATGAAAAATTCAGGTGTTTCATGTGATTAATTTTTCTCGTTGATTTGACAAAAACACTTTTGCTGTGTGGAGAAAAGCTGCATTATGATATAACTACAGCTCCATTTGGCCACACTGAGGCTTTTTGCTTTTTTGTCTTGAAGAAGCGCTGTAATGGGGACTTCATCTTTTTTCTTCTGGGGGCTATTCTATAAAAAGGTGCCGGCGCTTGAGGTCCCAGTGGTACCTATTACGGCAGCCTAGTAGTCATTAATCACGGACGAGTAAGCATTTCAACGCAGCGTCCGCACAGAGTTTCCAATAGCCATTCATTAACAGTTTCCAGTGCCATCTCTTTTCTTAGCACCTGCCCCCTCCTCTCCATCGCTCCCACCTGGACTCCACGGAGTTGTTCCTTTTCTTGCTGACGTACCTGCTTTTTTATGTCGTCTGTTATGTTGAAGAGAGTGTGCTCACCATTCTGGGCTGTGTGGAAGAGATCTCAAGCTAACCTTTGCAAAAGTTCTGTGCTTTTTCTTGTTGTTTTTTTTCAAGTTGTTGTTCATTAGAAAGGCCTGTTACAGTCTGCTGGAAACTGACAAAAATACTCTCTTTAATTGCATTCATCTGTCTTGGATTCTGAGCAGACGTTGTAGAGAAAGTTCCAAATTAAAGACACAGGGATGCTTTGAAGCTGTCATATAGAATCAACTACATAACAGCAAAACATGTCACTCTTAAACAACTCTTTAGCGAGCATTGCTTCATCCCTATCTGTAAAAAACGTGTGCTCTTACTGTAAGCACTGCTGTTTCATTTATTTGGCATGGGGAAATAATTCGTCACACATCATGCAATGGAGTGGCCAGTGGGGAAATTATAGCCATTATTAATGGTGTCCAAGAACTCTCAGGGGCTTTCCATTATAATTATTGACTTTTCCCTTCTTATATCATACAGTGATTGTTTTTATATTAAATTAGAGCAAGGTCAGCAACTGGAAAAGACAAAGCATGAACAACTGAGTCTGGTATGGTTTTTGTGTCAGATGCTGAAATGCAAAAACAATAAGGTTTATTTGGTTTCTGACTTTTTGAAATGTAGTTATTTCAAGCATTTCACACACACACAGTGGTAATTAAACCATAAAGTTTCCCAGGACCTTCAAACAGCTTCTTTTCACAGCACATATCATTTCTTGCTTTCATAAACAAACCAAACTGGGCCATTTAAAGCATACGGGAACATAAATCTAGATTCAAGGCAGTTTGCTTCGGCACTGAAAAAAAAAGGCAAAAAATAAAGCAGCCAGTGATTCAGCTGACCTATTTGATTGCCCAAGAGGATGATTGTTGTCCCTTTACTCATTGCTGAGGCCAATTTACCACCAATCACAGCAGGTGGCTGGAAAAAAAATCACAGCTATCAGCTGAAAAAGTTCAGTTTTTTAAACTGTCTTTTTATCGACTTTCTCCATGATTTTCCGAGTGATTATGAGTGGGTGTCAGAGCGAGCGCTTATTAGTTTCATACTCCCGGCTTAATCGTTAAGTTAGATGACAAAAACTTCTTCACAAATTGGCCTTCCATGGCACTGAAAAGGCACTATTTTCCAGAAATGGGGCATCAGGCATGTTGAGAAGTTTTTCCTTGGTGGCCAAAAACCTGACAAGACAAACCTGAGCGATTTGGCTCTCTTCACTGATTGATTAAGTGTAGCTCTCAAATCGCTAATTGATTAGCATCAGAGCTCAGAGTAACTTTCTTCTCAAAATAATTTGCCTACAATGACAGTGAACCTCCCACCTCAGCTGAACCTTACATAATATAAATCACCAGAAGAGGGATAACCCAAAGTGCTGATGAGCAGATAAGAGTGGAGATCCCTCCTCCTCAGCTTACCTCGTGTCATATAGAACGTTAACCCTGAGAGTTAGATTTCCCTCGGCAGCAGCCTAAACAAAATGATCGCTAATCATTTGTTGCCAGCTGCCTGGAAGGCCGTGGGTGTAAGTTTGCATTGATTAAATGACACAAGAGCAAGAGAGAGAATGAGAGGGAGCAGCCTTCTTTGCTTGAGTAATACAGATGACAAGGAGGAATGTGACGCACAGCAGAAGTCAGCCAATGTGGGGGTCAGCTGGGGATGAGGCCTATTACATGCCCATAGCTGATATGCTGAATGTTTGGTTTGTGAGAAGACAAACATCACTGATAAGTCTGTTCAGCATATTCACATGGTGGCAATTTGCCTTGACTGCTGCTTTAACTTTGTGCACCTGTAAGCCTATTCTAAGCTGTGAGTCATTTTAATGTTGGTTGTCTTAAAATTGTTGCTATTTTAACACTCAAGAGAGTTGAACTTGAGTGACGGTCAAACGGAAATGAAGCTACATTTTAAGGTAAAACAACATGTTTGATAACCAACCATACACTGTATGAAATATGGACGTAGTATCCGTGACGTCACCCATCTTTTTCTGAAGCGCTGTCTTGAGGCCAATCGGTGGCAACAGCCATACTGCTGCTGTCGAGCGATTGTGATGTAAAGAGGCGGGCTTTGATTCTCCTAGCCAACAGCTACAGTGTTCCCGCCTGTCAATCAAGTCAGCTGTGCCTCTCATTGGAAGACTCTTAATCTCAATATCTTCGAAATTGCCGCGTAAGGCAAAAATTCTGCCCCCGTACAGTGTGTGCCGATCGAGAAATGAGCTAACCATTGCTTAATCATTAGTATCACCGCACGGAGTTTTTTTTTTTGGCGTCATGGTGAGATGGTCCCTCTCCATCTAAGTGTCTTAGGTCTCTCTCCTTCTCTTTCCCTGCCCCTTTATATATCCTTATTTAATCTTTCTTTTACTGTCTCTTATTTTTTTTTGGCCCACCTAGGTGTGCACGCCCTCTTTTACAGAACATGATATTAGCTGTCAATAAAAGATAGGCCAGAGTTCTAAGAGCACAGAAGAAAAATGTTTTCTTACTTTTCTTTTGCTGCAAGAATAAATTGCATTAATATTTGACAGTTTGTGACAAACATGACACAAACCAGAAATATCTATGCAGACAAGAGGAAAAAAGAAGAAAGAAAAAAAAAAAAAAAAAAAAGAGAAATGAGCTAACCAGACTACACTCATTTTTGTACCAGGCTGTAAACATGTTTATTTCTGCTGTAAAGATCGGCTTTTTTTAATTGGTGTGTATGTGGTTTCCGGTACTTCCGGAGCCAGCCTCAAGCAGATCCTCGATGAACTGCAGTCTTTAGCACTTCTGCATTGGACTCATATTCTTAGACCGGTGGTTGCCACTTGTAACCAACTAGCTAACAACTAATGCTGCATTATGTTAGCTAGGGGTCGCTTTCTTGATAATATTACGCTAGCTTAATAGAAAATTCCGGGCTAGCATTACCTTAGAAACATTTGCTCACTACTTATTATGTATTGCTAACAAATGCAATGTTCACTTTTAGCAAATCTAAATTTGAAGAGCTAGCAATGCTTGATGCTAATGTTAGCTGCTTGGCTAATAGGTCATTTTGTAGTTTAACACCTCTGTTTGTCTGATGAAGATGCATTAGTTTGGTTAAGATTTGTTGAATGTACTGTACCTTTAACTGAAAAGACTTCCCACCAAAAGGAAAGCAACTTTTATACTTCTAAACCTTAGACTGTATAAATAACGTAAAGGAGTGGAGTTTGAGTCTCCTCGCCAACAGCTATGTGTTCACGTCTGGGAGTCAAGTCAGTCATGTCCTTATTTTGGCAAAAACTCGGAATCTTAATATCTTCTGAACGTCCCGTTAGAAAAAAATTCACCCCCTGTACAGTGTGTGCCGATAGAGAGATTAGCTACGTAGAGCCAAGACATTTTTTTTTTTACCAGGCTGTAAACATGTTTATTAATGCTGTAAAGATTGTCTTTTTTGAAAAGGTGTCTATGTGGTTTCCAGTGTTTCTGCAGCCAGCCTCAAGCGGATTCTCGATGAATTGCAGTTTATAACACTTCCGGATGGGCTTCATAGTTTGAGACCGGAGTTTGCCGCTTGTTCCAAACTTAACATTAGGCTACATGAAAGGAAAAAACGACTATGTTTAAATTGGTGTTTAATGACCTTGATACAAAAATAGTTAGGTTTTTCTTAACAAAAAAATTGTCCTCCAATTGGAGTGGGTCCCCTTACATGGAGGCCACTATCTTGCACTGCCATGTTTCTACTGTGGCATAAAACCCAAAAACATAAGCATTTTTGTATTTAGTGGGTGACCGCTGCTCAAGAATTTTTTGTCCTTGTTGGCCACCAACAGCAGGGGTGAGCAGGGGAGCAATTCAATCGAGAATCTGACTGCTAGATATTGCTAAAAAATAACATTTCTACACTGTACCTTTAATGCAACAGAAAGTTATCCCAGACTCACACTATTTGAACTTTTGAGTTCCCCATGATTAAGGAATCAAAGGTAAATACCCCTGTGGCCACATAAAGAATGGCACTGCCATTACTCATCTCCTGTAACAAAATTAATAGGCCAAAGTCTACCATACTGCGGGCGCATGAGTAATACAGGGTCTTGGCTGCCGGTACATTTCAGAACAGAAGCTAGCAGTACTTGCCAATTCCACGATAAATATCAAATAGTCTGGCAGCACATTTTAGAAATTGAGCTCCATGATGGAGTGGAAATTACCATCAGGCTGATGCATTGTTAAAGACAAGCAGGAACAGCTGGTGGCCTTTTCCAAGATAATCCAAGCCCTGATGTTTTTTTGGACTTCCTGCTTGTAGTAAGAGTGCCTTACTCTTTTCTACTTCTCTGTTCCTCAGAATAAACAATAAACCTATGCTCCTTGCTTTATGAATAAAATAGCATTTTTTGCTTTAAGAAGCATACACTCACACTAAGCTTACTGCTCAGGATAGAAAAAGCCTGAAACAATTTGATCAAGGAGTCTGTGAGTCTGCATGTATGCAGAATCTTAACTACTGCTCCATTAACTCACAGTAATGATGCATGCCTTCCGTCTGTTTGCCCGTTGGTGATTTGGGGATGGCACACTGTTGCATGCCGTATGCCTTCTCTCATTCTGGCCACAATTTGGAGCATCGCAATTGGAAGAGAAAGAGCAAAAATAAAGCACATCTGAGCTGAAGTGAACAAAAAGGTCTGTACTGTTAGGGCTCACAGATTCTGAGTGAGAAATAAAGGGTGTGTGAAAGCCCAGTGTAGCTTTTCTTCCCTGATGTGAAGTATATTTGTCTGCAGCACCTTTGGAGGGCTCACAAAGCAGCTTGACAACTGAAGACGTGCTTTTCATTGGAGAAAGCTTCTGTGATACAAGGGGAGAAAGCTATTTTTTACCCCCAACTGTTGTTTATGGAAAGCAAGTGTCAAAAACCACCTCAGTCTCCAAAGTGGAATTGATAAAAGTAACACTTGGAGAAGTGCATGCTCTTATTTTCGAACACACGCACTGCTGTGTGAGAATTCAGAAATTTGCTTGTATGAATCTGGAAGTCAACTTTCTGCTTTGATGTGTAGATGTGCAGAATATATTTATGCAATACTTAGCTCAGAAAGCAGATATATTTCTCAGCTGAGTGTGTATATTATTAAATTATTGCAGCACACTGTGTCGCAGGTTGTGCAGCCCAATTACTTTTATTTTTAAAACTACTGCTGTTATTCACGACTCAGAAGTTTCAGGATGATTTTAAGGCTACATTTTTTTCATACACTCAGAATGCAGGAGAATATATTTTTAGTAAACACATTATATGAATTCTTTGATCTGATATCAATGAGCAATAATTACCTGCCCCTGATGGACTATGTCCTCATAGGTCTGGAAAATGGTGGCTTCTGAGAGTATACCTCTGTTTCAAATTCCCCATTAAACAGCATTAGATATCATTGGTCCTCTGGAAAAGGTTGGTTATCAAGGTCTATAAATAAAGTTGTTTTGTCTTTTGTTTGTCTGTGGTGAACTTTCTGCAGTTTTTAAATCAACTGTTAAATCGGCACTACGGCTCATGCTGTTTATTCAGTGCTGATGCTAGCTGCGGCTCCTCCTGCTTCATATTCATTCAATCCATCTGTGTGCAATGACAACTTCACAGATGACCTCTTAGATTTCTTTGTGTTGAAACTTGCAGACTTTTTCCTTTGCTCTGTATACTTGTGGCATGTTTTTAGCAAATTGCAATGAAGTTACTCTCATCTGAAACAGTGGAAAACATCCCCACTGGTGACCCCCTTGACTCTTGATCCAGTTGTACTCTCTGTGGTTAATGGAGAACCACAAACCGCTACAGACTGACCCATAGTGTGAAGGCTTGTTAAATAAATGAAAGCATTAATTATGGGTTGATTTTGTCTGTTAAATTTGATCACTGGAAAAAGGAATCATAACAAATTCCCTTTATCGGTCGATGATTTATTGAACAGAAACATCCGTGCATAGTACATTCCTTAAGTTGTAATGTTGGACTGATTGCACGGTCTTCATTGTGCGTACAGTTCTTTTGCTGGAATTCCCCTTGGACCAATATTCAAGAGCTAACCTCTTCAGCAAATGAAATTCTGCTATTGCCCTGTCACATTTTCAACACCATTATCCTATTAAATGAAAATCCCCTGAGAGACTTGATCAGTGTGACTAACCTCGTTGTTCTGCCTCAGAACCTCATCAGATATGTTTCTGAGTGCAGTGGACCCATGCAGCAATTTGTGCTTCCTCTATCTACTCTGCAAGAACTCCAAATACACTTTTTTTCCAGCTAAGATAAGGAGTGGTTAATACGTTTGTTGTGTCAGTTCTTAAAAATACTAGACTCTCCTATTCTTCTCTGACTGTAGCTAGAGATAGTCTCTTTCGGAGGGTCCACGGTATCTCTCACTCTGTAATTAATCACCAGTGGTAGTGCGCTATCAACCTTTGCCACACTTGTCTGGATGTTTAGCCTAATGTAGACCAAAGGCTTTACATTATGCCCTTATGATACTGAGTGGTTTATAAGAGGTCTGCAATATAGACAAGGGCTATTCACAGTTAGTGCTAAGCTTTACTTTCCATGTTAAGGAAGTCTGATTGGTTGAGATGCAACTAGGCTTTCTGTTTGCTTCTTTGGCCTTAGTGAGGATTTTCATTGTTTGAACATAAATAACAGTGACTACACCCACCCACCCATAAAAAAAGTAATATATATACCCAAAAATAAATAGATGAACATAAAAAGAAACAATGTGATTGATACATAATTGATACAAGCTTTTGGCTCTTTGACAAATTTAACAAATAAGTTTTATAGTTATAGTTATATATAGTTATATAAATCAAAGTTTGTTCAAGTGGCTTTGTAACTTCAGTTTGTTTAATGTCATATTTTAAATTAGATATTTTCTGACAAGGTATGCTGTTATGGAATTAACCTGATTTTGGATCTACAATTAAATGTTGGGCATACGGGCACCCTGCAGGGGTGTCAAGAGGTCTGAGCCAGGTTCGGGCTGCGACTTGACACAGAAAAGACTCAATGTGTGAGTCTTAATCCTTGGGAAGAAGTTCTGAGATTAATCAAATAATTAAAGGTTCATTTCGGTTAAAACGAGATCAGTTGTGATTCTGTGTCTGGCAGGGCAGTAAGACTCTGCAAGTTACGGACTTCAGAGCAGTGAAGGGAGGGAGAGAGAGAGAGAGAGAGAGAGAGAGAGAGAGAGAGAGAGAGAGAGAGAGAGAGAGAGAGAGAGAGAGAGAGAGAGAGAGAGAGAGAGAGAGAGAGAGAGAGAGAGAGAGAAGACCAAATATAGCTGTCCGCATATTAAATGTAAATGTTCAAAGTGTTGGCTGTGTTTTTGTTGATTGTTACTGTTCTGTTTTTTGTTTTGTTTTTAACTCTGTAAAGCAATTTGAATTGCTCTTTGTATAAATGGTGTTTTATAAATAAACTTTCTTTGCCTGCCTTGCCTTAAGCAGGTGTTGAATTTTGCGCCCTCTCTGGACAAAAGTGGTATCTCTTGTCTTTTGTCCTGTCCTGTCCTGTAATTTAATTTTGTCCTGTTTGCTGCCACTGCAGAAAATTCCACTTCACAACGATAGGTTTTTGAGTGCTGCTTGGCTTGTTGCAATCTCAGGATATTACATCTCGATTTTAACCCAGAATGTAGCTGAAGTAATCTCTATCATAATTTTAGGCGGGGATAAAGCCATATCTTAAGAAGGATTCCTGGTGTTTCCTACAAGATGCAGCTTTCTTTTTCTATAAAGTGTTAGGCTCTTCTGCTGTCTCAATGATGGGTCTTTTCCCCATTTAAAAAAAAGCTTTTCAGAGACGATTGTTTTTTACTCATTTTAGCTAGCTTGTGGGCTTACATTTTTGGGCATCACAGCTTTGACAGTGACAGATATGTGTCAAGTCTTGACAGTGAAGATGCACAGATGTATATGATGGGCAGAGAATCCTGTCAGTTTTCAAAATAAAATACCCTGCAGACTGAAAGTCAAAAAGGGAAATGAAATAAATGATTGCTTAGTTCTGTGCGGCCGGTCACAAATGATCCACGACCTGGTGGCTGAAGACACATGATGTAAAGCACATCTAAGTTGTATCATCGCATTTTGTGTTTTAAATTCATCATTGAAGTTTTCTTTTAAGTTGTTAGTGTTTGTTCCTACTGTGCACCATGGAGGAATCATTTTGTCTTTCACAAATGTTCCCTCCATGTCACGGCGAACTTTAATCAAGATGCTGTTGCAATCATTCAGACACAACAACCTCACATTCAGTGCTCCACCTTGGAGGCCTACCTTTTCTTTGTTCCCATAAAAATTAAAGTAGAAAATGTTTGTTATTAGACTTGGCATGAGTAGTTTGTCCCTGACGTCTCTTTGCAAGCCATTTGCAAGCATTGCATCACTGAATCTTTTTATTTCCAAATACATTATTAACAGTGAGTTTGTAACAAGACAATTTAACCCACCCCTGACCTTACACCCAAAATAAGTCAGTTTCAACTACCCAGCACATGAACAGTGTTATGTCATCTAAACTGGAGCCTGTCACAACTGCTTTCTAATGACTGCGTTCCTCGCTGGCTTTGATGTGTAACTTGTCAATCTAACCTACAGTCTAAACTAGAAACTAGACTGTTTTGCTTCACATGAGACAGAAAACAGCAAAAGACTTTTAAATACTTTGATGCAAAACCTTAAATCCCTTGTAACATTTGGGGTGAAAAATATTCAGTCGCACATTTCTGCCCCGTATCAGAGCTGAGAATATCGTGCACCAGGAGGCAAGAGAGACACTACATCAGGGACCAATTTACATCATGACACTGTCAAGATGGAGCCTCGGAGGTGTTACATCTGGAGGTGACTTGCACTGAGCATTCTAAAATTATGTGCACATATATTTGAATATTATCAAGTTCATTCCGTACTGAGCATGAAAATCTTGGGAACATGCAAATCGCTGGAGAAAATAAGTAGAAATATCTTTGCCATATAGAGAGAACCAAAGCTAGCTGCGGTGATATTATGATTAAACATCTTCACAACATTTTATTTTATTAACTTTATTTATCCTTCATTCCTCCAGGAAGGTCCCTTTGAGATACCATGTTTCTTCTTTTGGGGAGTTTTGCTCAAAGGGCATACTAATTTCATCACAGAGCAAAATTTGTAATTTATTATTCAATACTGAACTAACAAGTGGTGCTTAATGTTCATTTACACATTAACTAATCTGCTTTTGAATGTCAAATCAATCCAGATGATGAAACTATCATTATGGGGAAGAAAACACTGTTGCCATCATACCTTTTTTTTTTTCTTCTCTGAGAACATCAAGCCTCCTTTTGAGGCTTTCCTGCTCTGTTCCTGATTCAACAGCCGATTTAACATTCGACCCAGTTTCAGCGAGGTTCTCTACTGGGACACAACCCAGAAGTGTCATCCAGCAGAACCAGAATAATAAGGCCCCTCCACTCTGAAAAGGAAAACAAAATATACCCCTGTTTACGCTCTATAGATTAACACACAAGCACAACATCTTACAAGATGGGTGATCTGCTTATTTAAGAAGTGAACACATAGTCATCAAGTTGCATTAGTGCAATCAATGTGGACAATAGAAGGGGTACAGAAAAGTAGACAGAGTAAGTACAGTGTAATCCAATACAACACATCTTATGTTAAAGGCTATTTATGCACACCCTGCCCCTGTGATGTTAATTTGGTATGGAAATGACAGCCAACAATTTCATGTGACCCTTAGGAATGTGATTAGTATTATAATGCCATGTAATTAGTCTTACCATGCCGTACAATCATCTGTAGCTAACGTGATCACAAACAACCTGATTAAATTCTCTTACTTACTTTCAAAGAGCTAGTAACCGCCTGCCAGAAGGTCTCTCAGGGAATTTAATGTTTTTACTCAAGTTAGCAGAGTACATATTGTCCCTGAGGTGAACTCCGATGCCAGCTCAATTACCAGCAGTCTAATTATAGGAGTGAAGATATTGACATTGTAGTCTTCATCATGTTTAACCTAAAAAGGTCAAGAAAAGTCAAGGAATTTTAACAATTATTGTTGTGCTGTACTCTTATGCCCTTGTGGCTACAATAGTGAAGCATTCATAACTGGATTGAAATGCTAAATTTAGAGTTTTAAAGCTAAATGTTGAAGCTAAGTGTTGAACACTTAATTGTTCGACGTAACCTTATAGCCCTGTGACATGACCCTGAGTAAAATCAATATCACACATCAAGTTCCAAATCTGCTGTATTGTTGTTGTACTGCTACTTAGAGTGCCAGAAAATGCATTAGTGGATACTAGTTCATCAATCTACTTCAGCTTTTGGTACTGCACCATTTATCAAATACATTTATCAAATTTAGCTAATTATTCTTAGCTCCAGCTCACTATTACTTTTTTGTTTGCTTGTTTAAATAGGCTTCCCATTTGACTATTATTGATTACTCCCTTTATGAATCGCCTCTTTACTGTGCTGGTGGGGAATTTAGTGACCCTGTGAACCTGAGAGCTTCTGTCAGGAGCCCCATCCCCCTGTAAGTTTTCCCAAGGCAAATTGGTCCCAAGAAAACCTCATTACAAGTAGGAGCAGAGTTCCGAGGGGATGCTGTCTGGCAAGCTTCCTGTGGTCTGGCTCTCATCCATGAGGTCTGGTTGGGCTGAGCCTGAGGGCGTCTCATGGAGCTGTCATCTTGTAGGCCAACCACCCACAGTGATACGATGTGGATCAGGTGCATCTTAAACTAAGTGGACGGCAAAGGCAGGGACCTTGGTGTGCTGATCCACAGCAGCATAGACTGGTTCTTTGGATGTGGAGCATCACCTCTGTTGTGGATAAGGAGCCCAAACTGGTGGGCGGGGTGGAACATTACAGACTCGATACAGTTTGGCTAAGGTCTCATAAAGCTCTGGTTCTGGAACCAAACCCCTGGGGTGGGCTCCTTTTAGGAGGTAGTCTGGCTACCTCCTTTTAGGTAGCCTGGGGCAAGACGTACCAGACACCCTTGGGAGGGACCCTTCCAGGGGACTCCATATAATTACTTGGGGAAACGTCAATGCCCTCGTGGGCCATGTTTGAAAAACCTAGTGGGAAGTCATCAGGAGGAACAGCCTGCCTGATCTGAACCCAAGAAGTCTTCTCTTAATGGCTGTCATGGGTTGGCCATAACAAGCATCATGTTCAAGCCAAGAGTAGCCCAAAAGTGAACCAGGAACTGGAACAGTCCAGGCCAAAGATCAGTGATTGATTTTTTTGTCATATCTTTAGATCTGTGGCCAAATGTCTCGGACACTTGGGTGAAGTAGCTGATCTTCACCTTGTGGTGGATTTGATCACATGGTGGGGGAGACTGCTGAATAGACCTGGCAAACTTAAATGCCTTACCTTGGCATATCTCAGTACTTTTGGCAAGACATACTTTCTATAGAAGTTGCTATTTAAACATTAGCTAGCTACCTTTCAGACATTTATCCAATTCTGTTGGCTATCTTAACATTTATCAGGTTTCTTTAGTCTAAATAATACAGCCATTATTTGTACATTTTAGCTAAATTTTTAAAGAGCATTCATATGATTATTTGAATCATTTATCAGATTCATGTAGCTTTTACAACCATTAAGCAAGCTATAACTCTTTGCCAAGACTATTTCCTGAACTTGTAGGTTTCTTTACTGTCCGGCTGATAACTTTCATGCAATCACATACCAATTTGTTCAGGTATTACAGATGACTCAGTATCTGGGTTTTTGTGTTTTAAAAAAATATAATTTATTTTTCAAATGACTTGAGGTCATCAACAATCTTTGCACATAACCTTTGTGCAACAGCAGCAACCTCCTGGGTAGGGGTGGGAATTGATAAGATCTTATCAATGTCAATGCCATTGTCGATTATGCTTATCAATCCAATTCCTTATCAATTCTCCTAACAATTCCGGAGTATTTTTTGAGGGGGAAAAAGTAGTTCTACACAGTTTTCCACACCAAAAGGAACAATATTATTTTTATCAAAATTCAGTCTGCACAAGACTGAACATGAATATATTCAACTTGAACATACTGAACGATAGGTTGACCTCATTTTCGGCCGCGTGAGTCCAGGCGTGGCCTCTCGAGCCTGGATGAAAAGACTTTGAATTTGGAGAGGAAAAATGCTTTTGCTCTTAGGGTCATCGTGGAGGTATTTTACCCACTCTCTGTGCCTCATTTTCAGCCACGTGAGTTCGGACATGGCCCCTGGAGCCTGGAGGAAAATACTATAATAATTTCCTTGTGGTTGAAGGAGTTCTGCGTCGCTGAGTGTGTGACGTAACGCAACGTAACGCAACATACCGCAACGTGACGTTGTGCTGGGAAATGAATCGTTAAGAAGAATCGATAACATTTGAGGTGTACAATTCTGATGGAATTGATCAATTGGAACCGGTTCTAAGTCAGATCTGGTTTTCGATTCCCACCCCTACTCCTGGGGTACCTACTGCTGCTGTGGAGTATAAAACAGAATAAGTTGGCAGTTTTGATTTCTCTTATTTGGTATTTACTTCATTAAAACCTACTTCTGTGACAAATAATCAGTTGGGTGAACTTTGTTCCAGCAATGTCTTAAACTAATGTAAAGCGTAATGAAGCAAATAATTCTGCTTGATTTTTGTTATAATGTTTTAACCATGTATCTGGTGCTCTCATGTCTGTGAAGTAATTGCTGTGGCTTAAAGAAGTTGATTTGAACTGTTGAAATAACAGACTTCTTAACTGGACTAGGTTAGGCGTGCTGCGACATAACAAGGAGCATAGTAAGCGGTCCTATAAGATCCATACATGAGCACAAACAAGCCTTTGTGTTATCTAGGCTAGCTCGCTGTAAATTAAACCGCCTCAGTAGCTTTTTTTGAGTGTCTTTGAGAGAGCGTTCCTCTCTCCAAGCATGTTTCCGCTATCCAGTCTCCGAAGTGTTACAGCCATAATTAGCCCAGATTAATGAGGAGGCCACTTCAAAATGAAACATATGAATAATAAAGGTGTTGTTATACAAACACTGTTTCATCTCTCATTGTAACAATGCGGTTCTCGCATGGGACGGTATAAAAAAGCATGTTATCAAGTTTATTAAGGCCACTCTGACAATTTGTGCCTGTGAATATTGATGAAAGAGAAAAAGCACACTCACTATTCATGCTATATAAGCAACGGAATGTGTTTGAAAGACTTATAAAAAGCCGCAGGAATCAATCAAGTCAAATTCCCTTTTTTTTCTTGTCCCAGGAAGGAAAATAAAATCTTTCATCTATGTGAAGCATAACTGCTGTTATGAAAAATGCACTGACACTGGTCACAATGCATTAAGACTGCCCCCTTTCTACCGTTCCTTATACTTACAGATAATTAAACCCAAGGGACAGGATTGTGAGTCTACCAAGGGATCACATCAGCTAAGGGGAATAAAGCCATAGCTCTGTGAAACGATCACACTGCAAACACTGGCTTCTCTTCACTCAGGCCTTAAACTGCCTCCTGATAATCTATGTGCATGATAAGGAAGTTTTTATGCTTTTTAATCGCTACATAGTGGCTTTATTAGTCCAGATTATTAGGTCTTGCTTACAGCAGGATGCTTTGCACAGGCCTGTATGTTGATCAGAAATATTCCTGCACAAATAAAATATTCAGTATTTTGCAGCAACCACAGAGTCCCTGATAACAGGAAGCCTTCTCAAAGTGAGATGAACGAGTGGTGGTCGCTTCTGATTTCTGAATGAAAGAGCTTTCTTTTCCCCTCATTTCAGCGTCTTGAAAAAACTTTATTGATGGAACATTTCAGCAGAAATTACTTCTGAAATTGAATGCTGAAAAGGGAATCTAATTTGACTTTTTTGTTGTTTTCACTCTGTGAAGTTTACCTAAAAACGAGAACCACTATCATCCAGCTCCCTTTCCCTAAAAAAAGAGGGGAAAAATTCTAGCTTTGTGCTATGTTAAATTTAGCATGACAGGATGAAAGTTAATTTCCACATTAAACAAATGTGCTGATCTCTGATTTTGGAGCAACAAACACAAGTCGCACTGTGAGACCAGTGAAAAGTGGAGGGAAAGTGGAACAAACTTTTCCTCAGAATCCAGGCCAATGCTCTCCTCCTCTGCCAAGGGATGTTTTTTTTTTTTTTTGCATGATGCCAGTGATGCTCTCTGATTAGGTCTTTGTTTGAACTGAGTAAAAGCCCACACACAAATACTTTCCTGTTAATTGGAGTTTTTTGAAAGATGAGAGTGGGAAGGAAGAAGACAGAAAGCTTCAAAACTGAGGGAAGGAACCTAAATTTGATCTCCTGCACAGGCGGAGCCCGAATCTTCAAACCAATCATCCTTCTTCTCTGAGCTTCTTTTTTATTTTGTAACTTTATTCAGCACGCCATGCTTTTCCAGTGTAGCCGTCCTGTAGGAATAAGTAAAACCCCATCAGCAGTTATTGATAGTGGACTAGCAGACATTAACAAAGACAGTTCATGTGTTTGGCAGCATGGACCCTCAGGGCTTTGGCAATTCAGGACCAGACCTGTTTGATCTATAGAGAACACAACGTGGATGTCAGCAACCGGGAATGCTTATTTCCCTGGGGAAGCAGCCAGTGGGGACAGCAGAATCCAGCAGGCTAAAAATATATTTGTGAGAGGCGATTACAGGTATAAAGTTGGATGTGAACAGTGGAGAGGCTTTGAAATGCTAAATTATTGTCCGCTCTTCTCCTGTCACGGATACTGCGCTTAAAAGGGGATGATTGTCATTCTTTGCGGTTTTCCTTGCATATAAACTACATACTGTACCCTCTTACTAGTTAATGTGTCCATTACATGACGACATATGGAAGGCCCAATTATTTCTAGCATAGCACCAAGAAAATTGTGCCACAACTGACAATGCTGCTTTTGTACTCCTGTTTTAAAAAGGCAGCAAGACTTTTATCCAAATGATACTTTCAATTTTGCCTGTTACTGGAGATAATTTTACTTAATAGCTGTAATATTGTTGTAATATTGCTCATCCTAAAGCTGAATACATCTACATTAATGTGCTACACCCATTTATATCTGCATTTCCAACGGCCAATTGGCCAATTGGCTATCGCTAGTAACCCTGCATGTAAAAAAAAGTGTTAAACACATGGTTTTCTTATCAGCAGCCCCTCCCTATTCTTTTTGTTCCACCTCCTCTTGATTAAGAGTAGCCCCAGACACAAAAGGAGCAAGCACGCCTATCAGACAGGGATCAGGGGAAAGAAAAATAACCCTCACCGCAACGGCACTGCTCTTCCCTCTTTTCTCTGACTTCCCAACTCAACCGAGAAGGGGGACAAGCGGTCGAGGTAGGACGTAAGTGTGAGGATGAGGAGCAACTTGTCAAGATGGTAAATGATAAACAGAAGGCTCCATGTGGGTGGAAGAAGTGAGGCTGTTTGCCCCGGGTGGCTCTACACGCGTTTGTAATGAATGCAGTCCGAGTCACAGCGGCATTCATCATACAGACCTTTCTGGCAAGGTTTCACTGAAGAGAAGTCGCAGTTTGTGCAGGAAGTGGTCTGCAAGGGCAATGCCATTGAAAGGTTAAAAAACTAGTGTCAGATTGCCGGATTACATTTGAACTTACTTAATGCAAGCTCCTCCATACTTATTTTCTGCATAAAGTGAAGACAAGTGTGCTTCTGAGAGATCTCACAGGTACTTTAAAAACACTGCCGAGATGTCGAGTGGCTGCCTGTGTTATGCAGCCTCTCAGTAAACTCTGAGAAGTGAGGTGAGGTGGCATAAATGACACCGGCGAGACAGTGTCTTCACAGATCTAAGAATAAACTAAACTGTTTCCTCCTGATGCTAACAAGTAAATTATTATTGGGCTTTTGCTAATGAAGTGTTGGGGCCAGAAATCCTGCTGAATGTCATCATTCATGTTCCCTCTTTTTATTCACTCTTTCTTCAGTATCAATAATATTATCAAAATTATGATCATGATCAGGAGGTCAGTGTACCAATTAAGTTTCAGCTTGAAGGCCCATAACAAGAGCACGTTCTTTAATAGAAAATAGACATAGCCACTGTGATATTACTGGATATTCGTACACTGATTAATTTACAGTGATCTTGTTCAACACCTCAGTGTATCAACAAAATGAGGATTGCATTTATTGCGAGTGACTGCTGGACTGTTTTCACTTTCTAGTAGAAGTGGGAATCGAAAACTGGATCTGACTTAGAACCGGTTCCAATTGATCAATTCCAGCGGAATTGTACACCTCAAATGTTATCGATTCTTCTGAACGATTCATTTCCCAGCACAACGTCACATTGCGGTACTTTGCATTACGTCACACACTCTGCGACACAGAACTCCTAGGTGTAAATACCCCAAATATGCTTAAGCATTTGTCGATTCAGCCTCGAAGCTTGGGGTTCGCGTCGGGTTCATGTGAACATGTTCACATCGGGGGGGCGAACCCCTGCCTACCTCTCCCCTTTTGGAGTCTGGACGCTTTCCCTTAGGCTCGAGGGGCAACGTCCGGACTCACGTGGCTGAAAATGAGGCACCGAGAGTGGGTAAAATACCTCCGTAATGACCCCAAGAGCAAAAGCCTTTTTCCTCTCCAAATTCAAAGTATTTACCTCCAGGCTCCATGGGCCACATCTGGACTCAGGTGGCCGAGAATGAGGTCAACCTATTGTTCAGTATGTTCAAGTTGAATATGTTCATGTTCAGACTTGTGCAGACATAATTTTAGAAACAATAAAATGGTTCCTTTTGGTGCGGAAGACTGTGTAGAACTACTTTTTTCCCCTCAAAAAATACTGAGGAATCGTTTGGAGAATTGATAAGGAATTAGATTGATAAGCAGAATGGACAATGGCATTGACATTGATAAGATCTTATCAATTCCCACCCCTACTTTTTAGTCTAAAATATTTCCACACTGGCCTCATTTACTTTTATTACCTGGGTAGTGTTTCTGTTTGTACGAGACCTCATTTGCTTATCTGTCCAGATGTAACGTGGTTGATACTCCAGTAATATTCTCAGTAAGATGGACTCCCTTCCAGCTCTCAGTTTGTAGCCTGGCTCGCCATCGGCTGGACCACCTCAACTTTTATTCAAAGCTCCTTTGTGGATGTTTTAATTTGTGTTGATATTGGCGCCCCCTTTGGACAAAGTGATACCTTTCACCCTGTTCACTTCTAAGTTGTGTTTTCTTACAAAAAATCTCATCCTGCTTTCTCTCACTGGGAATGTTTCACTTAGATATGAGAATAAGAGTTGTTTTGGCAGGGTGCTGTTAACTTCCTCATCTGACACCTACCCTGCGGCAGCATTTAAAGGCTTCAAAAATTGTGAGATGAAAATAATATATATATATATATATATATATATATATATAGCTGAGGGTGTCTGTTGCTTTTGTAGGTCATATAGAGGCGACAATATTAATTCCAGTCTGTTTTATAACCAACATAAAAACTACTCACCAGAGCTTTAACCCCAAGTAGTGCCACAAATTTAAAAAGAACATCATACTTCATTGAAGTAGACTTGAAACTAGAAATTTAGACCCTAAACTCATTAGAATAATGTTACTGAGGTATTAAATCAAGTCAAAATTTGGTTTATCCTTCATGGACTTCTATACGATTGGGCTTCTTCTTGCCCCAGGTGGCCATTAAAGGATGCAGATTTAGTTCCTTTCTGCATATGCTTCACTTTCAGACCCTGAGGCTATGTGCAGATCTCACAGTCTTTCTATACTTTATTCCATCTTGTTTACAGCTCTTTCTGGTATGCTGTATCACTGTTTTCAAAAGGATTCAGCAAATTGGAATACTTCATTACCCGGTCACATGTCAATCTGGACTCCAGAGCACCTAGTGTATTAAATACCACCTGGACGATGGCTTACACAACTCAAGCAGATATAATAGTGGATTAATGAAGTATTTGTCAAGGTGATGCATATTAAACTGTGTTAAACAATCTGTCAGGCAGGGTCTCGACAGCCACTTGGTTGGGATGATAGATTTCAAAGCGGGATGAGACATCAATCACTGTCCTGCTGTGATTGGTTGTTTGTGTGTGCCGTGGTGGCCCTCCATCTCAGCGAGGCGAAGGTTGGCTGATTGCTCCCTCTGCCTCTCTACATTCATTGTGGCTACCTGACACCATGTTATACACCCAATGCCGAGCGTGGAAATGCTTATTTACACTTGGCCGGGCCAAGCCACCACACGCGCAATATCATTTGGGTGTCTCAATGCCGGATTGGCTGCCGTGCTGGAGTGAGCGGAGCAGGTTTTTGCTGCCTAGTTATTGCCTCCCTTGCTGCTTTTTGTCCATTTATTCCAAGATAGGTTAGATGGAGGAGTGTTGGTTGTTTGTTTTGTTGGCCTGCCTGTCTTCTGGCACCGCTGCTACGGTAGCTGACTGACAAGTGGTTCAGATGTCTCTCTGTGCTTATCAAAAAGTCGGTACACAAAGGTGAAAAGCTCTGCTCTCTATTTTCTTTGAAGCTGCAAGGGAATTCAGCCACAATAACACCTACAAAATACATGAAAATTACAAAACAGTATATAAAAAATACAATCTGCAACAACAACAAATATGTTGACCTAACCTTCTACAGACGTACAGTAGTTGTATATATATTTAGCTTCACATGATAGTAAGTATACCTGAACCCTTTTTCTAAACTGAGAGTCATTATCTCTGTTTCACTGAGTATTCCTTGTTTTCCTTAAAGGCTGTTCCACTGGTTTATACTTTCCCACCAGCTACCTGAAAGATAAAATATCCCTTCATCTTATTTGTAGTTGGTATGGTTTAAAATCTGATTCAACAAAGCTGAGCACGGACAGTTAAACGTGAAGTTTCAATGTCCTACATAAAGAAAGTGGTAAATCTTCATAACCACTGAGCAGGAAGTGGAATCATGTTTACTGACATGGTTTATTTGCCAAATGAAAAAAAAACGTCATATCACAGCGCTCCATTTTTTTCTTGACAGAAATGGAGCAGGAATAGAAGATAGAGAAGACTACATATTGAACAGGCTTCTTGAGGCAGCAGCCTTAGTTTCAAATTCACTTTTTTCCCTGCACACTTCCATGTCGACTCTCCGTCTTGCGGTGCTTGTTACATTAATTGTTAAAAGACTTTCAGTGCAGCCAGTTTTAGGAGTAATCTCTTGGTAAGCAGCACACTCCTTCTGTATGTTCAAACCTTTTGAGAGATTGCAAGAGTGAGAAAAACACCGTCCTGTTTTACTGCGCTCTCTTTGGAGAAAACAACAAATGATTGGCCATGGAGTAAAAATATACGGCATGGGTTTTTGGTAGATATAATTTAACACTTTGGGAAATGTGATTCACTTTCTTTTTGAGAACTAGCTCATAAGATTGATGTTACTGTTGTTCCTTTGTGCATATTTGGAGTCAGAAGGCAACTAGCGCAGTTTAGGATAGAGAAAAAGAGCAAGCATGGCTCTGTAGGGTGGCAAGATCCTCCCACTAATTAATTAATAATACAATCTATGTAAGGGATGATGTATAGTGAGCAGGTGGTTATGACAATTCAAATCCTGACAGTATGAGCATGACTCAGATATGAAATGGAGAGGTTTCATTTCTATAACCGCCCATTCACTATATTAGCCAGCTACCAACTAAAGACAAGTTGACACCAGGGGTCCAGCTCGCTCAGCTGGAAATGAAGCTTCTACAAAAACTGCTCCCCCTGGTGGCTGCCTGCAGTATAGGTCAAAAACTCTGTCTGGGCTGCAATCAAACTTTAAAAAATAAATACACATCGTACAAATGTTTCTCACATCCGTATGCTGTGGTGATATGTAGTTATTATTTGACTGTTTTGTGTTCAAGGCCTCTTTTTTCTTTGATTGACAGCTGCCGTAGAGGGAAACTCTGAAGGACCTCGTGACTCTACGCTGTAGGGCGGAGCTCGTTACCGTGGCAACACAGAAATTACCATGGCATCACAGAAATTCTCTGCTGCACAGACTCTGGCTGCAGAAAATTTTACAAGCTGGCAGCCTTCTGGAATGGTATATTTTGGCTTCAAAACAATTCAATGGGAAATGGAAAAAGGCGGAGCGACGCTGTCCATTTTATTTATAGTCTATGGTTGAGAATTAATCACTGCTGTTTTGACCAATCAGAATCAAGTATTAAACCCAGCCAATTCATAAATGCTAAATGTTGTTGGTTAATCCTATGAGCTGTAGGGATATGTTGGAGACAAAAATGAGTCAGCAAAAGGCTAAAAATAAGAAAAATAACTCCTGGCTCTTGTCTATTAATAGCCTTATTCTCTGTGTTTGGGCCCTGGAGCTGGCTGATGATGTTTTTTTTATGAAGACACTATTCTACAGAACTGTAGTTAACTAGAAAATTGTTGGCTTGTCTTCTTTGAGATTAATATCTGTCACATGACTTTAAAGCTTTCTGTTGCAAAGTGGCATGTAGCGCAGCACAATTTTCACTGCTAGAGTCTGCACAGGGGTGATGACATTTTACAAATAAAGAAGTGTGGCGATCGTTGGTGTAATGATATGTTAACTAAACCGAAAGTGATTGCACCTTTTCCAAAAGAAAATAAAACCTCACTCATACTCAAGCAAGTATTTCCCTAGATAAAAAACATGGTTTTTAGGATCCGCTTGAGGCTGGCTCCGGAAGTACCGGAAACCACACTACACTGTACGGGGTGTGAATTATTTTCTAACATGGCAATTTCGAAGATATTTAGAATACGAGTCTTCCAGTGAGAGGCACAGTTGACTTGATTGACAGGCGAGAACACTGTAGCTGTTGGCTAGGAGGCTCAAAGCCCACCTCTTTACGTCACAATTGCTCGACAGCAGCAATATGGCTACCGCTAATGATTGGCCTCAAAATAGCGCTTCAGAAACAGATGGGTGACGTCACGGATACTACGTCCATATTTTATACAGTCTATGGGTAAGATGCACCAAGATAGGCACAACAAATGTATACTCTGATGATTACGCACATACAGGGACCCAAGTGTTATCAGTTATCTGTGTTGATAAGCATGAATTAAATGGAAGGCCTCAGACCAAAGCTGGTAGAATGGTCTTATGCCTTTCTCTAAAGGATGTATATGAACCAAATAATTTACACTTCTACATCAATAGATGAGGGTTTTTTAAATGTATGTCATGTAGTTGTGTACTTTTATTTGGTGGAAATGAACATGATGACTGTAGAATGTTGGAAATATTTAAAAAAAAACAAAGGCATTACCTTCAGTGAAAAGGCAGGTGAATACAACCAAGTTTGAAAACAGTCTCCTGCAGTTCCATGTTCCTGAACTCCTACTTTGACACAATTTCTTGTCATTTTGAAAACATATTTAATGTACTTATTTGCATAATCATGTCATTGAAATAGTTGTGGACATCATCAGAGTAAAATAAGTACCCCATTACTTTGCCGAACATCGTGCTCATAACACCATCTCTTTCTTTACATAAGATGACGAATGACACATGAGAATAACATCTACAGGGGCCTCTATTCGGAGCCTTTCCCTTTCATAGTCTCCGCTAAAATATGTTGTATTTAAAAGAAAGCAGAAGGCGAATGTCTTCCAGTCTTTTATCAGATAATTTCCCACACTGGATGAGGTTTGGATGGTCTATTGTTGTTGGGATGGTCTTAGCTGTAATGCCTCCTCCAGATGGCCCACCAAAATTGAGCTATTCTCTTCCAACACACTGCAGAAAGCAACGTGCGAGCTCAAACTCGTGACAGTTATGTATGTTTGGAGTGTGTTGCTGCGCCCTTCACAGGATTAGTCACAGGGGTTTGAGCGTTATCAGAGTCGAATTAGAACCCTGCTGTGTTAGAAACCACATGAATAATTGAGAATTTTCTTTAATCGTTGCTGGTAAACACTGAGGAGAGGTCACATTTTCCACTGAATGGCCTCTTTGTATGCATAAGATATGTTTTAAGAGGCCTCATAGTGAGCTAATGTTCCTTTGTGTTTGTTTGTTTGTACTTTGTTTATAAAACAAGAGTTTCATTTACACATTTTAGCTGTTATGTTCTTTTGAGAGAGATTTCAACCAGGGCCGTCAAAGTTGACACAATAATAACACATTGATGCAAATTCCTTTTAATGCCTCTAATTATTCACGCACAATTAGCGAATGTGCGCTCTGTGATTATGAACTCCGGCCCCCTTCACAGCAAATCAGGAAGCGGTGCATCAGTAAAATTGGGCGAGCAGAAACAAACCTCACCGAGCAGCAATGCATGTAGAAACAGATCTTTTGAATGGCAAGTTCAGCTTCAGAGCCCTGCCATAAAGTTCTATTAACAAAGTCAAAGTTATTTACATTTACTGTCGATGTGAAAGGAGCAACCTAGTACATAGTTTTTTGTTGGCCAACCACAACCTTGCCAAAGTTGTCCACATATCTCTGTTGCAAACTATCCAGCGTGACCTTATTTTACCCCATGTGAGGTTTGACACTACTACAGTCAAATTCCAACAGATCCGCGTCCGGTCCATCTCCGCTCCGTAGAGGAGCTGATAGGTTACTATTCTTTTCAAAGTGTTAACTTCCACTGGATCTGCTCAGTTGCGTCCCGGCCAGGGGTGCATCTCGCTAGGCTGGAAGTGAAGCTTCCAGCAAAGCGTCTGCCCCCTGGTGGCTGGCTGCAGTATAGGTAAAACACTCTGTCTCCCCCATTCATTTGAATGGAGCTGCTGTCAAACTTTAAAAAATAAATACACGTTGTACGAATGTTTCTCACATCTGTATGCTGTGGTAATATGTAGTTATTATTTGACTGTTTTGTGCACAATGGCAGCGCCCTGGAGCTGGGGTTTTTGGCTTCAGAACCATACAACGGGAAAAGGCGGAGCAACTCTGTCCATTTTTATTTACAGTCTATTGTCCCGGCACTCTGATCCGGCACAGCGGAGCCCTCCAGATCAGATACACAAGACCGTAGCACAACTTATCGATTTGAACAGAGCAGATGGAGCAGGACAGGAGGTCAGGCAGTGAAACAAAACTAAATCAGACGGTCAATTGTCAGAAGAAAACATGCCGAATGAGAGAGCACGGAACCTGACCGCAGCAGAGCAGAGCCAGACGATTCATCCAATCCCGTGTTGACAAGAGTGTTAAAATCTTGAAAAAAAAACTTTAATGTTCATTTAGAAGAGATAAAAAAAAAAGTGTGATTAATCGTGAGTTACTTATGAATAATAGTGCGATAAATCACAATTTAAAGATTGTTTGACTGCCCTAATTTGAACATGATGATCGATCATGATCAACAGCTGTATTTCTTCCATCCTAACTTTCATCAAAGAGGATGTATGTAAGAAGAGGACACATATTTGTCAATCAATACCTAACAAGACATTTTCCCACTACTTTTGTCTCATCTATTATATAATTGACAGATGTATCGCGCCTTGGAGAATACTTGCATGTCCGATTATTCCTCTCCATCCAAGCCACAGAGGGTTAAGTGAAAATGAAGCGCTAATACCCCCCAGGGCCGAGCTGTCTTGCTGCTCTCAGCGTGACTGACGGTACGACCAATATATTCATTTCACTTTTTCTTTTGTTCACAGTATTGATGATCCACAGGAATTAAATCACTGCATGGTGCCTGCCTGATTGAAATGCCCTTTCCCCTTACAGGGGTCAATGATAATAACTGGATTAAATGATTGCCGACTGGGTTAGCCTTTTAGTACCATGCTGCATGATTCAACATGGAGAGGCTCTCTTGTGTGATTTTTAAACTGGCTCTGTCTTGATGCTTACATGTTTTTTGATCAGTCAGAACTCCTCTTTGACTGTGAAGTAGAGATCAAAGTGAAACACACAAATAAAACACAGTCAAAGTAAAACACAATGTGTAAAATTAACAAATTAACCCCCCTGTTATTTTGCGGGTGTGCTGTCTTCTGATTGGCTTAATAGGTGAAATGAACATATAAAGTGAAAATGGTTGATTTCACATATTTGCAACCCCCTTGCATTTATAGATATAGATACTGTTTGTGGGTCAATTTGACCCGGCAGTCAAGGTGGAGGCTAAAAGGGGTCAGAAGTGTCAAATACTAATTGTTTCTTTGCAACTGAATTTTCATTAAAAATGAGTGAGATATCCTCATGATCTGTGAGGATTAAGAACACTATTGCACTAAATATTGATTTAAATGCTTATTAACTGAGTTAATAATGTTAAGTTAATAATTTTTTGGGGTTCTGAAACTTTTTGATAATTAAATATACCCTGGATCAAATTGACCCAGGAACATTATTGCTGTTCCTGAGAAACCAACATAACAGGAGGGTTAACTATTACTGCAAAATAACACAACAAATCATAAACACAAACCAAATATATGAAATGTTTACTCCCTATCCCAATTTCTTCATAATTGAATTAATACCAGCTTTTATGGGACATGTTCTTCAACAATGGCTTTCTTCTTCTCTTTCTTCAGGGACACTTCATTTCATGTCAGGTTTTGTCATAATGTCATTTCTGACACATTATCTCACTTTTTGTTTCAAAATGTCATTTTCAAAAGTTATTTTTCAGTTTATCATGTAACTTTTAATAACAACTGACTCACTACCCTTTCACCTGTCAATCAAACGCTGCCTTCCTCTGTAAAGCACGACACTCAACAGCAGCTACAGCGAAGGCTACAAAATCCTCAAGAAATCAACTAACTGTTGCTCTCAGCAGCTACTGTGACACAGAAACTACCCTCTCCTTTTATTTTGCTGAACAAGGCTGCGAGTGCGATATCTGGCATTGTGACTTGTGTGTTTTGATTGTTGGGCTGGGTTTATTCATCAGCGTCAAACTGAGCAACTAAAATGAATTAATTAAGCCTGGCAAACAATATTTTCAGAGAGAATTACAGATCTGTCAGAAAAGTAGAAATACATCACCCAAAATCCTGGCCCACACTAGAAGATTTTTAATAACTGTTGAAAATGTGAGACTGTACAAGACGACAAGTGATGGCACATTTAGCAGTTTTGTTTTTATAGTGTGGAGAGCAATGATAGGGCCACACCACACACTCCATTCATCTTGACTTTCAAAACTTCAAATTTTGCAAAAAAATTTAACACAATTTCAGTCCAACACCTCGCCTTGTCAGTTTGATTGTGATATGTTTAACGGGACACGTTGTAAAAACACTTGTAATGTTGCCAATTTTCACTTATTTTGATACTCATATTTTGGACTTCATACTGGGGCGGCTGTGGCTCAGTGGGTAGAGTCGGTCATCTATCAATGGGAAGGTTGGCGGCTTGATCCCTGCTCCGGCAGTCACATGCCGAAGTGTCCTTGAGCAAGATGCTGAACCCCATATTGCTCCCTCTGTTGTTCAGAGGTGTGTGAATGTGAAGGAATGAGATTAGCTAACACTGATGGTCCCTCACTACATAGCAGCCTCTACCATCAGTGAGTGAACGGGTATGAATGGGTGAATGTGACGAGTAGTGTAAAAGCGCTTTGAGTGGTCAGAAAGACTAGAAAAGCGCTATATAAGTACAAGTCCATTTACCATTTAACATACAACACTTTTACTATTGTAGCCATGGCTGCATCCCTTTGACAATGTATTCAACTTTTTATCCAAATGTATTATTTTATAATATTTCCATTATTTTACTTGCTTTTATCTCATTCTGACTTTGTTCTTTATCACTTTCATTTCTTTTTATTGCTGTAATAAGCCAATCAAGTTTGGAGGTGGACACATGCCACCCCTGGCTGCACCTGTGGTTCCGCCCCTGCATGACAATGAATGAAATTTCCATAATTCAACCATTAGCGTATTAACAAGTTTTTTTTTTATTTTGCAATGCATTCATATATCTGTTTATTTATTTCATATTCTAAATTAATTAGATCTATCTTGGCCTCCATTCATGCATGACATGACATTTTACCTGGCAGTGTTGAGAATGTTACCTCAGTAATGACTTCTAACTCAAACCTACAATGGAGCATTCAGCAAAGGTTAATGACCTTATAATTCCACAAAATGGTTCATTTGTGACTTTGTGAGGATAAAATCTAATATAAACTGGACATGTTTTAACAAACAGCTTATAAAATGCTTCCCTATTCTAGGATAAAACACATTAGATGACATACAAAGATATTACTCAAAATGAATGTGAGCAGAGATCAATTGCAATTTATATTATTAATTCTAATTGCGATTACTATCAAAGAATGTTAAGGCTGAATTTCAGAATAGTATACATCTCTTTGACATACCCAAAACAGCCAATACTTTCATCTTCCGAACTATCACCTTTCAGGTTGCCTCATTACGTGCCTTGATCTTCTATGCAGTCGGGTAAAAACAGGAGCCTGGATACGCTTTGATCTCAGGCATAAAAGCTCCCCAAGAACTGACAGTGTTTCAAGATGGAAATGGCGTTAGATAGAGCACGTTAGACTAAAATATCGTTTGATACTTTGATGCATTATTGACCGTGAAACAAAAAACAAAATATTGACCTCATCAAATATTAAAGGGTGTGTGATAACGTGTGTAGAGCATCAAGGCCATCTGAAATGTCCCTTTGTGTGTGAAAACATTTCACTCATGTCAGGGCTACTGGGATAAAGCATTAACACTCATGTTGTGACCTGAACCCTCCCTTTTTTAAGATGTCCAACTGTATTACAGCCACTTCATTTACACATTATAAGATTTCAAAGTTTAAAAAAGGGTGCAAAGACATCAAAAGCTGGAGGAGGATTCCTTAAAATGTGCGTTTTGCTGATATTTGCTCCCTATTCATCTTTGTTTTTTTCAGACATGTGTTTGAACAGTTAAACATCAACTCAAACGGTCCTCGGTTTGGGAATTACAAGCTCCTATGTGACTTCAAAAGCGCTGCCTTCATTTGTACCAACAAAGAACAGAATGTGATGATTCACTCTTGTCTTTCTTTTTTTTCCATTTGGACATATTTTGGGTGATAAGCAGAACCCCTCTTCTCTCTCTGAAGGCCCATATGGCCATCAAAAACCTGCTGCGGAAGGGGATACTTTACAAAAACACATCTATTGAACAGACTTTAGCTGCATATTTTTAGCTTCCTCATATTCACAGCAAACCACCACTTAATTGGTTTCTTCTTCTTTTTCACTTGTCACAGCTTTGTACTTGTGTTAGCTTGTTTTAGCAGTTGCCTGCTGACATTACATAGGTGGCACAGGTGTTGATAATCAAGGCTGGTATTAAATATGCAGCGCTTAATTAACATGTTGGTTTATCTGCTGACACCTGGGCTCCCACTGAGAAAAACTGGCAACATCGGGGAAATAAAGACCCCAGAAGATTGAGGAGTTGGTACAATTCAATGCAGCTGCAGATTTTAGCAAAAGGATGATAATACAGTGGTATTAATCTGTATTTACAGATTCTACATACAAATGTAGTTCTGTACTCGGGGTCTGGATTATTAAGTGCTCTGGTTTCTGTTTGTAGTATGTTTGTAGTCCAAGTAGATTTAACCAATCACATATCAGCAAACAGCAATCAGTTTGTGCTAAATCAAAAATGTGGATTTTCTGACTTTCTGGAATGCATCAGAAATGCAAACTTCCGACCTAATAATTGCCATTAAGTAGTGTTGTAGTACTCAAGACTGGTCTTGGTCTCGAGACCAGTCTCGAGGCTGCTTATTTCAGGTCTCGGCCTTGTCTCGAAATCAAAAGCAATTTCACTCGGTATTGTCCCAGCCTCGGCCTGTGTGGACTCCGTATTTTATATCAAGACTGGTCGAGGCCACCACTGATGCACTCTGTGTCCCTGTCATTACTGTGATAAGAGAAAAAACAGAAATTAAGGAGTCAAAGAAAGGCAACAAAGAAAAAACCAAACCTCGTTTGTTACAATGTTACAATGTCCAAAGTTTTATCCAAAGCGACGTACATATGAGAACAAGAACAACACAAGCAAAGATCTAGACAAGAGGAAACAAGATCAGTACGGGTAACAAAGTGCTTCAAGTTCATTTGGGTGCAGGTACTGCCAAGCAGTGTAAAGGCAATGCACAAAAGTAAAATAAGGAACATCTACAATGAAGCAACCAAACCATTTAAGAGTTTCCGTTATCATCATCAACAATTAACATCACCACAATAATGACCAAAGTACCAAGTGCTGGGTCACTCAAGAGCTGAACACAGATTCCCAGAGTAGAGCAGGACAGTGCAAGTCAACTGTAGCTGGAAGACAGGATCTGCCACTGGGTACAACAGTGGAGAACAGTCTAGCTAAGTGCATAGTGCTTCCTAAAGAGCTGGGTCTTTAGCTGTCTTTTGAACGTAGAGAGGGACTCTGCAGATCGAATGGAGTTGGCCAGTTCGTTCCACCATTTAGGGGCAACAGAAGAGAA
This sequence comes from Notolabrus celidotus, assembly GCF_009762535.1. Classification (NCBI taxonomy): domain Eukaryota; kingdom Metazoa; phylum Chordata; class Actinopteri; order Labriformes; family Labridae; genus Notolabrus; species Notolabrus celidotus. Next base: position 14,371,438 of record NC_048294.1, on the reverse strand, counting down.
GAGTCAAGCTAGTGATTTTGAGGCCTTGTGTGCTGGAAGCACTAGGCGCTTTTCAGAGGCTGAGCGTAGCGGGCGAGAAGAGCAGTATACCTGGATGAGGGGTTCCAGGTAAACTGGAGCGGTTTTGGTGACTGCTTTGTAAGTCATGATTAGAGTTTTGTATCTGATGCGAGCTGCAACTGGAAGGCAGTGTAGCGAAATGAGCAGGGGAGTGACATGAGCTGTCTTAGGCTGGTTGAAGACCAGACATGCTGCTGCGTTCTGGATCATTTGCAGAGGTTTCACTGTGCATGCAGGGAGGCCTGCCAGTAGAGAGTTGCATTAGTCAATGCGTGACATTACAAGAGCCTGAACCAGAAGCTGTGTTGCGTGTACTGTCAGGTAGAGTCTGATCCTCTTGATGTTATAGAGGGAAAAACGGCAGGATCGAGCAATCGAGGCAACATGAACCTTGAAGGTTAGCTGGTCATCGATCATGACACACAGATTTCGGGCAGACTTAGTGGACATGAGGTTTTGAGATCCAAACTGGATATTGATCTGTGGGTCCCCAGTGGGACTGGCTGGAATGATAATAAGCTCAGTCTTGGACAGGTTGAGCTGTAGGTGACGTTGTTGTCAATTATATTCAATAATATTCAAAGCAAACTTAAATAAAACAAACTGAAGTATTTTATTTTGTTAACTCATAATGATTTTTTATTGCTATATATGGTCTTGGTCTTGTCTCGGTCTTGCCCTACCTTGGTCTTGGTCTTGACTCGGTCTCGATCCCTAAATGTCTTGGTCTTGTCTTGGTCTCAGTGCACTCTGGTCTCGGACATGTCTTGGTCTCGGTTAATGTGGTTTTGACTACAACAATACCATTAAGTCACAAGAAAATGAGAGTTTTTTTCAGGTTCACACCGCTGCAGTAAGCCAGGATAAAGCCTTTATGTAACTTACTATTTACAGGGAAACTGAGACTCACCAGAAACCGATAACTAGGTGCTATTCCAGGGAATCTACAGACCCAAGGAATGATTTATTCACATCAAAGCCTTATTTTATCAAACTTATAACCTGTTAATTGCTGCTCACAAGAAAAAAAACATTTCTTTTTTTTTCAGGGTCATACTGCAGTTGTAAGCCAGGGTGAAGCCTCTGTGTAATTTATAATATACAGTGAAACCAAGACCTACCAGAAACAGATGAGCCTGTGCTGCAAGGGGGGACAAAATGAACCAAGAAATGATCATGTGTATTTTGCAAACATATGTGGAGGGCTAAGTTTCACTTTTCTTTTGATCTGAACACACTGTCACTTCTCAAAATGGAAACTTGACTGTAAACAATGAAGTACACGAAAAAAGATTTGGCAGTAAGTTGTGATTGGCTAACCACAAGCTTTACCAGAAATCCAGAGGAGTAGGTCATTGTTCAAAAAGACATAGTTTAGGAGGTTGGGGTACTGCCTGGGGTGGCAGATTTCAAGAGGGGCATAGTCCACCCCTCCCCAGCCTTTGGATCTGCCCCTGCATAGTAATGAATGGTTTCTTTAATTGAGCCACTAATGTGTGCATACATTCATACAGATGTTTTTTTTTATGGATCATTCTATATTTTTCTAATTAATTCAGATCACTTCGGGCCTCCATAAATGAACATGACAGAAGGCAACTGCTAAGGGCATTTTAGTACTTTTGTAGAAAATTATTTAATTTCACTTTTCTCAGCAGAATCCTCTGTGGTGATGACATTATCTACTTTTTTTCAAGGCAACAAATTGAAAAAACTCTCACACCCCTCATGTGACCTCCTAGACAGTGACGCTTGTGACCTGCTGCCTGGAGCTGCACTTTGTCGTGACATAATCAGCTTAGCTGAGCCGCTTTTTATTTTGAAATAAATATTGAAAGTAATGTGAAAGGAATGCAAGATGAAGCACTTGTGCTGACTTCGCAGAGGAAGTAAATGTTCATTAATTCTGACATAATCACAGCTATACATCCTTTCATGAGGGTGAAGGACGATTCCTTCAGGATGCCCAGCGTGTGCTCATCTCCATTTCTACATTATGTATGTAACAGTTATGTACTACTCCAGTGCATCATATGGCTTTACATTAATTCATCTCAATCTGCAGTGTAGTGCTCCAGATTCACAAGTATCCACAGTGTGTCTTAAATTGTTTATCCACTTTCCTCACTGTTCTGTTTGAATATGCATGCAGAGGAAGAGCACATGTAGTCCCAAGGATATATACTTTTTGAGAGTTTGGATCAAAACAGAACTGGCTTAAACTGGATGATGCTCAGAGAGAGGTTAACCTCGTTTTCTGCCTTGATCTGATTCAAAGTGTTTTGAAAGAAGGTGAAGATTTAAAAACTTTTGCATGCAGTAAATTGGCTCTATTGATGTGATTAAATTCTACCATCAGTGTCTGGTTTTCTGAATTTTATCAGGTTTTTTCCAGAGAATAAAAGTTAACATTAGCTATTTTTAAATATTACATGTTCCAATACAGTGAGGACAACTTCTCAGGTGATGTAAAAGACCAGTTGTCATAAAACTTTGGGGCTTTTCTCCTCCTCTTGACGTACTTGCAGCTCGCTTTCTAAGTTGTAATCGTGTAATCCCCTTGTGAAACAGTGATAAACAACCACAGCAGAGATGTCGTTTTTACTCTCTTGTTAGCTTGCTGTGGCTCTGCTTTTTCTTCTTCTCTGTTTGTGATGGTGGATCGCATACCGCCACCTGCTGTGCTGGAAGTAGGCTGAGTAGGCTTATTAATAAGTAGATGAAAACAACCTCTTCAGTTGTTTTTATCAGATGAAATAGTATCGTAGGAATAATAAATGATATTGAAATATTCACATTATTGTCCAATAATTTATTGGACTGTATATCTCTACTTTCTGTGCCATAAGAGGGAATAGGTTTCCCGTTTCATCAAATAAATCAAGCATAATGTCAACAAGTATTGACTCAGAAGCTTCTTCCCTGTTGTTGAAATCAGGTGTAACACCAAATTGGGAATTGACAGGATTTTATCAATGTCAATGCCATTGTCGATTCTGCTTATCAATCCAATTCCTCATGAATTCTCCTAAGGATTCCTGAGTAATTTTATGAGGGGAAAAAAAGTAGTTCTACACAGGCTTACGCACCAAAAGGAACCATTTTATTTTATCCAAATGTATGTCTGCACAAGACTGAACATGAACATATTCAACTTGAACATACTGAACAATAGGTTGACCTCATTCTCGGCCACGTGGCCCCTCGAGCCTGGATGAAAAGACTTTGAATTTGGAGAGGAAAAACGCTTTTCCTCCGGGGGTCATCATGAAGGTATTTCACCCACTCTCGTGCCTCATTTTCGCCCGCGTGAGTCCCGATGTGGACCCTGGAGCCTGAGAGAAAGTGTCCCAACTCCAAAAGGGGAGAGGAAGGTGGGGGTTGTGTACACATGGAACCCCTTCTCCACTTCAGCCTGATGCGAACACCTAGTTTCGAGACTGAGTTGACAAATGCTTCAGCATATTTGAGGTATTTGCACGTAGGTGTTCTGCGACGCAGAGTGTGTGACATAATGCAACATACTGCAGTTTGGTTTAAAACCTCTTACTCCAAGTTTTCTTTGATTGACATGAATGCTTTTGTGGCCCTTCAAATCATCCTTCATTACCTCTGCTTTTCAGTCCAAACCAATGTTTTCTTAGCTTGGTTATGCAATATGGTGAGTCAAATGGAAAATACACCCCAGAACAGATTTAGCATACTCTTGTGTTGTTTGAACTGTTTCCTTCCTTCTGCTTGTAACAACAGGTACCACTTTGGCAAACATTGCAGGTGTTCCATTGATGGGGGAATCAAAATCAACATGGCTTTGTGAAAAAGAAAGTGCTACCCAACCTGATTTGTTCAGATTTATCTTATGTGGAGGAGTGTTTGTGATTATAACACTGACAAGTATATTTCATCTATTCAGAGAGACTGAACAGTATGTGATCACAGTTATCTTTTTAAGTTGGATTTTCTCTGCGAAGTAGAATTCATTAAACTTCTTTCTGAGAGAAAAATCTAATTCTTTATTGTATAATAGCCCAACAGGCTGGGTATCATGTAAACAGTGCTTCTCTTATCATGGCCACTTATGTAGAGCATCTACCACCCAAGGTATGAGATGACATTAAGCACAGTGAAAGCATGATGAACAATTAACTGTAGAAAAGGAAATAAGAACGGCAGTACCAATGCTCAGTTGGTGAGCTGACTGTGCTTTTATAACACATTGAAGTGAAAACAGTGGATTAACAGACCTCATCTCTGTCATATCTCGACCTTGTATGCAGAAAGCAATGGCTTGTACCAACTCCTAGTATGAAAGTAGTGAAGCAATGTACTCATTCCCCAAACTGGTCCAGCCGACCTACCAAACATCCAACATCACAGCACTGTGTTTAAATCAAGTGCTTCCTAAGTGAAAATATGTGTAGCTGTGTGACCCTGTGATGCTATAACAAGCTTTCGTGCACTCCAGCACTTTTTGAAAAAAGTTGCTACATCACTTTGATTTTTTTGGAGATTATGATGTGTTATGAATGTTTAATGTTGAGGGATTTAACCTGGATTTAGACTAAGGTGTACGAAACACTCCAGCCCTCAAATATTACATTTTTTGATGGTTTTATGGTACAAATACAAAACGGTCAGGAAATATTTAAAATACTTGAATAGTTGTACTTGAAGCTACTTGATTGTTAGGTTCTAACAGTGTCATTTAAACACATGAAGGACTTTCTTTTTTAACACTACAGTCGAACTAAATATATAGCCAGGAGTGTTGAAGTCAAGACCACCTGGCCTGAGACCAAACCAGAACTGTGATATATTAAGTACTGAGCAAGCAGCAACCTCCGGTCTAAAATTATGAGTCCAATGCAGAAGTGCTAAAAAATGCAGAAGTGCTAAAAAATGCAGTTGACCGAGGATCCACTTGAGGCTGGTTTCTGAAGTATCGGAAACCACATACACACCAATTCAAAAAAGACGATCTTTACAGGAGAAATAAACAAGTTTACAGCCTGGTACAAAAGACGAGTGTAGTCTGGATAGCTCATTTCTTGATCGGCACACACTGTAGGGGGGCTGAATTTTTTTTTCTATCGCAGCAATTTCAAAGATATTGAGATTACGAGTCTTCCATTATGAGAGGCACAGCTGACTTGATTGCTGTTGGCGAGGAGGCTCAAAGCCTGCCTGTTTATGGCTCCCGCTGACTATTGGCCTCAAAACAGCGCTTCAGAAACAGATGGGTGACTTCACGGACTGCCCTCTCTCTGTTAACCAAAACAGATGTTGATTTTGACCAAAGCTAGAGATGAGCACCTGTCGTCATCTAAACAATTGAAAGTTGCAACTCTCACGAGTCGGCAATATAATTACCAGTTAATTAAATGCCAGTCATAGGTTGTACCTAAGCACAGCCACTCTCCATTGGCTGAGGCTGTAGCTCCTGTTAGCAGCCACTGTTTCAATGCTATAATGCTCCAATACCAGGATGTATACCAGCACAGATGAAAGATGTCATCTTTTTGTATGGCCTGGTTTGGCAGTATTTGATAAAAAAAATGAAGATGTAGTTGTACAGTATGTAGGCGGTTTCTGGTTATGCTGGTATTTAACCACTCAACCAAAGCACTCTGCTAGTTTTAGCCACATTTGGCAAACCAGTTTGACACCAATGATTTGCAGACCTGTGTTTCCCCATAATTAGTTGGTTAGTTAGACTTTAAATTTAAACCCCCACTGTAAACACAGCAAACATTTCTCAGGTTGGTACGGATCACATTGTAACAGTTGTGCCTGTTTGAGTCAACTCTACAAAACATTTGGATGAACTCCAAAAGTATTTCAAGAAAAGCAAACATATTTCATCAAACGCAATAATATTTGGCAAAACAAAAAACTTCAGAAAAAGTAAAATATTTCATGAGAGGGAAAAACACTTACAAAACTTAAAAATATTAACTTGAAGGCAAAAAACATTTCACACCCCCAAAAATATAAAAACAGAATGAAAAAACATTTCCCAGGACAAAAGTAAGTCTCGAAAGATTCATAGAAATATCTTTGGGTTCTCTTCTTTCTTCTTTTGCAGGTCAAAGGAATATTTTTATGTTCTGTGAAATGTTTTATAAGTTCTGTGAAATGCTTTTGCATTTGATTAATAATTTTAGTGTTTAATGAAATGCTTTCAGCGTCCACAGAAATATTTTACCGTCAAGAAATGTTTGTGCTGTTGACCTTTAGGGCAACCGTACCCACCCAAACATCCTCCTAAAGGAGCTACAGAAATGTCAAGCCAGATTATAAAACCCCTTGAGGTCTGATTCGAGATACATCAGTGGATTATCATTTAACATAAAATGTTAAGAGAAGAGCATAACTTTGTGTTATTTAAGAGTTTATATAAATAACTAAAGCTGTGATCTAAAGATGTCATATTCCTGCTTAGAAAAGTTTCTCTTTGCTTGCTTTAGTGAGTCCATGCAGTGGTAGACTCTTGCCTCCAGTGACCCTCACATGAAATCACTCGCCAAGGCAATAAATAAATGATCAAGTATGCAGTCTAGTACCAATCAACATTCATTGGTGTGCATTCAAAGAATCCAACCAGTCTGTGATTGGTTTAAGCCAAGCTGGTTATTAAAGGCGTCCTTTGCTTGACAGAGCCTTAATATAATATTAATGTTACCCTTGCTCACCCCAAATAGTACCAGTTCTTTTTAATCCTGTCTGGCTTTTTGAAGATAACTCCACCTTTAAGGGACCAAGCACATCTATCAATTCACATCAAAGGGCGGATGTCCGAGACGTTCGAAATACCTTGTCTGTCAATAACCGTTGGAAATTCGTCAATTTCTGATCATCATTATCTGCTCTGTCTTTGTTCTTTGGGCAAATGTGCCTGGAATGCTTCAAAGGCATGTTAATCAAGCCCTGTGTGAAGATGCCAGGAGACCAATTACACTTGTGAGCTGCACTTCAGCTTTCTCATTCCCCCTGAATCCTGCTGCTCAAACATGGTTACAGCCAAGATTTCTTTTTCCAAACCGATGAAATAGTTGACCTTGACAAAGAGCAGGATGCAGAGAGGAATTGGTAGCATGGAAACAGCAAGGGAGTACTTCAATTTTTTGCACCTCCTGTGGGAAGCAGCAGCATCTATTGTGCACCATCTTCAGCATACAGTTGTGTTTTTTCATGCACACAAGATAAAGTGGCTTTGTTGCTCAAGGCTTGAATGAATGTGGCTGTAGATTGAATTCACAGTGCACTGTAAAGATGATTGGAAGTGCTTTATCAAATGTTAAACGATTTAACCTGGACTACATAACACTTTACTGCTATATGTGAAGGTCCAAGTGCATAATTCAGCCCCCTAACTTTGAACAAGAGGCATTTTTCTCTACTTTCATAACTACCCAAGGTCACTTTCGTCATCAAGTGGCATAACTCTGCCATCCGAGATGTTGAGGCAAGAAGCCAGCCCTCCTTCGAAGATGGAGTTTGTAGAGAACAGATGACGGTTGAACAAAGTGCTTTCCATCCCCCCAGCTGTTCCTCATTTCGCTGTAGGGAAGACTGAAAAAAAAAGTGGAATCCGTCACCAATGGAAGATGCATCCCAGATGGTTTTACGAAACCACAGCCTTGTCGTCATCACCGTCCATCCATCCATCTGCTGCGAGATTGATATGCCCTCCGGTTGTCTTGAAAAGCCCGGGCATGCCCCTCATGCCAGCCAGCCAGCGAGCGCCTGTCTTTGCTCGGCTGGCATTGTGCTCTGTTCACACCAGGACAAACTTGATTTGACCAGAGGGAGGCTCTTGTGATTGATGATTCCACCACATATCTTCAGCCACAGCAATCTGGCAGGGCTCTACCGCTGTGCGAAAAGTGTGTGTGGGTGTGCAGAACTGCCTGATTGTGACAGTTAATAAAAATTGGTGAATGCCATTGTACAGATGTTATGATATGATATTGTCCTCTCTGATAACACTTTGAGTATCCAACAATACATAGTTATGGATTAAAGAAAGTGATGGTTCATATAGACTTGCAAGCTTTGACATGAATTATACTTTTTACTGGTACCAAATTGTTGTTGTTGGTTCTCTTCACATAATAACTGCCCTGAAACCAGTTGACTTATTCAGGGATAATTGACTGTGGTATTGTCATACAATCTGGTGTATAAGACACACTTTAACACCTTTCTTTAATCTAAAATGAAGGTTGTGTAATACACCTGGGTGACCAATATAACAGTATAAAAAGCAGAGAGAGGTGTTTTATCCAGAAGAATCTAGCTAAATCTTCGCCACAGACATGCACCGTCATGACTGCTCCATGCAGCCACCACCGCCGTGAACTGAATATGGCCTGATGTGGTTGAAAAGTCAAGAAGCAGTTGTGTGCTTGGATATACAACAACATGGACCAGGGTGGTGGCTCCACTTTCTAACAGCTTTTATCCCTCATTTTGTCAGAACCATGCATCCAAAGAAAAGATTTCAAAGATTAGACCAGCTACGTAGATGGCACAATTCTGAGCAAAATGGTTGCAGGCAGTGGGTCCACAGTTCATAACTGTAGCGTATTGTTTGGTGAGCTCATCTACCATATTAAACTCCACATGGCGAAAAACAGATGGTGCTAGAAAGACTTACAAAGCTGCAAAGAAACTGCATGTTGTGGAACTTTGCTGACCACACTAAAAACTGTTACACAGGAAGACACTTAAGACCTCTTTCCTCTGGGAGACCTGATAGGGATGTGCATGTTTAGCCAACTAAACTGTTACACGTTGTCACCCTCAGCATCAATCAGCATCAGAATTGCTCATCTCTCAATGTCGACAGCAGGGAAGCTGGAGTGGGAAGACGCAGTACTTTTCAAAACTATGCCAGTGTTTTGGTTTAACAAGTGACCCTGTTAACTGGTGACTTTCAGCTGAATGGGTCTGTGGTTGTCGCCATTCAACAGCTGTTAAAAATGGAAACAGTCTCTTCTCATTATAATGTCAACATTTTCTCATCACCTGTCTTTAATGACAAAAAAGAGGCATCTGACAGTACTGCTTCCAAATACAATCAGTTGGCCAGTCCAATGTCCATTTTTCAAATTAAGTCTCCTGTGGATTGGTACACATTCTACCAAATGGCACCATTCTCTCATATGTGGTATAAAAGTACTGGCCTTAAGTTTGTGACTAGACAATCAATGTCAGATGTGGTTAAATGACTGGTTTCAGAACTCTGCTATGAACAGACAGTGACAAATACCAGATATAGGTTTGACCACACAGATATTCTGAACTAGACTCTAGTTGACAGGGTAACTTGTTTAACCAAAACACTGACTAGCGTAAGTAACACATAATGTGTGCTGTTTTAAGTTGATTGACAACAGACTAAAAATGTTAATTGAGGTCTTCACAGTTATTATTTTGTAGATCTATTACTGGTAGATTTGCAGATGACTGAATAAAATTTTACATGTACATTTTGTTGCATTTACAATTATGACTTTAATTTAGCTATTACCTGTCACATTGTAATGGAGAGTGTGAAGTTTTTGGTAGCAGGAGACGACACATTTCAGTGGCAATTAGCTGAGTCCGAATGTTGACTTTAATTTACTGATTTGCAGTCTTTCTATGTGCAACATTCTGGTATATTCATAATGCATGCTGCAAAGAGCCACACATCTCAGTGGTATTTGCAATAGCTGCCAATTTTATGATTGAAGAATGTGTTGAACTGTTTAAAATGTTCATTAAAAGGGTTACTCATAATCTGGTTTAAATAGCATGTAGCCGAGTAAACTTGTGTTTACTTACTAATTTTTTCAGAGTGTTTTGTTACCTTGAGACTAGTTGGCTTGTAGTGATTTAAACTTCTGTTAAATCATCTTGTAAATTAGTCACATAGGAACATGCCTACTCCCTGATTGACTGACTTTTTGCTGGCTTTGTACTAACACCACACTCTGTACTAGCATCCCACTGCTGTTACTTGTTGTCACCATACCATGCATACCTTGAACAGGAAGTTTTGGATGACTATTGGGAGTGGTATCAGATTATTGCATTCATCTGATACTGCATGTTAGGGAAAAGTCTATGTCTGATACCTGGAATTGATATTAAGGCCATTATATGCAGATTTGAATCAGGATAATTAAGTTTGGAGGCAGTTGTAGATGTTTGGAAAAGATTTTCCCCTCCAGACATAGAGTCTGATACCTTGACTTGAGTATCAGCAGAAACTCGTCCAGTACACTCGAAAATACAAAGAGCTGGTAAAATAAAAGCACACTCTGTCAAGCGCCACAGTGTAGTTTTTCATTATTTTAACACCATAACTGACCATAAACCAGCAAATTTGGGGGGGGGGGGTACTTGGTTATGGTATCAGACTGGTATCCTTGTGATACCCTTAAGTATCTGAAGACAATACTATACTGGAATATAGTACCAGATTAAAATTTTCAATACTGGTTTTGTATCTAACAACTCTATGCATTTGTGGGTGTTGACAGTGAAGGCATTTTAAATGTGTTAGCAGGTAACCAAGTTTAAAAGCATCCAAACTGGCAGATTCAAATGTGCATCCTGAGCAGCTCCAGCTGTTCGCTTGTTGTTTGTACTGCAACATTTCTCAAGCATGTCACAAGCTGCGAGACTGCTCTATCCAGTCTTTTGTTAAAGAAAGCTCAAAATGCCAACGGGCCTACCCACACACCCACAGGTTTCCTCAACTGTGGCAGTAATCAGCGCTGGGAAGTGCCATGTGAGTCCACGCCTCGGCACCCGAGCCACAAGCTTTCCACACTGCTTACTTCGTCTTGTACTACTTCCTCTTTTCTTCCCTTTTCTTTTAAATGTCAACTTCCATCATATTCATCTCCCATGGTGTTCCTCAGGCTAACAAACACTGAGGCACCAGTGTTCTGTCATTATTGCACTACAGTGTGGATCAATTCCTGCTCTTCATGGGGAGGTTTAGGATTACAAGATGATAAAAGATAGATGAACTGCATGCAGGCATACAGACATGAGCAAAATGATATTAACGCCTCATGGAAAAATACTCTCAAGTAGTTTATAATTAAATCCAAAGAGGGAAAGGTGTGATCAGATTAGGGTGAGTGTCAATTAAGAACTTTGTCTACCTACAAAGGTTGAATAACCCTGCATGGAGATCCAATATGTGGGCTTTTTGGAGCAACTAGAGTCCCAATTATCTGTGCCCTCATCACTGGTGCATCGGTTACATAATATGTCAAGAAAACAGAAAAACCCTGACATCTGCCCTAGATGCAGAAATCAACAAAGAGTGACAGCATCAAGGAGTTGAAACCAACTAACCCAAGGGAATCTGAGGGACAACTACAGTGTAAATAAGGGTTGACAAATACAACCGACTGACGTGCAACCTTTGATGACCCACATTGTGTTGCATTCTGTCCAATGATCTTTTATTTTTTAGTACGCCCCTTGTATCTCCGCCTGTGCAGATATGCACACATACAGAGGCACACACACCCCCACACAGCCCCAGCCTTAATGACATAAACGGCATGTAATGGTGATGATACAGAGCTGGAGGGAGAAATAAATCACTGATGTAATGTTTCCGGTGAGAGAGAAGCCAATGCGAGGGGCTCCATCTACTGTTCGGAATGGTGAACTCCACTTGCTGCGTCTTGACAGTCCTCCAGCTGACTCATTTCAGCTCCCTGCCTGTAAATGAAAAGGGACAGCCAGACTCAGCAGTGGGGGCTAAGGCAGTATAATTTATGCCTGTGAATTATGAATATACCGAGCAAGTGAAGGCCAATGTATGTTTTATTCCACGCTCCCCTCCATTTATTTGGGCCTGGGTTATGACTTGATAGCTGGCGGTTCTATTGATGATGGACTTCCTGATTTATCTGCATGAGTCAGGCAGGTCCATCAATTAAGGCGCCATGCCAGCAAAGACATGCCGAATGTACTGTCACCTGTTGTTTATGACCGACTTGACTGTGGCTTCCTCTAGAATAGGGCAGTCATCCCACTGGGATTGCTTCCAGACAGGAGGCAGTAAAACAACGTGCATTACCGAGCTGCAATTTGCACAGCCACTAAACTAGCAGTATCTCTTTTCAAGCTTCATTAAAACATCCACTTCCTTTTATTCACCGATCAGAAGAACTGTAGGCAGACCTATACATAGCATTGTTTTTATAACCTCATCAAAGTCGGGAACATATAATCCCTCACAGATAGACTGAGACGTATATACTATCCATTCCCCTAGAAGCCATCTGCAGCAATTTCCTTCCTCTTTCATCATTCTAAATGTGCCTAAATGGTTTGAATGGACGGGGGGGTGTAGCAGCAATAACCACACCTTTGTGTCAGAAGGGGGGATTTGGAATCTTTGATGCTTTCCCTGGCATCAAATGTATTTACAAATACCTTGGTGGGAGCAAATAAAAGGTTTAATATTTAATTAGGCCTAAGGGCATCTCACAATAACCGGCGCTTTTCTGATCAATGGAATGATGGAAGTATCTCCCCTCGCTGTCAGCCTGGCTTCCTCCTTTAAATACTACAGTTACCTCTACACAGACAGCACTTTAGGGTTAATCATTAAGCTTTTACAAGCAGCCAGAGAGACACCCGATTTATGTTTGTAGACATTTTTGAATTTTAAGGCCTTCTGGCTTCAGATGATTTCCATGAAAGAGGAATGGCAGATCATGATGAAAAATGTATTCTGCCCCGTCTTTGTCCCAATGCTGATGTAACTTTCATGATCCCCGAGAGGGAATCTGACATGTCATGGTGCACTGTGACACTGGATTGTATAACCCAGAGTCTAAGCTGCTGAAACCAAAGGGTCTTTTTGGAGGCTATTTTCTAGTTATTAATTCTCAACTTTGTTTCAAATACTGCTGTAAACTTCTTAACCCACAAGTCCCAGACTGACAGTTTCAACTCTGACTCAGTTTTAACTGCTTCAACTATTGAATTAGCCCGCTCTTGTCTTCATTCAAATATATATGTTTATTATTTACAATAATAAAGTCAAATTATCTTCTTTGCAAACATTTTCAGTCTATGCTTTGGAACTGGCAGACAAAGAAAACTGAGAAAAGTGCCACTTTGGTGCATTTCTGTTGTGGAGCATTTCTGTGAAAAGTCTGAGTACTAACCGGGTTTCAGCATTGAAATCTGTTTTTTCTTCAACCATTTATTAACTGTATTAAGGGATAAACGTTGAAGGTATAATGTATGGTTATTGTGACAGCATCTTCCAGTAGTAGTTTATCCCATCTGTGCAAAGACGCAACTTCTACGCGTTTTATTTCCATACACAAACATTACTACAGTGCATCATTTTTATCATTCCACATGGAAAAATAAAAAAGGAAGTGGTGTGTCTGACTTCTGAGATAGAGGGCCGTGGATAGTGGCATAGTTGATTCATACCCATTTGTATCTTTAGTGTGGAGAGCTCAACGCATTGTTTCCACTTTTGTATGTTTATGGTGGTGAGTCAATCACAAGTCCACTCATTCTATCAGGAATATCTGTTAAATCTATAGACTGTATAAATAATGGACGTAGTATCCGTGACGTTCCTGAGCGCTGTTTTGAAGCCAATTGACGGCAGCAGCCATATTGGAAATGCGGAACTGAACCAGGCAGAGTGTGACGTAAAGAGGCAGAGTTTGAGCCTTCTAGCCAACAGCTATGTGTTCCCGTCTGGGAGTCAAGTCAGTCATGTCCTTATCTAGGCAAAAACTAGTAATCTAAATATCCTCTGAACCGTTGCGTTAGAAAAAAAATCCCCCCGTACAATGTGTGCCGATGGAGAAATTAGCTATGTAGAGCCAAGCCTTTTTTTTTAACCAGGCTGTAAACATGTTCATTAATGCTGCAAATATCGTCTTTTTTGAATTGGTGTCTATGTGGTTTCCAGTGTTTCTGCAGCCGGCCTCAAGCAGATTCTCAATGAATTGCAGTTTACAACACTTTCGCATCGGCTCCATAGTTTGAGACCGGAGGTTGCTGCTATGTTAAATCTGATGTACCTCCAGAACTCCTCCCCTCTGGTATATTACAGTCTAAACCGTGCCTCGAGTTTGTTTAATATATCCAACTTTGGCATTGGATTTCAGAGAGATTGTGTAACAGTGTGCTAGCTTAGCTAACAGGCCGCTAACTAGCAAACAGGCTATTTCCTTCAGTTTCAGTCGCCTATGTTGATTATCAAATGAGTTTGAATGACTAAAAAGAGCTTGTATAACCATATATTAGCAGAATAACATTACTCGGATTCACTATGTGAAACTAGATAAACATTATGCACAGTCTAACTGTCTTTATCAGTTTGAGACACTGGAGGTGTATCTTTATGAACCCACATACTCCACTCACGCGTGAGTGGAAACCAGGCGTTCAAGTTGTCAGTGAGTGTTGGTAAAGTTGTGGGATTAAAACCTGGCCATTAATTGACTCTTTTCATTGGTGACTGTTCTGCATTGTAAAATATACATTTTTGCCACAAAATACATGAGATGTAACTAGAAAACCACCATTAATAATGTGAATAGATGTGTGATGAATCTGAAATTTTAAACATCCGAAAAAGACATGAAAAACCTGTTTCCAAAGCCTTATTAACAGTAGCCAGAGTCAGGCTTTTTTCTGTTAATGCAGAAATTCTCACAGTGATATATACATTTTTCACAAGTAAAGTTGTTTTAGTCTACATTTAATACAAAATATATTCAGCCTTGATTTTAAGTTTGATTAACTTCTGTTCGTATTTAATTAGACAACCTTTTAAAAACTATTTTCAGAACTCTTAAAAAGAGAAAAACGTAATCTTGTCAAAAATCTCTTTGTTTCTCTTTTGGGATGCTGAATGAAAATTTAACTTAAACATAAGTTGAATTGAGTTGAGTTGTTATTCTCATTTTGATGAAAGAGCTCTACACACTTAAATGCAGTAATGCATGAGGAGCTTGGCCGTGCAACTGTTTTTGAAAACTCTCCATTGTGATTTTTCTGAGGTTATTTTGAGAGCTGTGTGGTAATTTGTCGGCAGTATGATGTCGGAGCATAGAAGCTAGCATCAAAGAACAGTTATTGACTAAACCTCACTCTTGTGTAAATTAGCACACCTGCTAAAGCCTTAATTGTAGGGCTATCAAAACACACAAAGCTTAACAACAGCTGTCAGAGCCCTGTGACAGCTGTCGCGGAGTCAACACACTTAAGTCTGCTTTCCCTGCTGCTGCTAGATTTTCCTGTAAAACTTTCTGAGTGGTGGGGGAAAAAAAACAGCATGTCACATTTTCATTCCTTATGACAGCATGAAACCTTTCGTTCTTTAGTATTAATCGGGGAGATCCAGCCTGTTCTTTTCAGCCAGAGAACAATGAGGGAACGCGGGCGCTCTGCTTTGGAGACTTTTTGTTTCGCTGCCTCTGAACACACGTCAGAGAGAGGCGATGCCTCAGAGACGAGGCACAAAACATATAAATGCCCAATTATAGTTGCTTCAAAAGAAGATGCATTAAAAAATTAATAATGGGGGGTGCATTACATAATTCAGAACAGTTGCTTATGTAAGTGGCCCAAATTTGAAGAACAGGAAGGGTATTGTCTCCTACTCTAATGGCGGTGGGTGTGCCTGCGTGTGTTTCTGCCATTGTGAAAACTTGCGTATATAGCCACGTGTTAGAGTAACTGGCATAGGCACTCAACTGTACATGTGTCTTTTCTGTGGGCATGGAAATTTCTCTGAAAGGAACATGTGAAATGAGGACAAGACATTGTTCAAGGCAGCTAGCAGCCTATAAAATAACGCTGAGGTTTCTCCAGTGTCAAGGTGCATTCAGTCTCCCAGAAGACTTGCAGCTTTATTCTGCTTCCTTATTGCTGCTACTCAGCATGAAGGCTGCTTTGTGTAATGTGCAAATGTTTAAAATCCTGTACAGTATATCCCTCATCACTTTCTTTTACAAACAGCATTTCAGGATAAACCATTTTTAAAACGTACCTGCCAGTCTTGTGTTTGAATTTGGTCTGAATGCCAGTCCTCTTTATCAAGTCTGATATCATCAAAATTTGTGGAACTTTAAAAACATGTTCTCTCTTTGATGAGATGAAAACTCAGAAAGAAGTTTAATCACCTTCATCAACCTGTTTTTCCGACACAAAAAAACATGCAGGGAAGTAAAGGAGTTGTCTTCTTTTCCTCTCTTTTTTTTATGTTATATTTTTGGGCGTTTTTGCCTTTATTGATAGGACAGCTGTAGATAGACAGGAGACATAGGGAGTAGAGTGGGGGAAGACGTGCAGCAAATTGTCACGGCCGGGATTCGAACCGGCGACCTCTGCGACGAGGACTATAGCATCTAGCATCAATTAGTCCGTTAGGTCACTAGAGCCCCACATTTTTCCTCTTCATCTAAACTAAGAACGTATGTTTTGATATTCATTGTTCATCATTTCATTTAGGGGGGAAAAATCGCTGGCCCACTTAAACATCTTCATGAACACTTAAATAATCATGACCTTTTTGATATATGGTCTTCATCAGATGATACTACTCTTTTTTTAATCACTTTGCACCAACACAAGTACAACCACCCTCTTGTAGACATCATGTTATTTAATCATCAGTCTTTTGTATGCTCTTCTATTTATGCACATTATCATTAATTGATCTGTAAAACAGAGCCTTTTTTGTTACTCTTTCCTACATTCTACTGGTCAAAGTTACTCAGATGGTATCTCATACAGTGCTTGGATAAAATGATGGACAGCATGACAACTACCAACAAGTGAAGCCTAAACATTTGGAGCTCACCATAAGGTGCATTTCGACCAAGAGTTTCGGGGTCTTTTAGCCCCCAGAACTACTTTCCACGGAACTAAAAGGTTCCTGTGCTCCCATTGTTGTCTGCGTTTCGACCGCAGGCTGAAGTCCCAGGTAGATTGTGCAAATCAAGTCAGTGACATATGGAGAAAAAATATATATATTAAATCATATTTTGAAACTAAACTAGTATGCATTCCCAGGAACTCCCTCTGTGTTTCAACAACTGTGTAAACTCCACAAACATTGTTGCACTCAACCGAAAGTCCCTGGACCTTTGAAAAGTACAGTACTACCCCCAAACAGTAGCTTTTCAGGGGGGAGGTTATCTACCCCTGAACTAAATTTAGACCCTGGTTCCTCTGGTCGAAACGCACGTAGTTTAGGGGTAAAGTCCCTAGTTCCTGGGTAAAATTCCTGCGGTCGAAAAACGCCTTTGCTGACTGGCTCCAGGTAAGGTCATAAAGCCTGCCTCTCCATGTTAACCAATGGGACATGGCTCAAACTGCAACATTGTGTGAGAAATAGCGAAGAAATGTACGCCAATAAGAGAGTCATTCAGCTACATACACAAGTAAGGGAGTCATTCTACTAAACGTGGGTGTCTGATTCAGACCAACACAAGAAGCTATTATGCTGTGGTTCGTGGCGACCTGAGGGATCTTAATGTCATTTATTGCCCAGCTTTCTTGATCTTCTAATTGTGTTAGAAGCTTCATTCTGATTGGTCAAGATCTTGAGTATGTAGTTACTGGTTGTGTAGTTTTTCAGATAAAATGTTACTTTTGTAAAGGCTTCAAAATTGGAGGCATCCAACTGCCTTTGATTTAAAAATAAAAAATAAAAAACAAAAATAAAGCCCTGCAGTGTCCCCTTTGTGCCACTGTATTATTCCAATGGGTTTGTTTTTATATTGATACAACACATTTTCAAACTACAACTGAACAATGAAAAACAACCTTGTCCAGTACAACATCTAAAATCATGTTAAGCCTGATTGGTCAAGATCCTTTGAGCAACGCCAGAGGCAAACTAATCACATGTCATATCAATCCGCGGGTTCCAGCACAATAACAACTAGTTGACACCATAGACCAGGGGATTCCCAAACGTTTCAGCCCGCTACCCCCAAAATATAGATGCCAAAGACTTGCGACCCCCACTGTCCCTCGAAGTGATTTAATGTGGCTTCATTTAGCTGGTCTGCAGAAAATTTGCCTCCCTATATGAGCATGTGGCTGTGTTCCCTGTTCCTTTATGAATAAACCTACTGCTACTGAAGCTTTTGATAATTAACTGTTCACTAACCCAAAATTTAGGAGTCATCTGGCAAAAAGAAAGGCAGAAAACTCATTACATTTTCTATTTTCAAGGTTTTATTTCAAATGTAGCGACTATTTTGTGGATATTTTTTACAATAAGGGGTAAAATGTACTATTTTCAGATAACTCCAAAAAAAACACAAAACATTCTTGATGCGATCTCACGACCCCCCCATTTGTGTCTTGTGACCCTCAAGGGGTCCCGACCCACACTTTGGGAACCCCTGCCATAGACAGTAAGGTTAGGTAAAACCGTCAGTTTCAGTACTCTGGCATTACTTTTGTGCATTGAATGTGGCTGGAAGTGCATCATCCATCTTTACCTACCGTCTATAATTTGATCTGCTCGAGCCACTCAGTGGTTTATACCTATCACAGAAAAATGGTGCCTCTGCAACATTATGCAATTTATTACCTTCTCATTTGAAGTGTGATGACAGCTGTTTTCTGGTTACGCTGATGATTTCTGATAGATGAAAAGTGTTTGATGTTTTTGCCTTCAAGTAAAAAGAGGATGGCTTTATTTGTGTGGGTTTTGTTCTGTTGTTTTTGTTGTAAAATGGAAATGACTGCGAGACAAAGAATGAAACTGCTGTGTGTCCTGAGGAAATGTTCTCAGTCTGGACCTTGGATGAAATCTACATTCAGTCTCCAGGCCTTTTTAATATTTCTTTAGATAGTTGAAGAAATCAAGAGCACTTCAGAATTTTCCCAAATCACACTCTATGAATTTTGATCAATTTGAATTAATATGAGGACAGATGAGGTTAGTTGGGCTTCAATACAAGTTCATGTGCTTACGTGCTATTTAAAACTCCACATTCTAATGCCCCTCAACTCCATTATCACAGCAGTCCTAGGGGATGGATTCCAAGTAAGTTGTTCATAACCAAAAGCAATGAGTCATAGAAATAAGGGAAAGAACTGAGGACCTAAGGGTGCTCTGTGTATTTTATGGTAGCAGCAAATCTAGACTTTTTCTGCAAAGATTAAAAAAAAATCTAACTCTATAACTTTCCCTTGACAGAAAAAGACATAATCCTCATTTCTTTGATTAAGTGTGTTGCCTTGTTAGCGCTTTCTCGTGGGCTAAGAATAAATCTACAAAGGAAACAATGACAAATCTGTTTGCTACTCCGATCCTTAATTAGTAGCAGGAATCCCAGTTGTTCCATGTTTTCATTTGCTGTCTGAGGACTGAAAAGCTTTCCTATTGCACTTTTTTATTACCGAGTTCTGATATTGTCACAGCCTGTGCTTCTTGTTTTTGTGTTCCAACCTTTCGTTAGCTCCCTGATGTTTCGTTAGCATTTGTCTCGGTTTCATCAAAGGTGTTTGTCTCTGCATTCTTGCGTGTGTATGTAAGAATGCACCTGCGTTAACTTGAGTCATTTTAAAGCACCCTTATACCCCAAAGAAACGTTTAACTCAGGAGCAAACCAAATACAAAAAAGGAGAAAAGAAATAGCAGATATACAGGAAGCTCAGGTCTCGCCAAAATCCAACCAGTGACAGTACTTGAGATTCAGAAAGGAATACAGGGGTTTGATCCTTTGACAAAGGATAACAGAATAGATGAAAAGTGTGAAAAATGTAGATGAAACGTTCTGTACTTTTTGAATACTTCTTCCTTGACTTGAATCCTGTCTTTACAGTGATACAACTGCTAATCTTTCACAGCGTGCTTTGGAGAATAACTTCAAACTTATGTCCTCAGGCTTGGTCATAGTTCAGATCTGTAATGTTCTGCTTATAAGTTAAATGTTTGGATGTGGGACCATGACATCAGTGTTCAAAATGGACCAGATGCAGCTTACTTTGCTTTTACTTCAAGATAAAGTGGTTCAAATAATCTGGGTGAAATGTTTATTTATTGACAACCTCTCTGAAGGTCTTTACAATCAGTGTCCATTCAGGCAAAGTCTCCTTTAGGTCTTGAATCTGTACAATCATTTTGGCAAACTACAATGTTAATATAGCTTAATAAAGATTACCAGCTGTATGAAAACATTAATTGTATTGTGGTAAAAAAATATGTATATAAATTCCTCAAAGAAACATCTAAACAGAAATAAAACTACATCTGCATGAATACATCCCTCCATCATCTCTGAATTTATAAAGTCATATTTAACAGACTTTTTATAGACATGCAACTGAGATTTATTTTCATATACATCATATTCACATTCATAGAGTCCAAGTCCCCAAAATACTTCTCTTAGGCATACTTGAACCTGCTCTGTTTGCTGTTACATCTCCAGAATGCTGTCATGGCTAAAATGTAGAGAGAAGAAGCAACTAATTGGTAATGATAAAAAATAATAATTCATTAGTAATACTTATCATTTTGATCATCAATCATAACTTCATTCCTTTCTCCATTAATTGGACTGTCATTATTTTTTCCTAAGAGGATTAAACTCAATGTAATATTTTCAGTTTGAGTGTGTTTGCCAGCCAGCAATCCAAAGTATATCACAGATATAAAAAGGGTGAAGGTACATAAGCAGTAAGTAACTAAATTTGTGAACCTGGTGCCAACATATGTTGGGGTAATAAATAAAAAGTAAGGCATTCAGTATTACTCACATGTCAAGGGACTTGAGAATGACAATTATAAGTAGAGTGGAGGCCAAGATATCCTGAGTCGCTATGGTTGGTGTCAAGCTCCAAAAAGCCCTCAGTCGACTTTTCTTATAGTGAGAATTCATATAATGTACGATTCTCTTTGCCACCTGAATGCTCTCTTTATAAAACTTTCCACCTCTACTTTTTAAAGGTGACATATCAAGCTTTTTTCATCAAAATATGTTGGTCTAAGAGGTCCCCAAAACATGTCTTTAAAGTTTATGCTCAAAAAAACACTTTGAAATCAGATTTTGGCATGCCTGAAAAGCCCTCTTCTTCAGCCCTCCTCAGAACAGTCTGTTTTCCCTCTGACCACGCCCACTCAGAAAGCGGATGTGCCCTCGGCTCTCCGGCACATTGATCTAATGTTTACATGTTGGCTGAATATACACACTGCTTACAGACCGCGTTACTTCAACCCTCTGAATCTGATCCAGAATCTGACCCTGACGGAGAGGCGCCTGCAGCAGGACCTTTCTGAGCGATTGGTCACAGATTCTGTGTTTCTTGTTGTTTTATTTATCAGCATGGAGACATGTGTCTTGGTACACAGCTACCAACATGTAGCTATGTGGCTATGCTAACTAGCGCTAGCACTTATCCATGAAAAATAAAAATCATCCACTAGATCTTCAAATCTGAAGACGTGGGGAGTAAAACCGACCTTTGCCAGAAAGGCAGCAGGACCTTTCTGAACGATTGGTCACAGATTCTGTGTTTCTTGTTGTTTTATTTGACAGTATGTAGACGTGTGTCTTGGTACACAGCTACAGCTACAGCTACGACATGTAGCTATGTGGCTATGCTAACTAGCGCTAGCACTTATCTGTGATAAATAAAAATCTTCCACTAGATCTTCAAATCTGCAGACGTGGGGAGTAAAACCGACCAAAAAAGGTAATAGGGTTTACTTTAGATCTACTTCTGTGGGATCATAAAACTGGTTTTGTCTTTTAAGTTCTTTGGTCACTGGTCACTTCACGCGTCCCTGGTAACTTCACGCATTGATTACTGTAATTAATGCGTGATTACATATTAGGACATCCTCAGGTCTCAGAGAGAGGTGTCAGACCTCAGATGAAAAAGCAGCATGTCAGAATTCAGATGAAACGGCCTCAGACCACATAGCCTCAGGCTAAACGGAGTCAGGCTAAAAGGAGGCAGGCTAAAAGGAGGCAGGCTAAAAGGAGTCAGACTTAACAGTAAAAGGGTTCTGTTGTTTGTAAAATTGTCTCCAACTATGTAAAAGTGTTTCAATTTTGTAAATTTGTTTCCTTAAATGTAAATTTGTTTTGGTCTTGGTAAAAGTGTTTTGCTGATATAATTTTGTTTTATAAAATGTAAAAATGTTTTCCAAAATGTAAATTTGTCTCCAACTTTGTAAAAGTGTTTCATCTTTTGTAAATTTGTTTTGTCTTTCAGGGCCACCGTACTATAGACATTAAAATAGCAAGATCATTTGTTCTTACAAGATAATTATCTTGTGAGCACCATATTTCTGGCTTAATTGGCATTATCTTAGCAGGATAATTATTTGTTTGCACAAGATGATTATCTTGTGAGCGCTAGATTTCTGTCTCCATAGGCATTAAATTAGCAAGAAAATAATTTGTTCCTGAAAGATTGTTATCTTGTTCGCACAAGATAAGAGCTTCTTC
The DNA here is from genome assembly GCF_009762535.1 of Notolabrus celidotus. Lineage (NCBI taxonomy): Eukaryota > Metazoa > Chordata > Actinopteri > Labriformes > Labridae > Notolabrus > Notolabrus celidotus. The sequence goes on along the minus strand of NC_048294.1, from coordinate 14,348,891 downwards.
CAATAGGATAGTTACCTTGTGTGCACAAGATAAAAATTATCATTGGATGGAAAATCAGGGGCTTCGTACAAGCTTGTTTGCACACATCCCTTACTGATAGTCTGACATAAACAAACGTGCAGATGACTTGTTACCTCATCTGTTGTTTTACCGTAGAGCTATATTTGGTCTGGATTCCCTTTTAAACACATTTTACTATAATATTATAGCTGTGAATCTTGTACCATATTTGTTATGGTCCACTTGTGAAACCTCGTTCTCCGAAACACATCAAACCAACGGGTAAGAAATGTGGTAAACGTGGACCCCCGTTGAGCAACATATTTTTGTTTTGCTGCTGTTAGGATGAATGCACTGCTGTACCTGTAGAAGAGCACTGAGTCGAATGAAAGAACACCTGTCCTGAATCTGTAAGTGTTTCCTTCATTTTACCACAACTATAATGTTAGTCATTCATGTCACCTGCTTTGGGTAGCAATATATTCTGTCTCTTCTGTTCCTGCATATCACAGTGTTTTGTTTTTTTTATTCACGCACAATCAGACCCCCCTCTGCACACCTCAGCAAAATCCCTGCTGGTTCCCTAAAACACCCCACAAAACCCCCGTCTTCTTCCTCTTCCTCCAGAGACTGACTGTGATTCCAATTATGAAGAAATATGTACAGGAAATCTGCGACTGTCACAGGTCCCATGGAAATTTCATTTTAATTAATCTTGGGTAGAAATTGGCAGCTCGGGCATCACTACACTCATCACGGCTCCCTGAAGTAGATCCAATTTTCTGTCTCAATAGGCATTAAATTAGCAAGAACATTTCCACCTTTGTCACTGCGGCACGCATAACAAATGAAATACATTCAGCTACATGACATAATGGAGTGCTAATAAATGACCCAACACACCAGTGAGGTACATGGAGTGTGTGGGTAGTGAGCAGGTTTGTTGGTATCACATCTGGGAGATTTAGGGGGTGAATGTGAGGATACAGATGCTTTTGTTAACTGTGTTGTTTTAAAGAGGATTGCAATGTCTTGAGCACACCGGAATGATGACAGTTCTGACTTGTTCCTTTCAAAATCAGAATCCCCAACTTGACTATACTTACAATTTTCCGTCCTGCAAGATGCGCCTACGCGTACTCAATCATTCATTCAAACATTTTGCACAATGTCTTTGCATCGGGATCATTCCCTGGTCTGAACTGAGAGCAATTCCATACGTCAAGCTTGTATATTAGTTGTGACTGGCTTTAACAAGAAACTACTCGCCCCCTTACTTTGACTTCTGCAGAGACGGTTCATATGTCAAGTCTTTACGTTCACCCTGAAGTCTAAGCACTGAGCCCTCACTGACTCATTGTGCCTTCATGTGGTGTGGAGGAAAATTTTACTGCTCAAGGCTTTCTCTTCTAAGCTCCGGAGACAAAATTGAGATTCTCACTTCAGCCTCATTCAAGTTTCAAATTGCTCTCATTCGTTTCTCATTAGTGTCTCCTAAAATTCACAAGTAGAAATAGTTGAGACCATGACATGAGTCTTATTTGATACTTAAATGAGAGATCTCATTAATGGCTAATTTTTTTTCTCTTTTTTAAAATATATTTTTGGCCCTTTTGCCTTTATTTGACAGGACAGTTGAAGAGAGACAGGATATGTGGGGAGTAGTGAGCGGGGGAAGACATGCAGCAAATGGCCGGGAATCGAACTGGCAACCCCTGCGACGAGGACTGTAGCCTCTGTATGTGGGGCGCTTAGACCGCTAGGCCACCAGCACCCAAAAAAATCCACCCCTTTAATTGTAATAAGCTGGCTAAATCTGGTCAGCCCTTTTGCGGCCCATATTTTAAATAAATCGTATGTCATACCTGGTATGAAATCTCTATCTTTTGCAATTTCTCTCAAATACACTAAATCTTTGTGAAGTTGTTTTGTTCCAAACAGACTTGTAAAGGAATGACTATATTGTGAGGTCAAAGAAGAGTCCATTTGACATCTAAATAGCTGATCTTGCAAGTGGTTCAAATTTTGTCCTGAGAATTGTAAGTTTGTGGACAATTACATTAAAATCTTAATTTTGCAGGGCACTATGAATGTTCATGAAAAGATGAGCTCAGGCTCTTTCTTTGCTCCATCTGAGCTCAACTTGAGACACAAAAACTGAGTCTGACAAAAACGAATGGATGAGGTTAGATTGAGACAATTGAGAGAGCTCCGTGATTTCTCCACCTGAGCTCAAAAGGAGTCACAAAACTTGAGAAATACCTGAGAATCATTTCAAATTTTGACCAGATCTCCTTTTGAACTGAAAGGGAGACTAAGCTGAGACTTTTTGCAACTTTTTTCCTGAAGGCTAGAATGAGAAACAGGAGAAATAAGCTATAGTCTCATTTTGCTTTCAAACAGATCTCATAGTTGTCTAGGAGACATAAATGAAACACTTTTGAGATCTCCTCTCTAAATTTATTTTCCTATGGGGAGTGTATCAGAAAAACAAGTGCAAAAATGCACTTGAAAGCCTGTTGAAGTCAGAACAACAACTCAGGAACTCAGGATAGAATTTGGTGCCTCGCTTACCAACTCTTAAAGCTGCAAGAACCGGATGTTGATTATAAGGAGTGTTTACTCACAATGCAAGCAGACACTATATATTTCTCGTTATTCATTTTTAAGGCAAAAGAAAAGGATGCACAGGAATAGTTTATTCCATTATTCACATCTACTAACATTACACTGCAATTGTTAGAGCCTTTTGTTGCAGTTAATTGACAAAGTTTTTTGTGTTGCCGACAGACCCCGAGTGATTTTTCCGTTTGGCCCACTTTCTATTGAAGATGAATATTCCTGCTCTATAATAATAAGCACTATAACCTCTGATTTTCTTGACTGTTTTTACCTTATGTCTCATTAGGAAGTAGACTTTTCTCGCTGTGTTTCCGCACCTTTGAGAGTATTTTCAGATGTTTAACGAGCTTTACATTTTCATGACTTTCAGACTTCTGTTAATGCAGAGAGAGCTTTGCATCTCCTTTGTGTTTGGATGTCGGATCGTTATCAAAGTTCCCACCAAACAGAAGACATTTCTTAGAAACAGATCAATGCAGGTCTATGTTTAAAAGTTCTGCTGTATTAATTTCCTTTCGGAAAACTCTTGCACATATCTATTTGAGGAAGTATATTTAATGTAGGAAAGGATTAACACATTTCAAATATATGGGGACTAAGTTTGTGACGAGTTGGTAACATCACCAAAACTTTTATACCACCATACATGACATGGCACAAAGGAAAAATGTGATTTTTACAGAGATTATAGACCTCAGATATGACTACTAAAGGCACAAAAGAAGTGAACCTATGATTTTTCATGGAGACTTTGACTATGATAAGTTAAAGAAGTGCAGGTCTTATTCCAGATTTATTATATTGTTGCACGCCTCAACCTGACAGGCAACGTGCTTCTATCTCTGTAAGACTCTTGCCACATCAGTGCCTGTCTCTTATCCACCCACAGAACGAGGTGAATAACTCTGCACTCTGAATAACTCAACATATACAGCAGAAACTGTACATTATAAGATACCTCACTTTTATTAAAGCTGGAAGTCTGAATTGTCTTTCAGAGGACATCCATACACTGTGCTCATGGTTAATGCAGTCTGCCCCAGAAGACTCACAGTAGAATCCAGATAGGGGACTTAAGAAGCCCTGCCCAAGGCCTCTGATCTTCTGTCTCTGCCCTCAAATCCCTTTTTTCTGGTGACTGTTGGCTTGAGGTGGCTGACTTGGGGCACAGATGTAAGGGGACACTTAACGAGGGTATCAGAGGGATCAGAGGTTGAAGAAATTTTGAACAAAGGGATAACAGTGTGCTGTGCAAGTCAGTACAGGAGTCGATAGAAGTATTGGGCGTTTGGCCAGTACATCAGCAGTAGCACCTAAAAGTTGTACAGGTGCATCTCAATGAATAAGAATATCATGAAAAAGCTAATTTTCTTGAGCTTTCTTGAATTTAATCCAAAAAGGTAAACTTTAATTTATTTATATTTTTGTGACATGTAAAGTTGAATATGTCCAACAATTTAATTTTCAGGATTATGGCTTATAACTCATGTAAATCAGAAACTCAGTGTCTTAAAAGAATTTTCTAAAATCATCCATCCATCCATCCATTATCTTATCATCCATCCATTATCTTGACCGCTTATCCCGGTAGGGGCTGGAGCCTATCCCAGCTGACTTTGGGTGGAAGGCAGGGTACACCCTGGACAGGTCGCCAACCTATCACAGAGAGACAGACAACCATTCACACACACAATCACACCTACAGGCAATTTAGAGTGATCAATTAACCTGGTGAGCATGTTTTTGGACTGTGGGAGGAAGCCTGAGTACCCAGAGAGAACCCACGCATGCACGGGGAGAACATGCAAACTCCACACAGAAAGGCACCTGCCCGGCCAGGGATTTGAACCAGGAACCTTCTAGCTGTGAGGCACCAGTGCTACCCACTGCACCACTGTGCAGCCTTTTCTCAATCAAAGAAAATAATTTAAATACAGAAATGTCCAATTTCTGAAAAGAATGTTCGTTTCTAAACTCAGTACTTGTATCGATGCAGCGAGGAAGTTGCTCAAACGTGGCACTGCTGAGGTGTTATTGACAGCGTCCATCAGCTGATCTGTACTTTTGGGTCTGCTGTTTCTCTCCTTTCTCTTGACAGATATCGGAAAGATTCTCTGTAGGGCCCAGATGAAGCGAGTTGGGTGGCCAATCGAGCATAGTAATATTATGCTCAGCTAATCATTCGGTAGAAGTTTTGGCGCTGTGGGCAGGCGCTAATTCCTGCTGGAAAAGGGAAATAAAGCTTGTCAGCTGATGGAGGCATGAAGTGCTCTAGTGCCTCAGTCCACTGTTTGTGAAGCTCAACAGAGGTGTTGAATCATCCCTCATTCATCCCTGTTGTTTGGGTGCCTTTACCCACCACTCTTCTTCCCTCCTGTCAACTCTCCATTAATATGCCTTGATATATATACAGACAGCCTTTTCAGCACTGACCTTCTGTGGCTTACCCTCCTTGTTGAGGGTGTCGACGATCGTCTTCTGGACTTTTGTCAAATCAGCAGTCTTCCCCATGATGTGGTTGCATGTTCTGAAGTAGACTGAGATATACAGTATCTATATTCTAAATAATATTCTAATATTGACAAGCACCTTTATATTTCATGATTCTAATGGCACGTACCGACACATGTTTGCTGTGTCCATTGCTGGCTTCTTTCTACCATCAATGTGTCTGTGAAGTCACATTGATATCATCCAGGTCATGTTAATCCAAAGCTTGAGGCAACTGGACTGGTAGAAATTCTTGAAGACATTTCACCTCTCCTTCGAAAGACTTCTTCAGTTCTGACCAGACTGGGGGCTAGAAAATATAAGCCTCTAACAGTCGTGGGTGTGTCCAGGTAGTCACAAAGGGGTCCTAAGTAGGGTTGTTAGTCTAGTTCCTGGCAGTTGTTCTCCTATCACCTGACAGTCGTTCAGTACCTCCTGGCAGTCGTTAGCCTAGTTCATCAATGTGGCCAAGTTCAAACTCCTGTCTTTACACTTCTTGAGTTATTTGGGTTCTCAGATTCAAGCTAATATTAAACACATTTGACATAAAACTGAGTGACTCTGGGGTGCCAGGTTAAAGTCTGTTGAAGTTCTGATGCCTGTATATAAAGCAACAACTACACAACCAACACTATGATTTCACTTCAGCAACCTTTAGATCCTTCACCCTTGTACTGTTCATTTGCTGACAACAGGTTTTGTTGTTGTGCTACAAACTACAAATATTATTATCAATACAAGAAACACAGTGTTATTCTGTTTTTTTATCACCTTGTTTTTTGAAATGCATGTATCTCTCTATGTATGTAAACCCAGGGCAATGCAAATCTTAGGATCTAATCCCTTGGCAAATAAAGCCGATTTTGATTTGGAACACCATTCTTTGAAAAATAATCCCTTATTTGATTAACTTATGGTTTACAGCATATGAATCATATGACTGTCATTCCCAACTTCTGACTGCTTTCTTTATGTTTTTGTGCCAATATCAGAAATACAATAGCGAATTGGGAGACCACATTATCTTGGGGGTGTACTATAAGGAAATAATTAAAACTTTGTTGCTATCTTTTCTCTGAATCGGACTTCAGGTTTCTTTTTGTGGTGCTGCATTGTATTTTCCATGACCTCTTCCTTGCCTAGTTTTGTTGCAGAGTGTTAATGTTTCCCCAGTAATGATGGCAGGATCTTTTTTAACCCTTATCCCTGCCATCATCTACCTCTTTGTAGCATTTTAATTGGCCGAGCCTGGCACAACCCTCCAACCCAGCTGTTTTCCTGCTACATCCTAAAGCAGGACCAGTGTTTGTCACTAATTACCGCTGCTGTCTGCGCTGATCTGTGACACAGCCCAGTTCCTGCTGAATTACCCTCACCTCTCCCATTTACAGCAACCTGTCAATATCCCCCCTCATTTTCATACATCAGTGAAAAAAATCGGTGTAGGCGAGCGCAGGATTGACCGAAAAATGATGGGGCCCGTGCAAGACTAATGACTGTTAAAAAGCAATCATGTGGCAGCAGCAGTCTGGGTGGTAGATCTCTGAGTTTTATTGCAAACGCCCGGTCACGCAGCCTCTGCTGTTTAAATGATTGCTATGTAAATCACCTGAAGTGCTTTAGTATTGGAAAGCAGCAGATTTAAGATGCTGGTGCATGTGCTAAGTAGACAGTATCCCGATATTTCGCAGAGGCCTTCATTTGAAGGACTAACTCCTGCTATTCATCAGCGTGTCAGTCTTACCTCGAGCTGGCAGTACATTCTCAAGAAGTTCCGTGGTGGAACAAATGAAGTTCTCTCTGAGTCACGTATAAAATGCTTATTCTGTATTTCTGCAAAACTAATGTGAAGTATGTCACAGAAAGTTCTGGAGCACTTTCACTTTACCTCTGCCTCTGCTTTCTTCGCATTCATCCTCAACCACAAACCTTTGCAGAGTTCAAGTATTCCTGTGAAAATAGAGGTGCTAGATGTGAATTTGAGGGCAGTAAAACTGTTATTGTCTAGATTTTCTTGCATCAAAATGTCTGTTAACTTCAACTTGGGCTCATTTTAAGATTGACAAGTTAGGCAGGGTCTGAAAACCTCGGGAGGTTCACTATAGGAGATGAAATTTGTAGATTAAGGTTGGTAGTTGCTAAAATTTGGGCTAAAAGTATAGTGTCTTTATCATCCTGTGTGCGTACAGTGGACAGAAATGTGCCATCACAGGTTGTATGCTTGTATCAGCACAAATATTTACATGAGATGTCACTGCCCTCTGCTGTCATTTTGACTGTATTACAGCCACAGATATAAAAGGTCATTTTTAGTTGAAGTCCTGTTTGTTTAATTTGTTTTTCCATCATGTCCTCATTCTTTATTCATCATTTATGTGAGTTATAGAGTTTTTGTATTAGGCCAAACAAAATAGTTAGCCTGCTACTTAGTTCAACTTATTTGTAGTTGAATTAAAACTTGTGACCGTTAATGTGCTTATCCCATAAAACAAAACTCCAGTGAGAGGATTAATTGTTTTTGTGATGAAAAGTATCTGACTTTTTCAGCTCATAAACTCAGACCTTTTGAATGCGTTGGCTTATTCCCCAGATTATTTGTATTCCTGCTTCAGATTAGGGGTGAATTAAAATGAGTTTTATTTCATTCATGGATCTTCAATATATAGGTCATAACCGCTACAAATCTATGTAAAGGATGTCTGTTTGTATGTTGTTGGTCTTGGCATTTGTTTTATTACTCACCAGTTGAATAATGAAGCAGGACAGAAGCCACAAAACCAGGCACTGTGCAGGATGCAAGGACACAAAAGAACACCCTGGAACACACACACACACACTTATCTATCCCCATGCCCCCAGAGCTTTGGTCATGAGTCTGCTTCACTCTGTTTGCAGACGGCCCCTCAGAACAGATTTCCATCTAATCCCTGCTGAATAATGAAGTCAATATCAGTTTCACATGTGCTGATTTTCCAGTATTGTATGGATGTCAAAGGGTTTTCTAAATCAATACATGACATTTAGATGGTTTGATATTAAATATAAGCCTCTGTCTCAAAAACGGAGAGTTATCAGCCTGTTCTGTAACCATATGAATAATATTCCATCATCAGGGAAGTATTCATATCTGAGATAAAATCTTTGAAATTAAGTAAATGAATTTTTTGCATCACAACATTCTCATGTTGTTTTCTTTGTATGTTTTTTGCCTGAAGTAAAGGCAATGTTTTTCGGCGTTTGCTGATTACACGTCTTGAGTCCACCAAACAAGCTCTCCAAATGAAATAACAATACCTCCAAACAAAAGGTGCGTTTGGGACTTCCAAAAAAAAACTGCACTGTAAAACACCTCAGTGAATAAATTGTAACATTAATGAAAGAAGGAGAACCAAAATTCTCTGTTTTACAATTAAGATGAATAAAGCTCGGTCCATGAACACCCATGAAGATGAACTAGCATGGCTTATTAGCATGCTTTTAGCTAGCTGGTAAAACATTTTTTACAAAATGCCAATAAGGAATCATTTTTATCGCAGGAATGTTAGCATACTAACGTTGCTATTTGTGTCAAAGTATATTCCCACAGAGCATGGCTATAAAAGCATGCTTACACTGTGTATCAAAAGGGTGAATCCAGTTGATATTACACTAAACACTGTCATGCTTGCATATTCATTGACAGTGAGTTAGCATGCTGTTGTTCAGCAAAGATCCACAAAGCGTTGCTAGCATAGCTGAAAGCTCTTAATATTCTAATAGATGTCTCATGCTGTAGCAGTGTGTTCACACAGGACTCTTTCATTTGAATGCTGAAATATATTTTGATCTTCCCCCTCATTTACACAGAAGCACATGAAGCTAAGAAAAAGTAAGAGTCAAATGAGCTTCAGCTCAGGGTGAGAGAGTGAAAGGGATTGATTAGCAGAGGCGGGCTTTGTCTTGAGGGAGAGAGGAAGAAGGCAGACAGTCATATGAACTGCTCATATAGCTCCCTCCTAACAACTCCCACTGTGCCATTTTTTTTACCAAAGGCAAGGATTACCATTAAGCCCAGGTCACATCTTCTCACATGATCCACTCCTGCTCAAGGTTTATTCACACACATGCAAAGACATGAGCACACACTGGCTGGTAGCGGGGGAGCCCAGAAGGGAGGGGAGGAGAGGGAGGTCGGCTGAGTGGTGGTCACGGGACGCAAAAGAGCTCTGTTCGTTCTGTACTTGTGTAGCAGTATAATGCAGCAGAGTATTAAACAATAAGTCAAATGGTTTATAGCTTTAGTCACAGTTTTAGGGACTGGCGTACATTTTAACCTTTAGATTAAACCTTTTAATTTCTGTTGTACAACCAGATCTAACATGCATTTAACTTATTCTGATTGCTGAAGTTGACATAACATGTTTATATTTTGTTTGGCAGAGGGGAGCTTCTCATTGACTCCATCCAAAGAAAGTCAGTTACAGTTGACTCCTCCTCCGTTTAAATGTGACCTTACAAACAATGCAGTGCAGTTTCAGGTCAATGGCACTCTGAATTATTTAGAAACCCACAAGACTATGAGCATGATGGATCACAGAGCACTCATTTAAAGACTCTGAAGCCAAAATAACTCATCATTATAGCTATTCCAGTATTAAATTGACATTTTAAAAAATATTGTCAAAGTAGATGGACAAATTAGCTTTTAATGGTTCTTGTAACCTTAACTTCTAATGGCAACCTTAACTTATTGTATACGCCAGGAAAGTCGCTGTATTTTTAAATGTACTGCATGAGAATGAGCTTAGTACTAGCTTTGTGTAATCCCCTCACCAAAATGCCCCAATTATGAAACGTTACATGCAGGCTGGAATTCTGACAGCCAGCGTGAAACACATGTGACTGAGTTAAGATTCTTTGCCTTTGAGTATGAGATCATGACAGACAGAGTTTCTCCTGCTAGAATACTACAATATTGATCTAATGAGAGTTTGTTCTCTAAATGAGATGAGATAAAAAAAAAAAAAACTATTTGTCTTTAAAGTTCACGTAAAAAGTTTTAATTCTGATTACAGTTTCATCAAGTCTTCCCAAATATATATGTTAAAAACAGTTTTGGTCTAAATGGCTACCTTTGAGAGTAAACAGTTTTGACATATCTAAGTGTGATATTGAAATTGTATTCCTCAACATTCTTCATAACAGTTGTTTGTTTTTTTAACATCACTAAATGCAGCAATACAACATTAACAAAATATTTCAGGTCACGTTAAAATGACTAAGAATAAAATTGTGACTTTATAAAGCTGTGATATTACATGAATGTATTTGTCATTTTGTCATGTTAGTTTGAAAGGCAAAAACGGAAGAACAGCTAGCCACCTGCACTAAAATGAGGATCATGAAGCATCTTAGGGAATTATAATAGCTTTCTCTAACAACCATATACGTTACTCTGTTTTTTGTACAATCTTTTCGGAGTCCTTATACTTGAAACAATGTGGTGCCGATGTTCCATCAGATTATATCATTATTTGTAAAATCCTTACAAAATTATAACTTCACAAGATGCTCCAAGTTCCTCAAGCTTGATGCTTTTAATGTAGGAGGCTGGCTGCTTCCCCTTCAAAACAACATACCAGCTAACTCTAGGCTGAAACTAGGACTTCATTCTTCGTTCTCATTAATAAGGCATTCATTCTTGTTATTATACAACTTTATTCTCATAAGTACTCCAACCTTTTTAAATTACAACTGTATTCTTCTAAAACTACAACTTTATTTCTGTAATGTTTCAACTGTAATGTGATCCTAATCCTCTGTCGTATCATTCCACAGTAAAGCTACATTTGTGACTAAATAATTATGTAGTGTGAAGAACATATGTTAAATTCCCCAACTCCTGATAATGATACATTTGGTTGTAGAATTTTACTTTTGTAGCTCTTCATTAGATGTGTACTTTATGGTATGTATTGTAAGCATTTCCCAACCACGTGGTTGTTTTTCAACTCAAGGGTCACCAGTTAAGTAGGGGTTGTGAGATGTTTACCAGGGCAGAAAGCAAGGAATCCTTAAGTGTGTTTGCTTTTCTCTAATGGTATGAACTTTTTTTCCCCCAAATAATACTCTCACCTGTTATGGCCTCAAATAGTTTGTTGAATCCAAGCATTATGGAAATCAATGTATTAACTAACAACAGATAAAATGTGTTACTTTTCAAAAAAGTTTTGAGACTGCCAGGTTTATCATTATAGTGTTTCTTATAATGTGTTCTTGTCGGAAAGGAAACTGGTAACGATGGCTGTCAGAAGAAGAAGAAGAAGAAGAAGAGCTCTGGTGGCCTAACAGTCTAAGTGCCCCACGTATAGAGGCTACAGCTGTCCCGTCCATTAAAGACCAAAATGCGAAAAAATATAACTTTAAAAAAATAAAGAAGAAGAAGAAGCATTAGCTGCTGTTTTGTTGTTTTGAAGGAACAATGGTTGACTATTACTCCCCTCATTTCTGGTTGTCCTGGTCTTTGAAGTTTTCACGTCTGCTTATTAAAAACGAAAAGAAAGACCTCTGCCTTCACCAACATTTGCTGAGCGAGTTTTTGAAGCAACTGTTTGCTTATTACAGAATGTGATCCCCCCTCAGAATAACTGCAATACTTTCCAAGTTGTTGTGAAATCGCTTCTAACAGTTAATGCACAAAACACTCCTGCTCATTCCACTAGGTGCCCTCTCTGCAACCTTCTTGTGAAGCGTGCGGTTAACTATTCATAGACTATAAGCCTTAAAATGCTTAAGAAAGAAAGCACCATGCAGATCTTAATTAAGATCCTAACTCCTTTAAGTCATAAGCATATATTTTGTCAACAAAAACAGCCAGTCATATTTCCCATCATGAAAAAACTCCTGTGGAAGCAGACCAGAATAATCATGATTTAACAGCTGGTGTGATCAGCTCATTTAAATTGATCAAAGGCTTATTTTGTTTTCAGACTCCTCCACCTGCAGAACAGTGAAGCACAAACAGAGAACACTCTGGAGGCGAGATCGGAGAAGAATTCAAATCAATTCTAGGCAGTTTATACAAAAGGTAAGCAAGACAACAACATACTGAAAGAGAAGAGAGAGGTACATTTTTTTATACTGCTTTACCTCACGTGAATATAAAAGTTTTTATACTGTATCAACTTTCACTTGAAAATGATCACATTGGCTAACATCTCGTTGTATTTGGATGCATTTACACACTGAGATGAGTTCGCTGGTCACGAATTTACTCTCAACAGGTGGGGGAAAAAGTTGAAAGATGTCTCCCATGACTGTGTAAAGTTTTGAAAAGTCTGAAAAAGTACTGATGATGTCACGTCACGAGTTACCTCAACCTTTGCTTGGAGGCAGAAATGTATAAAGCCTGCCTTTCAAATCAAAGGAGTGGATTGTTAAAGATATGGACATTTACTAGGCTGCATTCCAGTCATATTTGAGTTATGATTTCAAATAACTGACCTGTCAAGAATGGTCGAACGTAAGTTGTAATTGGACATCCAATCAATGTTGAATGACTTCCCGATTGCAGATTGTGACGCAGATGCAGCGCAGATTCATGATTCGGAACAACTGACACCTCTCTTGAATTTTGTGCTTTGTACTGTGAGTGAAATAGTTTAAAGTCACTTTCTGTGTCCACGGTGTGGGCTTTTCTGTGCGTAAAGTATACACCACACAGTTTGAAAATCATGAAAATGTAATTGTGATCATCACACAACACTAACTTCCCCTCTCTCATCAGTGCAGAGTGACTTTACTTTGATTATTTTCATGTTGAAGTGTACAGGACAGAACTTGTATCCAACATGTAAAATTTTTGGGCAGATTGTATGAAACATTGTATGTTTGTGACAAATTCCTGTTTTAAGGCAAAATCAAATCTGTATGCAACCTCCACTGATGAAAAATGAAGCCAAAGTGGTAAATGGTAAATGGACTTGTACTTATATAGCGCTTTTCTAGTCTGTCTGACTATTCAAAGCTCTTTTACACACTAATCGTCGCATTCACCCATTCATACCCATTCACTCACTGATGGTAGAGGCTGCTTAGCTAATCTCATTCGTACACATTCACCCACCGCTCCGATTTCAAACTCACTGACTCGCTTTTAACAAATCACTATTTTGAGAACGAGACACTTTGTAATGTTTGATTCATGTTTTCCAAATGGAACCAAGTTTTCTTGCATCTACACTCACACTGCAAACTCAGCAACAATAATTTATAATATAACTGAATCATTTTTTTTAACACTGCAGTAACTGTTTTAGCCGGGACATGTTCATGATCCTCTCCTGCTGAAGTGGAAGTGCTAAAAACTGCAGTTCCTCAAGTGTTCACTTGCAGATCCCATGAGACTACAATTCACTAAAACTAAACAGTCTATGACACAACAAACAGTGGTAAAGAGGAAGATTGAACATTGTACGTTAGATTTGGGTGAACCGCTATGAGCCCTCTCTTCACCAAAAACTCAACATTGTAAAAAAATAAAATGTAGTGTTAAAATCGTTTCAATACACTGATCAAGTTGGGGGTTTCAGATTAAGTGTGCACCCCATGTACATAAGTTTCAGTCCTGATAATTGTAGAAGTCGCTTATTCGACTCTGTGCCTTGACTCTTTGTTGCTCGTCTTCCCCCACTCTCTACTCCCCACATTTCCTTGCTATCTTCAGTTCTCCTGTCTAAATGCAAAAATGCCTGAAAAAATAACCTTTAAAACTCATTATCTGACCAGGTTTAGGAAGTATACTAAACTACACTACATAAAACTTAGTACTTTGGCTACTTTGATGAAATGTTGTCTGAGTTGCCAGTTGCCCCCACCTTTGTGCAACATGTTCATCCGCAACTATCAAGTCTTTTAAGAGTGAGTGTAGTATTAACACATCCGATCTCTGAGCAAACTGTTACGACGACTTCAAGAAAAATACAAAGGGAATTGTTGCTGCTATTCAACGCAAAAGAATGTACCACAAACTTTCCTTGCTGCAAGGCAAACAAAGCTAAAGACAATGGTATAGTACTAATGCAGTCTTTAGTCCAAAAAATTAGCCCATGTGATATAAAACAATTAATAAAAAGAAAGACAACAATACAAACTGTTAAAATATGTAGAATTGTTTATCTTACAGCTGTGTTTTAAAACCTTTCAACCTCTTCTGTTTGATTCATGTGATTTGAAACATGAAACTCACACAAAGAATTTTTTTTTTTTCCCTGGAAGCCCCTTTTTTTTTTGGCAGATTTTTTTTTTCCCTTTTTGCAAATGCACCTCAGGTTTCTCACGTGCTCATGGCGGCACAGGCACCCTTGAGGTTTGAGGAAGGGGGGTGGTGGTGTGGGAAGAGGGAGGGAGAGAGGCCATCATGAGAAGTCAAGTGACCCAAAATGGGATCATTTTAACACACATGAACCTCTGAGGCATTCTGAGATTAAATCTTGGCATTTTATAGCATGAGGGGGATTTCTTAAATATACTGGCACAATTGAAACATTCAAAATAAGCAGCAAACAAGAACTTTATTTCATAATTTTATTTCTGAGATTGATTGCAGTGGGAACAATATTTATTTTTGCTCTATAATTTGAGAACCAGGGCCTACATTTGTATGAGTCTATAACTCCATAACGTCAGTTTTTCAACATAAAGGGCTGACTGAACAGCTACAGTCCACATGCGTTCAAGTCTATAGAAAGACCTGCCCATTTATCACAGTTTGTATTCTAATGTGACAGAATTTAGAAATGTTTCACACTTCCTCAAATGTAATGTTGGACTACAAAGTCAAATGGATTTTTTTGGAATAAAAATGCAGTGCATGACGGATCCCAATACCCTCTCTCTCTCTCTCTCTTTCTATCCCCAGTAGGAAATATGATGTTATGTGATGGCATCACGCGGGAGTCAGAAAATCCGGGTAGCCTAGTCATGCGCTAATCCGGTATTTAAGAACGACGCTCCACTGGTTCGGGGGAAATAGAAGCAGGGGTCTGGACACAGTGGAGTGGAAGTTGTTCTCATAACTAGTGGAAGGAGAAAGTGATATTTAATGTGTTGAGTGATACTTTTGGTTTAAGAGGTAGTTGAGGTGTATAAACAGTAGGTCAAAGTGACTCGGTCGTGCGTAAAAGTTTGGATAATGTTCCGGTGCTGCTTTTTGGTTCTTGTGGGCGCGGCGGTGGTGAGCGCCCAGTTCCCTCGCGAGTGTGTGACACCCGAAGCACTCAGGAGCGGAACGTGCTGCCCATCGCCCAATGGACTCAACAACGACCCGTGCAGCGTCAGCACCGGGCGAGGACAGTGCGTGTTCATCTCCGTGGATGCGAGCCCGCACGGCCCGCAGTACCCGCATGATGGACAGGACGATCGGGAACTATGGCCCATCCGTTTCTTCAACCGGACCTGTCAGTGTAACAACAACTTCGGTGGGTTTGACTGCGGCCAATGCAGACACGGCTGGACGGGATTCAACTGTGATCAGAGGGTTTCTGTTGGTGAGTACACCTGGTGGGTGGGGAAGCATAGGTGTAAATTAAACAATAACAACAATAAAAATAATAATAATAATAATAATAATAATAATAATAATAATAATAATAGCGATTTATATTGAATTTGACTCATTGGGAGGGTATAGTGAGCAAAGATGGACTGTATTTTTAGATTATGTTGCACCTTAATGTTCTTTTGTGCTTCAATTCATCATTTTTTACATATTAAATGTCTTTTTAATTATTTACATATTTTTAAAGTTTGTTAATTTCGTGCAAAAGGGTGAAAATAATTAAGATCAACTTACAGCCAGGAAAAGTCTTTGACAGCAAATTTAATTGACCAAAACTACCTGTTGCGCACACTTTCTGTCCTTCTTTTCGCAGTCATTAAATTCTGGTCACTAATTAACGCATGACTTATTCAGCTAATCCACTTTTCCTCTGCTATAATCCCCGCAGTAAGAAGAAACGTGATGCTTCTCAGTCCGGAGGAGAAGCGTGCATTCGTGAACGCGCTGGACCAAGCCAAGCGCACGGTACACCCGGACATTGTGATCGCCACGCGGCGCTTTCCGGAGATCTTCGGGCCCGATGGGAACACGATGCAGTTCGAGAACATCACAATCTATAATTTCTTCGTGTGGTCCCATTACTACTCTGTCAGCAAGACGTTCCTCGGCGCGGGACAGCCCAGCTTCGGGGGAGTGGACTTCTCACACGAAGGGCCCGGTTTTCTCACCTGGCACAGGTTCCACCTGTTGCAACTGGAGCGAGATATGCAGGTATAAGACTTGTTTGAATTGAGTTTTGCCATTAGATTTAGTGATGGCAGCTTGTTTGTTTTACCTAATGTGTTTCGCCTCAACTGTATTAGCGTGGAAATCGTGATTGTAGAGGCAATTCCATACTTTAATTAGCGAGCAAAATTCCATTTCATGGGTTTGGTTTCGATTTGATCCACACACCATCAATTACGCTCTGGTGAGAGGAGTTAATAAACTTTACTAATCGCCAAAGTGATGCTTTTGAAATGCGTAACATCCCTCCCAGTATATTTCAAAGCACACTTATAATAATCCATCCTGTGTTTGATCCACTATTACGCACATAAACTGACTTTTAGGGACAATGATAGAGAACTCGTTTCATGGTCAAGATCAGGATGATTTCAAAAGGCCCCAGGTCTTCTTGCTACTATAATGGAATGTTTCATAATTTGAATGTGGGGCCTTGTTTTCAGAAAAAATGATGTGAGAAAATATCTGGCTCAAGCTTAGCAGCTCAATATTCATGTGTGTTAATGGCTGGATAATTGAGCAGCAGTTTGGATTTGTTTGTTCTGATTGGTCCAGAAAGTGTTTGGGTTTCAGAGTGAGATTTGGTAACTTTATCATTTTTATTTAATTAACTTTCAAAGCGTGATACGTATTTTGATGAATAGTGATAGTGGGTTAAACGGGCAACTTCACATGCTGTGCGCATCTCAAGTCAGTTTTTGCATCAAAAAGTCAAAAAGTTGCCTAAAAGAGCAAAAATAAGCATCACACTTAGAAAGAATTAGGTTTTTTTTTTCTAGCTAGTGTCTAAATGATTCATACATCCAACTTTTATTAGTAGCACAATAAAACTAAGGCTCAGACTTAGTTTCTCCAGTAGTAGTAGTAGTCTCTCCAGTTCCAATCCTTACACACATCACATATCATGTTCGTCATTTCTCTTTTTAAACCAACCAGGAGATGCTGCAGAACCCATCATTCGCCCTTCCCTACTGGAACTTTGCCATCGGTGGAGACACATGTGACATCTGCACAGATGACCTGATGGGAGCCAGGAGCAGCTTCGACATGAATTCCCTTAGTGCCAACTCCATTTTCTCCCAGTGGAGGGTGGTCTGTGAGAGCGTAGAGGACTATGACACCCTGGGAACCATCTGCAACAGTAAGACTATTGTTTATTTACCATGGGAGATGTTATAGTGGTGGTACAGTGATGCTCTTTTTTTTTAAGAGCAGAAAAGTTGCTATAGTCTGACATGGTTCCTTTTCCAGGCACTGAGACTAATGCCATCAGAAGGAACCCAGCAGGAAATGTTGACAGGCCGATGGTGCAGCGTCTTCCAGAGCCCAAGGATGTGGAGGACTGCCTGCAGGTTACAACTTTTGACACACCACCTTACTACTCCACCTCCTCTGAAAGCTTCAGAAACGCAATTGAAGGTGACTGGAGAAATATGTTTTTTTTCCTCTCTGTCTGGCGCACAGTATGACATCCTTTTCTGACACATTTTCACATTGTTACCTTCAGGCTACAGCACACCCCAGGGGAAATATGACCCCATTGTGAGGACCCTCCACAACCTGGCCCATCTGTTCCTGAACGGAACAGGAGGAACAACTCACCTCTCACCTAACGACCCCATCTTTGTCCTTCTGCACGCCTTCACCGACGCCATCTTTGATGAATGGCTGAGGAGACATGCTCCAGGTGTTACAGCAAATTATGTTTCTTTTTGTCATTTTTGGCAAAACCACTTAGCCATTAGCACGCAATTTGAATGGTTTGACTGACTTGGAATAGGCTGATTCTTGACATAAGTGTATGTTGTTTCCTTGAAGATACTTTAATACAATTTTACAGGCCATTAATGTTAATACAATGAAATGTATAATGCCTGCATCCTACATAGCTTTATTGTTAGCATAAATGACTCTTTTGCTATCAGCATGTCTTCCTTGACAAAGTCACATTAAGTCCTTTCTAATACACACATGTTAAACTGCTTTATCCTTAACATATCTAGCACTTTGGCCAACTCCAAATATTTATATTTCCTTTATTATAATACTTGCATGTTTCACTGCTTTATTATTTGCATAATTAGCTCTTTAGCAAATCTTAAGTATTCCATAAAGAACTGTGTGTTGTGTCCTTCATAATTCCTACATTTTACAAAGCCTGGTTTAAGCATGGGTAGCTCTTTGCCCACCTCAAGTATTTCTCCTTGCTTTTTAATATCTGTTTAACCCTCCTGTTATGTTTGTTTCTTTGGAACAGCAATAATGTTCCTGGGTCAATTTGACCCAGGGCTTATTCAATTATCCAAAAGTGTTAGAACCCCAAAAAATCCCAATACACATTTTTTTCAAATCTACTTTTTAGCTCCATTACTAACCATTTAAGAGATTTAGTCCATTGGTGTTCTTTAATTCTCACATGGTTCAATGAGGATAACTCACTTGTTTTTAAATTAAAATTAATGTTAAAACTTTTTAAATGTACATTGGAAAACCCCAAATATAAATACAACAGTTTTACATTACATAGATTTTTGTTTATTTTATTTTACATTTTGATTTTTTTTTTTGAAGTCATGTTTCTAAATTAACACGGCACCTCTTCTGTCACATGCTGCCCAAATTTTTATGCTGTATATAGCTGATTTGGAAGGCATACATTGCCTAAAATAGATCAAAAAGACTCTATTTGACCCACAACATTACATGACATTTATGTTTCACATTCTTAGTGTAGAATGTTTCGCTCTTTTGTCTAACGGCAAGTATTTCTTGACAGATATGTCTGTGTTCCCTGGAGAAATGGCTCCCATCGGCCACAACAGGGGCTACAACATGGTGCCTTTCTGGCCTCCTGTGACTAACGCTGAGATGTTTTTGACTGCCCCTGACAACCTTGGTTACTCTTATGAAGCTCAATGGCCAGGTATTTATTTTCTATGGCTATAGCACAGCAACAATTTCATGTTTTTTTCCCCAGTCTTACCATACTAAGGTAATAATCATTTCTTTATACTTTTCCAGGCCAAGCTTACACCTTGACTGAAATCATCACAATGGCAATAGTCGCTGCCCTCGTGGTTGTTGCCGTCATTTTCGCTGCTACCACATGTGCCTTACGTGCCAGGTCTTACAAGATGGATGGCCACCAGCCCCTGCTTGGGGATCAATACCAGCGCTATGATGACAAAAACAGCCAATCTGTAGTATAACAGCTACATGCCTTTTCTCTTCACTTTTATAATAACAAGAATATGCAGTTTGTTAAACCCAAATCTGTTTTCACTGGTGAGAAGGAGTAGATGTTGAATGCTGCGTTGTGATAGGAAGTGATCTTCTTGCTTCATTCATTGTCCATATATCAAACCCTTATGTAGTCCATTTTTCTTAACAAATAGTACAGATGTGAACAACTCAAACAGTGATTGAAGATGCATTTTTGTAATTGAAAGTTCCAGATATTTGCAGTTGCTTTAACAAGTTTGGCTTGGCAAATATAAACTTTTTTAAATTTTTGAGATTTCAGAAAAAAAATGGAAATGTTAAATGTGTTCAAATAAAGCGAACATGGACAACCGAAGTGTGGGTGTGGTAGCAATGTGAGGGGACCTGGTGTAAAAAAAATGAAATGCAACTTGAATTTACATTTGAGGTATCAGAAATGCAGGAAAAAGATACAAAACCCTTCATCTACACCTTCATGAACAATGACACTCTGTTCTTTTAATTCACAATTTAGATTAACTCCATAATAACATTAGTTGCTTGTTGGTCTTTATCATTTAAGACACTGCCCCGTAACATAGATATAACGACCACAAGGGGGTGCAATAGTTCAATTTATGAAACTTTGCATATTTACCACTTGTCTAAAGAGAGAAGCATTGACGTTGTTTTATTTATTTGGTTTCCTTGTGATAATGTATGAAGATAAATTAATCAAAATAGCCTCTAAAATAATTAATATGGAATGAGTGAAACGAATGAGGTAAATGATGCAGATTTTTACTCTTTTTCTGTCTTTTTTAAAATTAAAATATGTGGAAATTTTCATTGATGCTATTCTGTTTTTACCTTTTTACTTTTGACAAAATGTTGTGGGATCGGGGTGCTTGCTAACTTTGTTTTTGAATGATTACATTTTACTCTTCAAGAGTGGTCTGTTTGGCTTTACACATATACTGTGGGCTCTGGATAGTTAGTTGAACCATTATAATTATGAAATCCCTAAAACCGTATTTTTTAAGTCGTGTTACTGTTTATATTTATGGTAGGCTTAGCCTACATATCTCCCACCTTCATGAAATAATCGCATTAATTCGCCTAATGAGCAGTCCTTGAATAATACATGCCATTGAATCCTGGACTGGATTCTTCAATCCCCGATATCACCTCACCTGTCTGGTGTCCGGTTTCATCAATGGGAGGGTCCAAAGAGCACGTTCTCGTTAAAGTGTCTCACCACTGGTCGGGACTCTTGAATGGGAGGTCTGTCGGTGTAACAGCGTTGAGTGTTTCTGGCCCGACACTTTATTCTGTGCGTTGCTTGAATAAAGTTACAGGCGGCACGCGCTTCTTGCAACTTTCCGCTCCTCTTCGGATACAGCTCGCGCGCCTCTACTCAACCAATCACCGGGAGTATATCTCCGAGCTCGCGCTGTATAATTTGCTCAACTGCCAGCTTCAAATCATCCACACAGAACGTGTAATCTTCCCGACAACACACAATGGAGGAGGAAAGCAACGTTCTTCCCGAGTTGAAGGATATAGAGACAAAACTGGGTCGAAAAGTACCGGATAGTCTCATTCGGACTCTTGTTGGAGGAAAACATAAAGAGCAGCAGCAGGAGAAGTCACCAGCGACGCGGAGCTGCAAGTTTTGGAGTAATTCATCGGACTTAAAAAGACTGGAGAGCAAAATGCTCTTCCTGAAACAAGAAATGGTAAGCAGATTTAACTTCATAATGTACGGAAGAGGATTAGGGCTGGAAAAAAATAGCTTAAGGTCCAATATATTTTTTAAATGTTTCTGTTCTAAGAAAAAAGTCATAATTCTGAGACTAAAGTCAGAATTCTGTTTTTTTCTTCTCAGAATTCTGATTTTTTTTCTCAGAACTCTGACTTTAATCTCAGAACAAAAACATAAAAAAATATATATTGGACCTTGATTAATTTTCTTTTCAGTGGCCCTAATCCTCTTCCGTACATAATGTATAATTGAACAAACTGTTTGATAATTGCTCCAATATTTCTTAAAAAAATAACAAATAGCCTACATTGAAGACATCACGTGCGACGCAGTTAAATATTAAATTCAGTGACGTAATGTTTCTTAGAAGTTGACCGGCTTGTAGCTTTATTATAGCAAACAACCGAACTCATCGACATCAAGAACTGTATTCATCCAGACAAGTAACTCAAGTCACTACACATTTCAAAAGTCTCATTCACAATCTATTAGAATGTAGAAGTTGAACTCCAAATATGTCAGCTTTCGTGTCTGTATTGTTGGAAAGCATCCCGACAGTCACAGGAAATGCAACAGTGGTATATAGCCTACATCAACATGTTGTCGTAAAATGCAATTTTCGGTAAAGGGTGTTGAGTCATTGTCCTCAAAAGCACAGAAACCGGTGGTCAGTGGGCCACTCGCTGATATGCATTCACACCTACAGTCAGCAGGGACCTTTGTTGATGAACCTTCGTCACCTCCCTCTGTTGTTATTCAAACTACTCTGTAGAAGTCAACTGTGCCCATCTCAGTGCCTTTTCACCAGTGTATGGCTTCATCTGTGAACACCCAGCATTAGATTCTTCTTTAATGACGTTATTGTTTGGCCAGAGCTTTAACTCGCAGCAAACCCTCTATCTGAAGTCAGGTCACTAAAGGTATTAAGACTCCTTAGCAGATGGCCGGGTTGACCGAGTTCTGCAGAGAGTAGTAGAGCTGAATCATAGAGAACAGACCGGCTGATCACCCAGTGAAGCAGTGTTGATAGGCTTAGCTTTGTGAATGTTACAACACAGTAAGTACCCATCTATTAGCACACTTTGCAAATGTAAACCCCCTTGCCTTCATTTACATCTCACATTTTTGAATGATTTTTTCAGGGCTGTCATAACAAAACATTATTCTCTTTGTTAAATCAATCTATGAAGTCAGCTGGCTGCCACTTGTTGATTGTCAGTGTAGACCATCTCTCCCTGTTGTTGTACTACCTGTAACAGTTCAATGGCTAATATAGACTGCTCTGTTAATGTGTGCACAAGCAGGATTTATTCTTCCTGCATCATTTCAACAACAGGAACAATGTATTGTAGGGCTGGGGACAGCAGAGTACCCCTTGATACAATAAAATAGCATACTTTAGACCAGGGGTGTCAAACTAATTTCAGTTCAAGGGCCACATACAGCCCAATTTGATCTCAAGTGGGCCGGACAAGTAAAATCATAACATAATAACCTATAAAGAAGGACAACTACAAAGTTTTCCCTTAGTTTTGGTGCAAAAAGTACACGTACGTTCTGAAAATGTTCAAATTTAATTAACTATATTTTTACTAAAACAGATATTGTATTTTTCATCAAAATGAGTCTCATAGTGGGGCCAAATATTATATTATTTAAGCATTGTAACCTGCTGCAAACACATCAAACACACAGGTTTCTTACTCCCCTGCGTCATTCAGGTGTGCTCCATCAGCACTGATTATGTGCAACCCCCAGAGAACAAGTCTGATATAGCAGTTACTGTTATTGAAAAATTGCAGTTAATGTCTTCTCTGTAATTTTTTCATTATGGTAAGTCATCCGCGGGCCGAATTGGAACCTTTGGTGGGCCGGTTTTGGCCCACAGGCCGTATGTTTGACACCCCTGCTATAGGCATTGCCCTCAGTAACAAATATATTAGGAAACATCATGAGTTATTAGTAATTAATTATTATTAAAGAATACAAATTTCCCTTAATATACAGTGCAGGAATTATGTTATAAGTGCCAACACACTGGATCTGATAGGTTTCTATTTCTAGTCGATGTGTTAACTCCCACTGGATCCACTACGTTGCGTTTCGGCAAGCAGGAGCCCTCCGTATTCGGGTACCCAAGATTTCTATTTGTGCCGGATGCCAGAGCATCAAGCATCAATCTGCACAGAGAATATCGAGCGGGGCAGGAAGTCAGGCACCACAACAAAATGAAAACATCCGGTTCATTTTCGGAATAAAACATTCTGTGTTATCACCAGGTTTTTTTCACTTAGCTACAACAACAAACCGTCATGATGAGCGAAGCCAGATCTAGAGTCCACAGGTCAGAGGTTTTCAGAGGCCGATAAAGACAATAAGGAAAAGAGAGCAGTCGGATAATTGTTGATTCAGTAATTCAAGTAATGCAGGAAAACCTCGGTCACATGACTCCAACTGTCTGGTGGTCCTGCGCCTTCCTGCGTTCCGACGACGGCGAGAGCACGGAGCCGGACCGCAGGAAAGGAGACGGACTGGACATGAATCTGGATCTGGTGGAAGTCCTGTGTAAGAGCGCCCCATATACAGCCTTTGTCGCAGGTTTGATTCCAGCCTGGACCATGTGCTGCCTGTCTTCCCTTATATTCCCTGTCTCTCTTCAGCTGCCCAAAAATATAACTTAAAAAGTTTAGATTTAAATTCCAATTTGTGTCACAATGGATGCATTATAGTATGGTATGATATGATGGATATGATAGGATACAACATGATACAGTAAGATGGGTTACTGTATGATAGGATGCAATACAGTGCGATATGATAAGACACAGCTCATTACAACGGGATATGATATGGTAACGTATGATATGATACAACAGGTTACATTATGATAAGATATGGTACAGTTTGATATGATACAGTACAATATGATAGAGTAGGATACAATATTTTTACTGCATGATTCAGGACTCAATAACTGGCTGTATAGACATGTTTCCACTCCTAATTTACAGCCTATCAAAAGAGCAAGTAACATGTACTGCTCCCTGAAAATCCCTTATTACTCTCATATAATAAACATGTTATTGTTGGTGCTAATTGTGCCCCTAAACCCATTTTGTGATCTGGACCCACTGATGCCATCTTATTAACATGAGATAGCTCCTTGCACTAGGATTCCAATATCAGTCCATCTGCTCAGCTTCCATGTGTGTATAAAGCGGGTGGTAATGCTCACAAAGCAAACATACCAGCAGCACTGCAAGTGAAATGAAGGATGGTAGCTGATCCACTCCAAACACAGCCAGCTGTCTGAATCACTGTGCCAGCCTTGTCTGCTGTCATCTGCCTCTGTGCTTTTTGAACCTTGCAGGCTGTTACAGCTGTCTCTTCACCATTTTTTTTTTACACTGACTGGGAGCTTTGAATGACTCCATAGGCAACCCCACTTCCACCACCAGTCAATGGGGTGGATTGTCATGGCAGGGAGCAAATTCAAAAGCTATACTGTGTTAAGACTCATCATTCAGACTCATGGATGCAGTTTCCTGGCTGCAGTCCCTTTTTCCGGTGTCACATTGTTAAGTCTTCTTGTTCTCAACAGAGCCTGATAGTCTAAACAAATTAGCACAAAGCATTCTGGCAATGTGAGGACTCAAAACACAATCCCCACCAGAATTATTTAGTAGCTGAATTGGAGCTTTCATTCACATCACATGATCGTCATCAGCAGATTGAGATTGCCCATTTTTAAGTGTTATAAATCTTCGAATATTTTTTGCAGTTTCTGGACCAATCTGATTCATGTGGCATGATGTTAAGCTTTTGACAGCTACTTAATGTACCTTGTGGTAAGATTATTCACAACTGTTGTTTCCCCACTCCAAAATGAACCTTGTACCCTTGTTCTAAGAATAGTTAGGAATGATGCAAGCAGTGGTTTTGCTTTATGTTAGGCTTTAGTTGAACATCTTGGTTCATACTGGGGTTTTTTTTAGTAGCCCAGTCATGGCAGTAGTTTTACATTCTTACTTCCTTGCTGGGCAAATTGACGCCATTGGAGCAGCAGGTTAGCTTAGACAGTTTAAACATGTTTGTTTACAGCACAATCATTTGTTGATGTATTCTTTCCGTTGTACGACAATAATAAACCTCCAGCTCTGAATTAATAACCAATGAATCCATCAGCTTTATTAAACTTGCGGGACTTCTGGGAACGCGGTCGATGTAGGATGTGTTTTATGTTAGCTCCTCGGGAATGTGATAATTTTGCACTTCAGCTAACTTCTATATCCGCCCCATTGATCACTTATGTTACGTGGTTAGAGTATTTTCATCGGGCACTGCTTTTTGGGTCCATAACCGTATGAATGGCGAGTCTTCGGAGCAAAAGGGAGTCTGCCAGGTCCAGCCTCAGTGGGACACAACACCAGCTTGAAACCCAAGTCCCGTAGCGTTAAGGTCATGATCATAGACTGTATATAAAACGGACAACGTCGCTCCGCCTTTTCCACACTTGAACGGTTTTGAAGCCAAAATATCCTGTTCCAGAACGCTGACATCTTGTACATTTTCTACAGCCAGAGTCTGCGCAGTGGGGAATTTGTGTGTTTCCATGGTATCAAGCTCCGCCCTTCAGCGTATCGCCACGACGTCCTACGTATCTTCTCTCTGCGGAAGCTGTCAATCAAAGCAAACCCAGATGTAAAACCCTGTTTTTAAAACTCTAATAACTAATGAAATAGAAACTTTTCAGAAAAAAAGAGGCCTTGAACACAAAACAGTCAAATAATAACTACATATCACCACAGCATACGGAATGTGAGAAACATTCGTACGATGTGTATTTATTTTTTAAAGTTTGACCGCAGCCCCATTCAAATGAATGGGGGAGACAGAGCTTTTGACCTATACTGCAGCCAGCCACCAGGGGGAGCAGTTTTTGTGGAAGCCTCACTTCCAGCCGAGCAATCGGACGTTCATTTTTTTTACAGTCTATGGTCATGTTAGACGACCAACGGGCTGAAATCATTACAAAATTCCATTATAGTCCATAGTGTCAGAATCGGTAAGGAAATAAACGACAGCTGCCCTGGGACCGTTGGAGGAAAAAGTAGCCGCACACAGCGGGACTATTGTAGACCCAGAGCGCTCGGCCAATGCGTATGACAACTAGCTAACTAGTATGCAGGCTAACATGACTGGGCACTCTGCTACTGTGGAATCCCTAAGCAAGAAATGTGGACGTTTGGAAGCATGCTCCAGGTGGAACAATATTCGCCTAGTAGGTCTGCCGGAAGAGACCGAGGGTCCCAGACCTACTGTATTCATGGCCCAACTAAGCTTTATTAATCTAGCCAGAGGGAGGTTTTATGTGGAGCATTGTGTACATAAGTAAACAAGACCACAACAAATAAAAGTAAAGATTAAAACATGATAACAAAATCAGAGTAACATGCCAACAGATGTTTGCTACCTTCTTTTGTTCAGCTGTGAACTGATTTAAAGAATTGCCTGTTACATCATGTGTTTGAGGCCTTAAAGATCTAAATCAAATAACCGGTTAACCCAACATTTCTTCTGTTTTCTCCACCTCACAGGCACATCTGCGAGCCATCGACGGGAAGCTGATGCAGCAGCTGATGTCAATCAACGAGGGCATCGAGTCCATCCGCTGGATGATTGAAGACAAAGGAGGCGTGGCCAGCCAAGACGGCAGCCTGACAGGCAGCTTGTACAGTTTGTCAGACAGCCAGGACGGTACCTCACTGCGAGGCAGCTTCAACAGCCTGAACGACGGGAACAGCGACGGGCTGGACAGCCTCTCTGTTGGCAGCTATTTGGACACCCTAGCTGACGACCTCTCAGACAACCCGTCACCTACAGACCTCGACTGTTTCATGGAGAAGTCGGTTATTGATGGTGAAACCTTCAGCAAATCGCCTCTGAAACTCAGGGTGGAATCAGATGAATACTACTGCTTTGGATAGTAAAATGAAAAACGCCATGGTTCCAGAGACTACTGACATTTAGAAATATGTTCCTCACTCTGACTCATTAACAGCTGTCAGCTTCTTTTCCCGACATGCTTCACATGTTCTCTGTGCAGCGACAGCGAAGACGTTGGCAAATGACTCATGACACCTTTTACCTTGAAACCAGTTTCCTTACGATGTGGATCAAACACACCTCATGAAACCATTCCTTAATAATGTTGCAGTAATTTCCGTGAAACTTCTTAACTACTCTCCTTGTCTTAACATTGCATTATGTAGGTCAATTAAAAAAGGGTGCTCTGCTTTGAATAAATACTGTATTTATTTGGACTTAACCAGTACCTCAGCTACTTAAACAGTGAAGAGCACATCCTAGCCTAGAAGTACAGAGGAAGGAGTGAATAGAAGTAGCAGCATTAGCTGTGTAGCAAATTTCCTTCTTAATTGTCAAAAAAATGAACCGTCTACGCGTTAGGTCAACCATAATAAGCTGATCCAAGCAAAGAAGAAGATAAGGAATTAGCAGCAATTTGGAAAATTGGGCATTTCATGCTGAGCGATTGAAGAGATTAACTTTTCTTTAAGTGGCAAAGTGAGAACTTTTAAGTGTAACAGCAAGTGCAATTTATCTTTATGCCAAATTTCAAGCGCCACCTACTGTAAATGTTAAGCTTTTAATGATGTTGTACTTCCATGTTTTGACTGATAAAGATTCCTGAGCTGAAGCCCACTCTGCTGGTGTGGAGTTTATATGTATACAAAGAGATTAATGGTGTGTTCAAAGCACAGATGCTTGACTGAAAACCAAAGCTATTTGATTGTCTTATAGATAATTTAAGCCTGGGGGGGGGGGGGCAAAACCCCTTGAACAGCAGATGGGGGGATTTGTTGGTGGTGGACATATGTGAGACACATGTTTGCTTCGTGGGCACATTTGAAGTCTCTGTTGTCAAAAAAAAAAAGAACAAGAGCTTTACATTGCTGTACATGACTTTCTTGTTTTTGCTTACTTTGTTCTACTTTTATATTTCTCTGTTTGAATTGATTGCTGTTCATTTTGTTGTGGAAGTGAAATAATATATTGTGATTTTCCTCTATCTCACAGTGTGTACGTTTTTTAATGAAAAGACACACACACACACACACACACACACACACACACACACACACACACAGTAACTGCTGAATCATTCTCAATTTTAAGAAACAAAACTGGTTCAGAGACCCCATTACGGAATCTTAATGAGATGGAAAGCGAACATTATGGTGGTTTCCTTTTTTGGTAAATTTAACTTAGGCTTAATCTCTCAGTAATGGAGTCAGGCTTTGTGGTGCCCCTGTGTAATGTTGCGTGGAAAAGGACCCTCGTTAATTTCACTCTCTCCATAATACTTGTCTCTAAAAAAGCAGGGAGATGGTTCTAAATTTGGAGACTTTGTACTTTGTTTGCCCTTTACAGTTCCCAGGCTACTAGCAGAAGAATGGTAACAGACACACCAACTTCTATCCTGTATGTGAATCATGGTACCAAAAGTTTGTGGATTCGTGAGTCTCATGAGTTCAATAAGTTATTTGTAAGTGACACCAATCAAACCTGAGACAGAATAGGAATTGAAATAGTAGGCTTTCATGTTATTTTCTTTTATCTGAGTCCGACTTGCTTCTTATCTTTCATGCGATAATTAAAGTTCCAGACAAACTATAAAGGGAAAGTCATTATAGGAAAGATGAGAAGCTTGGTCTCTTTGGCTTGCAAATGAATGCATGGTTACAGGGCACGCTATAAGGAGTTCTCAGACTGGGATCTAACATCAGGAAACATGTTGCCTTGTTGGATTAATCTTCAATTATTCGCTTATTTCCCACATTATATGGAACTAGCATTCGTGAAATCCTGGATGAAGGGTTCCCCTGAAATCTTCTCGTACAAATAAGATTGGACACAAAGGATGTTCTAATGTTAGTTGTCGACAGATCTAATCACTTTATCCTGGCACTTTAAGTGTACTTGTTACTTTGTCTCTCTTGAAGAGCAAAGCAGCTTTATTTGGTTTTATGCTGCAATTTCCTTATCTCTACCTCCCAGAGGCTTTGGAAAGCCTAAGCTCCCTGTCAAGTTTGAACCAGGCTACGAAACCACAGAGCTTTATGAATGGCAGCATGACCGTCCTGTCCCCTTCCCCAGAACATTACCTCCTCAGTCCTTACAAATGCAAGCATGTCAAATCTGAGTGATATCCCTCTAAGGAAATGTAAAGACGAAAGGTAGTGGCCCCGAAATAATTGGACACAGAACAGGTTGTGCGAGTTTCTGCTGCAAATAAGTATGACTCAAAATTCCTCAGAGCTTCATGGTACACTACACATGAACAGAAGTTGCCTTTCTCTCACCTTGAAAGTGTTCATTTCCCACATGATAGTGGGGACAAGTTAACATAGCTTCTGTTGTGGTGAAGATTGCCGTCTATCCCCAAGTAATCCAGTAACACACACACAATTTACAGACTTCACACACTTGAGTTATTCACTTGAACTTTTACCCATATGATACTGTTTGACACTTTTTGCTAGTATATTCAAACCAAGCGGCAGCCTCCTCTAAAAATATGAGTCCAATGAGGAAGTGATAAAAACTGCAGTTCATCGAAGATCCGCTTGAGGCTGGCTCCGGATGTACCGGAAACCACATACACACCAATTCAAAAAAGCCGATCTTTACAGCAGAAATAAACATGTTTACAGCCTGGTACTAAAGACGAGTGTAGTCTGGATAGCTCATTTCTCAATCGGCACACACTGTACGGGGAGTGATTTTTTTTTCTAACACTGCAATTTCGAAGATATTAAGATTACGAGTCTTCCAATGAGAGGCACAGCTGACTTTGACAGGCGGGAATACTGTAGCTGTTGGCTAGGAGGCTCAAAGCCCCCCTCTTTACGTCACAATCACTCAACAGCAGCAATATGGCTCCCGCCGACGATTGGCCTCAAAACAGCGCTTCTGAAACAGATGGGTCACGGATACTACGTCCATATTTTATACAGTCTATGATTCAAACCTATTCACACACATTCATTTCTAATCAAGTCTTACTAGGCAAAGCTAACTGAATTAGTGCAGAAAATGTATGTCAGCTTGCTAGTGCTAAATGTAGCATGTTTACATGCAAGAGTAATATTGGGACTATTCAATATGGCTAACATTGCACTTATCACAAACAAAAATTACGTGTAGTTTAAACAACAAAAATAAAGCATACCTTAAATTGGAAAAAAAAAACGCAGACTCAATGAAAAAATAGTGTTAGCTACGTTAGCATAGTTGCAATAACCCCATTTATTATACACTGTACAAGGACCTCAAACCTGAAATACAATTAAACAAGGTCAACTCCCAATTTATATTGTTGTTGTCCTCAAGGGCCTGTGTCCACTAACAACATTCTATGTACTGATAGTAATTGTGCATTAAGGCCAGTGTTTCAGCGTCCAGCATCCTAAGCATAAAAACACCCTCAGCTGTTTTGTGTCACTGCACTCACACTACTTAGATCAAAATTATCCACCTTGGGACAAAGACCAGCTCATCAATGTAATTTCTCTGTCACTGACCAATCAAAATGAAGGGACAGGACTTTAAAGTTTTTTGAAGAGCTTCTGGGCCTCTATTTGGAGGAAAAGACAGTGGATAGAGCAGGAAAGTGGTAAAGAGTGTGAAATGACATGTAGTGAAGGGCCACAGGTCAGATTTGAACCTAGCTTGATAATAATTTTATCAAAGGTACAGCCGGTTTAGAGCTATTACTCATGCAGTTTCTACCTCTGATGATTTCAACAATTTCTACCAAATGTTTTTACATTTCTCCTGAAAAAATTTCATTTAATCAAAGCAAATACAATGCATATATAGAATCTAAATCATACTTAACAGTCACTACTAAGGAAGCAGAGGGTACAACTTTCTTAACCTAATAAGTGCAAAAAATGCCATTAGTGTGCATAGGCCCTAAAACTGTAAACAGGGTTAGCACATCACAACATATCCCACTCATTATATGCTAAATGAACACATCTAAATCATATTTTACTGCTCTGTTACATTTCAACTGTTGAAACATTTGTTGTGAAAAAAGTGCCATCTCAGCCAAGTAATCTGGTTGCACCCTGGAAGATTTTTACTTTTCTGCTCCATCTGCAAGCTTAAAACTAAGTTTTCCCTTTTTGGCGCAAAACTGAGGACAAATTACCACATAATTGTTCTCGTTGGAAAGTGAGAAAGCAGATTTCATAATTTATTTTCAAGCATTTAGTCACTTTGTTTGAAAGGTGAATGACACCAAGGCTTTTAAACAGCAAACAAAGGGTAAAATCAGCCTCCTGAGTTTGGGCTCAGAGTGCAAAATAGTGGTTTATTTATTCTCTCAGTTAGTTAATTCATTCAAGCACACATAACTACACTTGCATATGTTTGGGACAGCAGCTTCCAGCAGGGATCCATTAGAAAATTAGACGCTGTGGTTGGGCCAGTGCCATGAGATGAAACCAATACCCTCTGGTATCTGGGAAACTGTCACCATACTACCAAATGAGGACACAGGATATGGGGTTACTGGAGACGGTTTTTGGAGGGGATCAAAAGAGCCAGACAGGAAGCAGATACCACAGTAAATGTACATCATTGTCGAGTTACTTCACACTGGTTTAATAAGGATTTCTTTCTTTGGGCGTCTGGTGTGTTTCCCTGTTATACAACAGCCTTATATAGAGTGGAGAACTCTCGAAACATTACTGAGAGTAATGTGGAACTGAGGAATAAATGTTTGGCCCTGATGCTAAGCGACTATGCTAATGCTAATACTTGTGATGTATGACGCACATTAGCTCCACCGTGTCTGCCTTATTACATTTCCAGACATGAAGAGCTCCATGTTGGGAGATTTATGAAGCTGTGGCAAACTTAATAAGGCCTGTCCCATAGCATGAATATCTTGTTTCGCCCAGGAAAAATGCTTAATGAATGTCAAGGTTAGCCGCAACCATAATGTTGTGCTTTACATGAGATCTTCTGCACTGCTGATGTGGTGATAACTATCAACTTCAGACTTGGTTATTACATAAGTGAAAGTCATAAAGGTCTACCTCTTGTCAGGAAAACATCAGTTTCTGGGAGCTTAAGTCTTGGAATTTTTCCAAGACGTTGAACTCTGAATCCCTTCTAAAGAACCTCTTAAAACTCCTCTGCTCCTGGGAAATACTGTGCAAAGCAGACACTAGTGCTTGTCAGAGCAAATATTAAACATTAACAATGGCCACCTCTGCTCTCATAAATTAGCTCAGCTGAGAAGTAGAAAAAACACCCTTTGGAAGCTTCTGTAAACATCACAAAGAAAGCATCTGAGAAACCCAAATAGTGCAAGAGGCCAGGCTGAGAAGATGTTAGCTTCCAGACTGGTTGGCTGCATTCCATGCATAGTTCATGGGGTTATTTTTAATCAGCATAACACAGGGAGTGCATGATTATTTATCAGATGTAGTTACAGTAATGTAGATAGTTAATCATCACGTGAGACAACCTCTGTTCCATTTTGACTTAAGTGTTTGGGAAATCTTACAGGGTGATACAAATACCACCTGCTTCTTTAGCTTTGTCTTTAGGGTTGGTGAACTTGGTCATATTTCAGCTTCATACTTCAACCCTTAGCCCTTTTAGACTTAACCAGACATAGTTTTCTAAAATAACATAAATAAAATACACAGTGACTTCTATTAAAGGCCTCAATATCACACAGCTAACTGAAAAAGCAGACCAAATGAGCATGAGCTAGTTCGGGCTACATGTAGCATGTTAGCACTGGGGCGTAAAATTGTTGCCTCCCTTCCAAATATAATATTTACAGTGAAATTTGAATATCAAAAATTGCATTTCTCACAAAATAGAAAACATGCCTGAAAATAGAAAACAAAAATGGCCTTGCAACAAAAACAGCAACAACAAGGTTAGCATAGTTAGAGATACCTCACCCATTATACAGTAAGAAAACATAACCTGAAATACGTACATCTTTATGTATGCAATACAACAACAACAACGTATAAGACACACTTTTCATCTTCTTCGTTAGGTCATAATCTTAACTTTAAAGTGAATAGTGGTATACTATTAAGTATATCAACCTTGTGGAGTGCTGGTGAGATTAAAAAGACACTTCAATTAAAGTGGCCAACTCAGGGGATGACTCAAGTCCAAGGGAACTGATCGTCCGCAGTAGATCCGCTCGTACCTCACAACCATCAATGTTACAGGAGCTGAGCCAACTACTGTACGACTGGTAGCATGGTAATATCAGATGGAACTAGAAAGAGCTACACATCTGCATAGAAAGTGCACATTGCTGATCAATGAAAGTTGATCAGCAACAGATAAATGCTTCTCTCTCGACGCTGCTTCTAAACTTTTACAGCCAATGTTGTTTCATTGACAGACATTAATTATTATAGGATGTTATAAGAAGTGTTCATAAACCATCACATTTTTTTTTTTTTTTTTTTTACGACAGTGTAAAATAAGGCTACCAATATCCCTAAATGATGTAGAATCCCTTGGTTTCACAAGGCTTTTTGCTGAATTTGCAGCTCAATTTTTGACCACCACAGCTGTCGTGTTTTGGTCCTCTTTAACTCCTTCATACCATGATTAGTAACTGAAAAGATTGGGAAATCCTTCTTGTTATTCAAAGCGTCACCAAACAGAGCTACCTATTTCATGGTATTGTAATCCAGTCATTGGTGTGTTGTGAAATTATTTCTGAGTATAGGCTTCAACTGGTGGAACCAGTTATACACTGTGACCACCGCCAATGTCAACATACTTCCAGTAGAGTTCCCTTTCTTCATTTTATGACAGGAACCAAGGATTGGCCCAGTAATCATCATTTATCCCAACTTAGTCTATCTGCATTGGGGTCCTTTTCACTGACCACTCCAGGGCAGCCCTGGCAGGGCACTGTCCTTCCAGCTGAGATTAAACACCAAGCTACATCAGCCAGGAACCTTCACCAGATAGAGAGGAGAGAACAAAACAAACCTCTATCCCATTTGATCCCCCCTTTTTCACTCCCTTTTTCTCTTTCTATCCGGGCCAGGAAGCCTTTCCGTGACTATATTAGGAATCAAAGGGAGTTGTACAGAAGGCACTGACCCAGGCAGAGCGTTTGAACTTTTGCTTTGCTCTTTGACAGCAAAGTTGTGAATCATGAAAGAGACTGTGAGGAGTATGTGTTATCATATTTGCTTTGAAGATTACAGACGCTGTGGCATGAGATTATTTCAGCTACACTGCAGACTTTTCCAGCTTTATTCATGTCAATTATTTGTTTAGTTTAATAGCATTCAAATGGACACAAACAGCCAATGAAGATATTCTGACATTGATTATTCCCTCACTGGTTTCAACCAACATCAATGGGAAACTCTCCCAGCAACAGGCATCATGAAGCCAAAAGGTCAACAATCTTGTCAAGTGTCGCCTGGCAACAAGATGACCCTATGTCACTAAATGAGCAGAGCTGGGGCTAGCCCTCTGTTGGCAAACATGGTTGACAAAAATGTTTCCCAGTGGATGGCTGCTTTGTAGTTCCCTGGACACTCATTCAGGTCAAATGAGGGGCAGTTTGGGGTCAACAAGAAGCATTACAATTGATTGACCCGTGGAGGTCAAGAAACGTTAATCTGATGACTTTGTGGTGAACTAAATGAGATTGTCTCATTCCTAATTTTGTTATTTTTTAGGTTGCATTTGTTGTAAATTGTATTAATCCATGCATGTTTTTGTTCG
This sequence comes from Notolabrus celidotus, assembly GCF_009762535.1. Taxonomy (NCBI): domain Eukaryota; kingdom Metazoa; phylum Chordata; class Actinopteri; order Labriformes; family Labridae; genus Notolabrus; species Notolabrus celidotus. The sequence continues at coordinate 14,313,663 of NC_048294.1, read as the reverse complement.
TCCGTAAGAAAAAGTGTTTTATTTCAATTGAAAAGACTAGGGAAATACAGCAAGTAGGAAAAATAACCCCATCCACCATGGTTTTTGTGTTTACTCTGAGTATTTTTATCGATTTATCAAGTCTCATGAAGAATTCTGCTAAGGGATTTCATAATTCAGTTACTGTTGCCTCAAGCTTTTCAAATAGAGTAAGACTGTGCAGTCCTTCCTTCGCAGAGTTATTTTCTGCTCTCTCCCTTTTCTTAAATTTGGTCCTCTGTCTTCATTTCTGTACACAACAATATTACAGATTTCTTGCCACTATGGGATTCCATTTTCCTAGCCTTTCTGTCTGCACTCTCTCATAAACTGTCATCAGTCCCGGGAAAGAGATGTGATCCTCTTGGGAACGAGTAAGGATTGCACTCCCTCTGACTGTCCTGCACGAAAGATCCTCCCATTGTCAGAGCGCTCATGGCCCTCTAGAAGTTAGTGACTTTTAGGTTACAGCGTGGTTCTTCACCCCAAACCACCATTTCTTTTTTTTTTAAGTTATATTTTTGGCCTTTTTTGCCTTTATTGTATAGGACAGCTGAAAAGAGACAGGAAATGTGGGGAGTAGAGAGCGGGGGGAGACATGCAGGAAATGGTCGGCCGGCCAGGAATCGAACCGGAGGCCCCTGCGACGAGGACTGTAACCTCTGTATGTGGGGTGCTTAGACCACTAGGCCACCAGCGCCACCCAAATCACCATTTCTACTCCAATATCTCAATAAGCATTGTTTCGAAAATCATTTTGTAGCTTACTGAGACTCATTCATAGCTGTCATACGACTTATGAATCACAGTTATTCCATCTGTGTTCATTTACGCTTGTTCAAAGTCTCCCGAATGATTATATCTGATCAACATACAGTAAGTCTTTCAGCAGCTCCAGTTTGATTCTTACAAACAGAAAAAGCCATGCTAGTTCGTCCTACCTGCCCAGTTCTGTTAAAACGTGTCCTCAACCTGGGATTAAACACACAGCTCTGACAAATGATACAATCCAGCCTGATGGCACTGATGGGAGAATAAAGGTACTAAGGGCAATCCAAGGTAAAACCTCAGTTATTGCTTATTCAGTCCTCCCCTGCATCTCAAACCAGTGTGACAGGACCTGTAAGATTTCCCTGAAGTGCTTTGGGTTTTAATATAGAGATTTTAATATCCAGGGTGGATTAAGATGCAAAACTGGCAAGGTTTCATTGGCGCCCACTTAAAACCCACTTCATTCAAATCTAGAGTTTCAAAGAAAACACAACATCATCTCTACTTGATCGGGATTTGGATGGTATCCAGAGTTGCAGAGGCATTTTTGATGGTTTGAATTACTGTCAAACCCAGATAGCATGCAAAAGAAGAGTACATTTGAGTTCAAGGTGACAATTTTGTGAAATCTGGATCGTGTTTGGATGGAAATTTGAGTTTTGCTTATCATTTTTGCATCATTTTATTGGATATATAGATCAATTTGCTAAGTTGTTAATTCATTCAAACATCCACATACTGGTGCATGTTTGTTTTAGTCTGAAAAAACAGCTTTGTTTAATTGAAAAGATACATGAAATACACCAAAGCCTGTGGTTATTTGCAGTATTTTGTTCTGGCAATAAAGGGAAGTATAAATGTAATGACATCTTCAATCTCCAGGAAAAAAATTCACTCCACCTTTATCTTCATGCGTCAAAGATGCAGCTATTGACTTTCAATAGAACCTAAAATATTTCCTTCCTGCTTTGTTGTTCCTCTCCAACAAACATTTAACCCAGACATTCAACAGTTGGAAACCTACACCGCTAAAATAACACAATGCTTTTGTCATGACTTGTCTCTGATTACTCTAGCATTCAGCCTCCCAGCCCCCACATACATACCCTGTGGGGATAGCCACCTGTCTCGGCTGACTCCTGGGATGCCTCCATGGCCCAACAGACAGCTCTTTGTGCTGGGGGGAGGAAAGCCTCTTAGCAGGCTGTTACTGATAGGTCTCAGGAGAGTCTGCTGTAAGGGAGGGGATACAGCAGTGTATTACGGTGACGCGTTTCACCTACAGTCTTTGTAATCACTGGTGGTTCAGGTAGTTCTTGGTGATACAGCTTTGGTTTTCATATTTGTTGGTTGCAATTAAGCTGCACTGTTGCAATTACTATGGCTTCACCTTTCCTCTGTTGTCATGACCCAGGAGGGAAAACTAAAACACCATTATAAAGTCGTACTGTTGTGTTCAGAGTAGACAGCCATAAACAAATGTGGGAATCTGACAAATCTGTATCATTTCAAGCAACTCAGTTGACAATGAAAAGTTACCCTGCAGCTCTTAAGAAATTTCAAGGTGAAACCAAATTTCATTAGCCCACTAGCTTCTGCCAGAAAACTGCAAATGTCAGCCTCCCTTACTGTCAAGCTAATGTTACTGTTAGCTAGGATGTGGCTCAATACTAACAATACTGCTTCATAAGCCACTTTCACACTTGCGTACCTGGAAATGTTCAAACATTGCCTGGGGGAGTGCATATGTGAAGGCAGCAAGTAATAGACATAACCATTATCCACAAGCAGGAGGGCAGAAGGAGGGCAATGTTCAAGTTAAGGGAAGTTTGCAGTTGGTAGTTATGTTAGCCAGACAGTGGTTGAACACTAAAATGACTGTTTGATAGTGCTATACAATAGGAATCGACAGGCATTTTAAAGCGTATGGTGAAGTTAAGTGAAAGCGTTTGGATGCTAACGTTACTGTTAGGTTGTGTCCTAGCCAATTGCAATTATATGTGTCCGGTGTGTTCATATGTTTCCGATGTGTATATATGTTGGATGATGTGCACTATTGTTGCGGGGCTGGGTGGATGTTTATTGTTTCTTTGTGTTTTATATATGTATTTTTTGTACAGACAGTGACAACAAATGTCCTTATCAAGAACAAATAAAGATCTATCTATCTATCTATCTATCTATCTATCTATCTATCTATCTATCTATCTATCTATCTATCTATCTATCTATCCAACATATGAGGAGCAAAAGCTACTTTCGTAGCTAATAGTTACGTAAGATAGAAATACATTGAATGCTGAAAAAAGTTTGATAGTGTTATAAATTTCAATAAGAAGGACATGAATTTGTAGCTTTTGCTCACATTAGCTTGGAAGTGATTGAATATAAAAATTGCTGTTGAATAGTATTTTGCAATACTAGAAATGGCGTGAATTTGAAGCTAATGGTAAGTTAGCTGGAGTTATCAGATAAAAAATGGCTTACATTTCTAAGTTATGATCATGCTAGCTGGGAATAGGCTGATGCTAATTAAGTTAATAATTTTCCAGTCACTTCAACGGAAATGTGCATTCTGACAAGGCAACTAGTCGAAAGGTTAGGGAATAAAAACAGAAAAAAATGTCAAAATTGAGCACATTTTTATGTAATACAGATAAGCACGAAATCACAGAGTCTGGGGGGGGTAAATGCTCTCAAATTGATTTGACAAAATAGCTAGCACTACCAGCTATCAGTCAGCCTTTAGGTTAAAGTCCAAATGCCTGGATATGCAGTAGCCTGGTCAAGATTGCATACTATCTTTTTTCCAATTTTTTATGTCGCAAAACACGTCTTGCTACAAGATGCCATAAGCTATCGGTGCTTGTTTACATTCCAATAGCAGAGCATTATAACTTTATGGCAGTTTCCATTTAGTCATTTAATCAACTTGACTTGCATTTCTAGACATTACACATTGAAAGTGTTATACAATAATATAATTAAATATTACATTTATGACTAACGCTTATGTTAAGTAGAACGTGGTAGGATGCTTTCACTGACCATTGTTGGATGGTAACTGACAAGTTATTCAATTGTTTGTTTTCTCAAAAAATGGCCTTATGGCCCTCTTTATTTTCATTTTTCGTTGTTTTATTGATTCAGTCATTGATCGATTTGAAAGCAATGAAATTATAACAGTCTGAACCTCAGAGTGATATCTGAAGATAATGGCTGACATGAATACGGTGACAGTAGTTCCAAGCAAGCCAAGGTGACATCAGCTTAGAAAACAGTGCTTCCATTGCAGAGTGATTACTGACCTCACAGTGTTCAGGCTGCAGGCAGTTTGTGTTAATGATTGCCTCTGCATAGATCATCATCAGAATAACTGGCGCACTACTCTCTGACAGCTTGTCTGCTTATGTCGTCAGATGGCTGGATGTTAGACCTGCCCCCACCATCTCTGTTCGCTCACACAGGTGATGATGTTGTACACTAATGAAGACAGATGATTGCACAGATTGCTGATAGGGCAAAAGTACTGAAAGATTTCATGGCCATTGAAACTGTGAATCCACTCAGCTGTGAAATACCCAGCTAATGGCTTACAGGGTCATTCTTTCAAAATGTGTAACTCAGAGTTAGTTAGTCACTTTCTTTATGAAACGTAGGAGTGAAATTCATGGGGAATGCTTGGATCTTGGCCTGCATTGCAGCATAGCAGGGATTCCACTGCAGCCTACTTCTAACAACAGTGGGAGGATGCATGCATGACTGCAAGGCTTCAATGCAGTTTTGGATTTGAGCATTCTTGTTACATGTATGTGTTCCTGTTGTACATGAATGCATATTGCTTAATGAAGTCTGCAGAGGATAAATATTTTGCAAACTTAAATACCTGCATTTATTTCAGTATTGAAAAGCTTTAATGTCCAGAGAAGTGAACAAAAATAGCATGTGAACAGATGTTTGAAGAACAAAGTCAATGCATCCCTGGGTGTGTTCACATTTGCATCACATGGATGAGCTTTACGGATGTTGAAATTATGTAAATTGCTTTATCACAAGTCATATCATAGATGGCATGTTCGTTCTTTTGCATACATTTGCAATTAAGTGGTTTCTCTTTGAAGCCACTTGATTTGTTATGATCATTTCTCTTCATGAACAGTCAATGCAAAAGAAATGTGACTAAAAACAACTCCAGAACAGTTTAAAACTTGTAATCACAGCCATCCTCTGCTCTTTCCCCCCTCTTTAAAACTCGACAAGTTCTGTAGGAATTAGTGCATCAGCCTTTAATGGATGGAAAACAACAGGAGTGACTTGAACATCACATTATTTCTGCTCATGGCACAGGATGTAGAAGCATGTCGATCTCACCACAGTGAAATGAAGCCTGTCAAGTCATGTGAGAGGGTCCACTAATGATGCCATGTGTTACTTTCGCCCTGCAGCCATGTCTGTTGGCAGCTCACTCCCTGAGCCTCATCAACTTACATAAATGTGCTGACTTTATTACCTTCACAACAACAACAACAACAACAGCGACAGCCAGCATAACAACGTACATATTAGTCTTGGAGGGAATTAAATTAATCTGCAAGCAAAGTTATCAAAATGAATCAGATTTTATGGTAGTAAATGATGATGTATGGGTGGTTTGATTTGCCTGTAGGTAAGTAGATTGACATAGCAGCTTATCAGGAGTGTACATAAATCAGCTAGGCTGCCTGAAAGTAACAGGTTCGTGCAAGTCTGATGGAAAGTTCTGCCTAAAATACCCTTCAGCTTTTGTTTAATGGATGCCTTGTAAACTCCTGAGATGTTTTTCTCGGTATACGCTGAGTGATTATGCTAACAGCTTTAATGGTGCTGCATAGTTCGGACGCCCTGAAGTCTCTCAGAGGTGTTCATTTCAGTCTTCTCTGCACAAGTTTGTATCTTGTGAGCAGACAAAAAATGATCTTGTGTGTACAAGATAAGTAATTTAGGAAGCAGAAGTGAACTCCATCTGATGTCATATGTGATGAAGTAGGCATAAACATTCACTTTTAGCATTACGTGATCAAAGTAGCCTGTTGGGTCTCTGAAGTCTGTTTTTGTATTATTTATAAGTTAAAAGTAATGCTTGAACAGCAGACAGCAATAATTTAGCTAACTAGAGGATAGCTTCTATATGATAATAATAATAATAATAATAACTTTTTTTATATAGCAACTTTAAAAACACATGTTTACAAAGTGCTCTGACAAACAAAGCATGGTTCAATAACAGCAAACATTTTGAACAACAGGGAGGAGGATCTTTAACAATGCAAAACAAAATGCATTGCAAGAGGTTAAAAGGAATACACGTCAATTAAACAGAATGAAGTGGAAGGAAATAGACCAGTAAATCATTGTTGAGAGGTTTTTCAAGAATAAATAATTAAAATAAATAAATACAAATAAATAAATCAAAATGGATAAGTAAATAAAAACATTAAAAGGACAATAAAAGAGAGTTTCAGAATAAGAGGAGGACATCACATCGGGAAAATTAGAAAAAGTGTTCAGGATAAATTAGGAACATTAAAATAATAAATAAATAAAAAATATATTTTTTTAGCAAGAAATAAATTAATAATCAAATACAATTTAAAGTAATTAATTATTTGGATAAAAAATTCAAATAGATAATAAAATAGAAGTAAAAGCGGTTAGAAAGATAAAATCACTTAAAAGCAAGTCTGTAAAAATGGGTTTTAAGAAGAGATTTAAAAGATGTCACTGAGATCATAAAATGTATTTATGATCTAGCTAGGAAAGCATAACATGGTGAGTCAAAATTAGAAGTACTGCAAAACTACATCACCACACACGAGTTTGATATTTACACAATGTTCCCATAAACATACCACATGGATAACACTTTCACCAAGAAAATCAAATGTACATGTTTTTTAGCCGAGTTTATTACAAGTAAACACAATAAGGGGCCCACCCCTCAACCCTGCACAACAGAGATTGCTTATATTATATATCACGTGCACAATACTGCATCCGACCGAGTGTGACACTCATAAAGATACATTATAAATAGTATTCATTCAACCAAAAAAGCAAATTGCTTGCAAAATAATGGCATTTAATGACAAATGATGGCAAGTGAAGTCATGACCACTGCTGCATTTGTAAACGCACAAACGATAGTAAACTTGTGGGCACAAGATCGGTATGACTTGTGCACACAAGATAATAAAGTCTATATTTTGGGGCAATTTTTCCTTTATTGATAGGACAGCTGAAGAGAGACAGAAAATATGGGGAGCAGAGAGTGAGGGAAGACATGCAGCAAATGGCCATGGCCCGGAGTCAAACCAGTGACCACTGGGACAAGGACTATAGCTTCTGTATAGGTGGTGGATGCTAAAACTGTTAGGGGAATGGTGCCCCAACACACAAGATAATAATATATGTGCACAAGATGATAACTCATCTACATGAGTTACTATCTTTTGTGCAAAAATAATTATCTTGCACACACAGGATACTTGATCTTGTCTAAGCAGAGATACTTTTCTTGTGCACACAATAAAAATAAATCCTATTTTTTCACAGGACTTCATGGGCTCTGTAGTGTAAATTTTATGTCATGTGAGACCATCATTTAGCCCTCAAGGAAACTACATATGTGACTACTTATCATTACTGTTATACATTACCACTGAGGAGTATCTACATATAAAGTCCTTTAGGCATCAAGCTGACACACACACCCTGTTCTATATGTTTTATACAGTGTTTAACCTCGTACACTGAGTGACAGGTTCTCATTTTAAAATTCCAGTCGTTGCTGTTTCATGTCTTCGCCATGCAAAAACAGATTCCTGCTTTTAAAAAGGTCTTTAAAACTTTTCCCCTTGGGTGTACTAGAAGAATAAGCCAAACTGAAGTATGTGTTCCTCTCTATAGGGAACATGCAGCATTGTCACCCTGCTGCATTTCTTCTTCATTATTAATGTGACAGTCAACCAGATAGTGATCAATGGAATCCAATGACATAGTCACCCATGGGTGCACCTTTGGCAGCTGTTACATTGATTTTGAGGCAGCATGGAAGATAAGGAAACATGTTTCTGTGTCCTTGTTTCCTGGTTTTACAATGACTACAGGACATAGTTACACCTGTTTAAAGCTTGGAATCCACTCAGGAAGTAAAATAAGAAAAAAACAGCCTCCCTACAGAGTTATATAGCATCTGTGGTCTTTAGGAGAAGGGACAATGTGCAGTGGCTGCAAATACTTCAACAGCAACAAACCAGACATGAGCTGCAGGATACATTCACCTGCTCAGGGTCATATAAACATGTTTTAGAGCTCTGCTGAGGTCTGCGTTCAGCCTGTTGTGGTCTCGTTTAGAGGCGAGTGGAAGTCCTCGTAAATCAAAAAGAGGAGCAGGGGGGTTGGATGTAAAGTGCAGCACCTTAAGTACTGTCACAGCAGAGGCATGTTTGGGAATGGGAATCAAAATGCTCATTTTTTGCTGCTGTTGACTACAGAGGAAAATTTCAATCCCAAAGTCAGTTTTGAACAGATAATATTTGAAGTACTTCCACCTAAATGACTACCTCACAAAGCTTGCTTTTGCACACTGCATACCTCAGATACTGTGTGTAAGCTAACTAATTAATAAGCCGTGAAACAAAGCTGAAGTCAGGCTAATCAAGGGCTTCTCTCAACTGTGGATACTCTGCTGCTAGGTCAGGATGCTTCTTTTCTATTTATGGGTCTGTCTGAGAATGTAACCTTGCAAGAATGTCCTCAAAATCCAAACATTACACCCCACCCGTATTGTTTGGAATTTGAAGCTGTCTCTGAAGCACTGCCCGACAGATAAGACGATAATAAAAGAGCAGTGAACAAGCTGAAAATATACCTTAGAGGCTTAAAGTGATAGAATGCTTGATACCTTTGAAGAGGCTGAGTTTTATGACTTTATCTAGCCTTTGTTATAACAATTAGAGGGTTAAGAGAGAAAATGGTTCATGATGTGGGTAAAAAAAATTGGTAACATTCCAGATCAAAGACTGAAGAAAGCCCTCAGGGTCAACAGGTCTGAGTATCAAAAACACAGTTTGTTACTTTTTCAAGGGTTTCTCACACTTGACTTAAAAATTCACAATAATTGAAGCTAGTTTTGAACATATGAAAGTCTCAGTCGTTATTTTGGAATTGATAACAGGAGCTCAAAAAATATCATCCTAGTTATAAAAGGAGCTTATCATAAATCAAAACTCAGACATTCAAGTTAGAGCAAGCAGCACTTCAAGAAAAATAAGGGACATCATTTAATTCAACACTTGTATCAGTGTAATGGCACCAGCAGGTTCCCTAAATGAAAATGGAAAATGGGCTTAAATAACATTTAGAGCCAGGGGCGTAAATGGGCTTTCATCACAGACTCATTATTCCATCCAGCCTTAAAATCAATAGGATGCCTTTGTTTTTGAGCCGGCAGTGCAGAGAGATGGCGGTCAATACAGACCATTAACTAATGTAGAACAAGCAAAGTATTTGTGTGACCTTTACTGTGTTATACTTCTGTGTTTATACACTAAACTAGAGGCATGCTCTGGTGATGACAAGGTCAGTCTGCCTTTGGTCCTCTACACTGATATATCTTCAACTATTCAATACATTGATTTAAAACTTGCATGTGTTCATAGTCCCCAGAGAAGCTCTACTAACTTTGGTGATGTCCATACCTTTTTTCTGATGAAGATGTTCATGGTCTTCAGGGGATGAACCTCTGAGTAGGTTAAATCCAATACCTTGTGATCTATCACCACAAGTACCACCAGTTTAACTCAACCAGAGAAGTCTGACGAGGTTTGTCTGAAAGCAACATAACATCTTATAATATAGCTATAATATAGCTTTTAATGTAGCTTCTTGGAAGTGGCCGGGGAGAGGAGTGTCTGGGCTTCCCTGCTGAGACTGCTGCCCCCGCGACCCGGACCCGGATAAGTGGAAGAAGATGGATGGATGGATGGATGGATGGATGGATGTAGCTTCTTGTGATATTATACTGTAAACTCAATGGCAATAAGGCTATCTTACCTTACTACAATTACCCAGGTGGAATAGGCATTTTGAAGAAATGAGCAAGGTGACAGTATTATTTATCCCAGAGCACTGCTGGGCTTTTGCCTTCCTAAATCATTGACCCGAAGCCTTGCTGGCTGCTCTGTAAGCATGCTAATATGCTAACAACAATAATATTATGATAATGTTTATGAATCATTGCTTATCGTGCTCACAAATGAATTTAGCCCGTTACATTAACGGGATATATGACTGTAGTAAACGTGGTAAACAGGGCAACTTAATTAATGTTAGCTTAATAGTAGTTGCCACCTCACTTTAAGGCAGTACTGTGCTTTTGTCTTTTGGATTCTGCTGCCATGGCATAGGCATTTATTGTGTTAGCATACTAATATAACCCGCAATGAAAATGGTATCAGACAAATGTATTAGTACATTTGTATGCTAACTCTTGTATTTAGCACAAAGCGCAGCTGTTTCTAAGCAGTTATAGTGTAACTGATTACATTAACACTAGCTTTAGGCACAGTGATGCTCTGGTGAAATCATACTATTAGCATGCTAATATGATCACAATGACAATACTATCATAACTATGTTTATATCTGTACTATGTCCTCAATTTGAGACAGCCTTTTGTGTTGTTATGAAACAAGGCTGAATGGCTGTTAGAATGACTAATGGTAAAAGCAATGTTAGCTGCTCTATAAAGGCTAAGGAAGCAATTACAAAACACTTAGTGCAAAAGCACTGCAATGTCTTAGTCTTTGTAGACTGGTTTACAGCCAGGCTAGCTGCTCTCAGACTTAGGCACAGCAAACGTTGGGCTAATTTGTCGTGTAAGTAGGACAAACTAGAACAGAAACCTCAGATCCAGGTCTGTGACAGATGTGACGGGTGCTGTTACGGATTGGAGACGGACCGGACACGGATCTGGTGGAATTTGGCCATTACCTCTTTCTCCACAGTCTTCCACGTTTTTCTGCTATCCCCTTATTTACTTTTATTCTTTATTTTATTCCATCTATCTCCTAGTTCCCTCCTAACACTCTTCTCTTCTGTATCCCTGTTTAAATTATTTTGTTGTTTTTACCCTTTGTTTCTAATTGTATGATGCTAATGTTTATGGAGAATAAGCTTACCATGAAGACCAACAACTGCAGACTCTTGCTGTTGTTAAATGGCAGCCTCAATAAAGATAGCATGAAAATATTATCATCCTGAGCACAGTGGCAAGTATGCACCTCTGTCTAAGCCATTATAGAGCAACTAGTGTTGTTTTACAACCTTATTGTCCTAATATTTAATTTAGAACTACTAGAATTTGAGACTGTGTTCTTACATAATGTTCAGTTAAACTGGATATTTTCTTGTATTTAACTGAGGGAACAGTACTTGGGTGGGCATTGTTCTTTGTCTGTTTTCTGTCCTTGAATGCTGGTTCAATAGTTTTGTGCTTCCATCAGGTTGGACATTCACCTCTAACAAGCAAACACAGGTAATTCTTAAATCTCTAAGCTCTACAAACATTTCCCAGGGGCTGTGTCACTGCATTACTTTACACACAGCTCATAAAATCATGATTACACACTTTGCCTTATCAGGCCTCAGCCTGATGATGTAATCTGAGGCTGTAACTGAAATGCAAACATACCAGCAGGAACACGCAAGGTGTGCTTAAGACAAGGTGCAGTGGCTTCCTGTTGTTGAGTGGTTGGTCAGACAGAGTTCCCAGTTTAAGGTGGGTCTTTAAAAAAAGCTGTCTTGTCTGAGCTGACTCGACTGTTTGTATTGCCAACATGTAATAAGAGCAGTTAAGAGGTCAACACCAAACATGTAATGTTAGTGTTTGGTGTTCCCTCATTGAACATGCGCTCTGTTGTCTGTGCAAACAGGAGCCTCAGCCTCCAAACTCCACTTTGTGCAAACACCCCAAAGGTGAGCAGGAAATCCGATCTTGCATGATGTCATCGCTGCTCTGGTTCACTCCCAGCTTTACTTTAACAGGAGCGCCAGACTTTGTGCTGAGCTCTGGCTTTCCTTGTAATAAAGAAAACCCCAACTGTAAATCATGAAAACATCCAGCTTCCTGCCTGCAAAGTATGACTGTAACATAATTTCGGGTTATGGAAAGCAAGGAAAGTATGTGTTTGTTTGTATCTTGAGTGTTTACTCTAAAAAAAATATAATTGCCACCATCTAAATACAGGAGGATAGCTGTATATCTTCTTTTGACCTGGAAATGACACTGCATTGGGACATGTAAAATTGCAGTAAACAAATGAAAACGCCACATAAACATGGGCTGGGTGAACTTTGTCATGCAAAGGTTCTTCCTCACTTCTTTTTTTCAGCCTGCATTAATTCCTCATTCCCGATTTGAGTTGTAAGACTTGTTTCAGTCTTTGCTATTATTTCCCCTAAAGGTTCACACTCATTTTCCATGCTTATCATTAATCATCACTTCAGTTAGGTTTAATCACACACAATTATCTTGTAAAAACAACAGTCTTGCTGCAACATTCCAATGTTTAGCAGTCATTTAATGATACTGATTTGCAATACATGAACAAATACAAGTATTCTGAATTGTTTGTCTCCATTAGATAGATTATGTTTTCGCCAACAATCCCCCTCCAATTTGTCTCCAGTTAACCCCTCTGTGTCAAGAGAAGGAACTGTTAAAGAGCAGCTAATGTATGCTGACTTAAACAATGCGGGGGATTGTACACGCCTGTGATGTGCTAATCTTTCTGACAGCTAAGTAAAGGCTTGAGGCGACAGACGCTGACAGAGAAGGTCAAATGATCGCCTCAGAGACTGTTTTGAGTAACTTATCTCTTTAAAGTTGGTGAAGGGGAAGAGCTGTGTCATCTTGCAGCAATTATCCACCACTGCCACAGTGGAAATTTAATCATGTTTGCTAGTTTGTATATGAAGAGCGTGCTACTGTTAGTACAGGCTGGGGAAATTGACCTTATAGGTCCCTGTGTTCCTCCAAACAAAGAGTCACAATGTAAAGGAGATGTCAGATTCATGCTTTAGATAGCAGTGTTATTTTCATGACACTGAGGAGTCTACAAGGCATATCAGGTACTCAGGAGGTGAAGTATGTTGTTAAACTGAGCACGTCTGCTCCAAGCTCCAAGTGTTCTTTGTGACTGATATGTCAGGACAGGCTTCAGAATCATTTTACCGTTGTTAGAAAAACAAATAAACGCTTGCTGTTATAAAAATACTTACTTTCTGTGGACCGACAAGTGAGAACATGCCTCAGTAAAGCTTGTATTACAAGCTGCCAGCTTTTATTATCAAGACTTAAGCCATGCTGGCTGCTCTATGAGCCTGTGCTTACAGGCAAGGCTAATGCTAAAGCTAGCATTGAAACAAGCTCATTTTTACAATGCTAATATTTTTATGTTAAGCTTTGGCATATTAATGTATAATATCTACGACATTTGCCATTTTGATTGCTGAACAGCAATATTCATTCCTGAAGTTTTAAGTCCCAGTGCAGTTGTATATCTGTAGCAGCACCATAGGAGCTTCTAGCCCATTTTTGGCGGTGCTGATGCATCCCTAAATTGAATCCCAGCAACCCTGTATGTCCTTTTTAACAAGCTAGAAAAGTTTCAAAACCGTACAGTACTTGGTTGAAACATAATATTTTAAAAACAAAAATACAGCAGTATTAGTAATTAGTAATTTTTTATGTAATTTTTCATCTAGTTGAATACAATCTATTTGTGTATTATTGTCAGTCCAAAGAGGGAGAGATGAAAAAGGGGAAGGAGAGGAGAGAGTGCAAGATCAGGAAGAAGCAGGTAAGAAAACAAACAGAGAATAGTGGCACGCAAAATGTATCAAATTATTTAGTACAGACAAGAAGGAAAAGGGGCGAGAAAAACATTGAAAAGGTCAATTTCTGTTAATGTGTTTTACATGTTGTGCATTGCATTTCAAATGAAAGTCCAAAAAATAACTTGAATAGGGGGGTGGTTCTCTCAAAAAAAATACATATTGTTTATGTATATATGTTGAGGAGCTGCTGTATCAAAATGAGGGCTACCATATGTTTCTTTTATGATTCAAATCCATTTCTCTTTTGCTGTGGCTCAGCATTTAAATAATATTTATCAGATTTGATGGTTTAGTCACAGACTTTCCCAAAAAGTGTTATACTTTCACAAATGTGGGAATGAAGTTGAATTAAAATGTACTAAACAGTGAAATGTATCTTGCCCGGCCGGGCAGCTCTCTGGGTGCTCAGCACCCATAAACATCCGTTCCTAGAATCATCCCTGATCAGCACTCATTGAATGCCTCTTTTCTGTAATATTGATCTCTTGGTTAGAACTACCTCTTGGTTAGGCTAAAAGTTTTTCCTACTTTTGATGCCACAGGACAGGGTTCATCCTCTTGTCATCATGAAAAGAATATATCAATATATATCAAATTCATCCACTGTATAAAAAAATGGACATGTAAAGTCCCCTGTTGGTTTTTGGCGGGATTTTAAAGATGGCAGGCACAATATTGGAAATGCTAACTCTAACTTTTGACTGGAAAGTTATCGCGAGACAACAAAAATGTCAAGCCACTGACTATGCAAGACAAAAAGTGAGATGTGTCACAAAAGTCTGGGAACTCCTCCAGGAACCATGATTCACAGTACAAGATCTCACAGCGTTTCAATAATTGGTTTATTCTGTGCTTCTCACACTCATGCTGTTTGTATGACTATAAACTTTAGCTGACTTATTGTCAGCCATGGGTGGATTGGATTTAAAGCCTCAAACAGGAGATTTCTCTTAGGCCCCTTCTTGTTGGTTAAAGATTCAAGCACTTTTCTGAAAGAAAAATTTGCACCGAGAAAAATTTTCACCCAGGAAAGAAGATTGGTAGCAAGTGGTTATACATCTAGATCTGCCTGAAAAGGCCTAGTTGTTCGAGGGTGTTCTGAAAAACTCTGAATAAACATTCAGGACGAACAGTTCTTAATACCATATAATGAGGGTGACTTTCATAGATGGTATCCCTTGTGATAATTTCTTCTGGTGAGATGTGTTGCTTTCAAGTCCAAACAACATCTGCTTTTAATGTATCACTCAAATCATTCCCACCATTTTCTACCTGCTTATTCCCGCAAATTAAAAAAACAATTGAGCAAACAAAGCTGTGTCGTGTTCAGGGAGCCATGGCTGCTGAATCATAATGGTCCACTCATCAACTATAGGTCTCTATTTGTTCAATCTCTTGAGCTAGCATGAGTCATGATGATAGAGAGCTCTGAAATGTTTGAACAGGAGGCGACAAGCTTATTTCACAGGCCATGTCTGAAGCTGTGGGTCACGCTCTTCAGTTATGGAGTTGACATTTTGTATGCAACAGGACATAACAGGGTCTTTGTTATGTAAGGTCATGAAATAAGTCTTGTTTATGGGAAAATCCTGACTGGCATCTTGATCATTTAGTCCTGTTAAAGTAATTTATCTTTGGCGCCATTGTGGCTGAAACTTTACACCATTTGCCCGCATTCAAACGAAGCGTGACGCAGTAGCAACATCTGATATCACATCAAAAAGGCTTGTTCAGACAAGCCTTAGGTAAACCAACCAGCGTCTCCTGGACAGAGAGGAGGTGGTCTGTAAATCCACTGAGGCTATTCAAACAACAGGTGTTCAGGGAAACTCAGCTGTCAAGTGCAAGCAGTTGCTAGCTTGTGGTTTAGCTGGATACAAGGAGCTGTGTTTGGTCTTTTACCTCAGGGTGAAGATGTCCCTCAACTGCTGAGCACATTAACTTCTGCCATAGATGTCCCAACCAATATCTCCTGAATATGCATTACAAACCAACTGAGGCCTTAGAGCAACAGACGCTTTAGGAAAACTCTGCTGTTAGGGAAGGCTGTCTCTAGCTTATGTTTTAGCTAGCTTAAAGTCTGGCTAGTAGTAGATGCAGCTGTGGTGGGTCATGACCTCAGGGAGAAGGAGTCGCCCACCTGTTCAGCAATACCGTAAAACTGGAAAAATTTGCACTGGTATTTAAGACGCAGTCTGTTTTGGGAGGTCTCCAAGAGAGGAAAAAGGTTTATAAACCCTCCCTACAACTTTCATTGAGCTTAGTGAAGTCCACAATATGTAGGCTCTGTGTAGTTGTGTTATTCTTTCTAGAGCCATCTGTTCTTGCCATGTGGAGTTTGCAATCCTGACAGCATACTAGTGCAGTACTGCTGAGCTCTGCCGACAGTAGTGAGCAGTGGGGGCAGTGGGCAGTGCCAATGCACGTGACTAATGCCCCTTAACATTGCACCGTCCACCTCACGTTGTCTTGAATTAAGGACTAAATCATACCAGCACTCTACAAGGTTTTTTTTGCATCTTAGTATACCACCATTTTCTTTAAATGCACAATTATTACTTAATTTAGAATCCTCAAAACTCAGAGGTTCATGAAAGCAGTGCTCTTGAGTGAAAAAGGTAGCTAGCTTGTTGTCTAGAAAGCTTGGTTATCTGACAGCAGCTGCAGGTAACTGTAAGGTTTTGACCTCAGGGTAAAAGAGTCACCAAAATTTTGACTCCACTTCTGTTACAGATTGAATAAGACGGGAGGTTTTGTTCATTCATGGGCAGTTGCCACAACAGGTGCTTTGGGCTTAACTGTTGGGTACAGGCATTTGCTTGTTTTTCAGTTTAGCTAGCCTCCCTTTTAAGCTAGCAACAGCTGTAGGGATCTGTTTTTGGTCTTTTCCTCAGGGTGAAGAGGTCACCCAACAGCACATGGTACCACAGTGTCCTTTTATAACAGCCCAGTAAATCTAAAACACAACACCCAGACCCCATTAGGAAGAGCTCTGGTTTACAGTTAAGCTAACTTTTAGTTCAGCCAGGAGCAACAACTGGGTAATTGGTTGGGTCTTGAACTCAGGGTGAAGCATTTTCCCTAATAGTTGAGTTTGTACTAGAAAAGTACCTGTGTTCTTCTCTAACAGCTGAGTGGTTAACTTGTGAACTTACCCCTGACCTAATTAGCGATAACTTTAAAGGTCTACTGTGACTCGTGTAATTAATACTCTTCATGTTTGGTGTATACAGACTGTAGGATTGGACTCCAAGCATAGGACTCCACATAAGCCATGCGACTGGTTGCTAAGCAGCTGTGCTTGTCAGCATACAGACAGATGGGGTGCCATATTTTAATGGAGAGCTCTGTCTCTTTATCCTGGCTTTATTGAGTCTCAAGTGACAACAAAGAGTCTATCCAAATGCTGCTCCACATGGCCCCGTTGTCTTATAACTATAAATCTTCGTTCATTTTATTTCATCTTCTTGGAGCTTACATCCTTTCGCCTTTCATTTGAATGTAACCCCCAGCAGTAGTATATGCTTTTATCTCCTGAATAAAGAATGTATTTAGGTGATGTATGGTAGATGTAATGTATACTGTATAATAACCCAAGTGCTCAGTCAGGGGCAGTTACATTTTCTAACAGCTGGCGCACTTGGAGAGATGCCCAGCATTTCACACAGTGCTCAACTACTATTACCATCATCACCATTATTTATCATCATCATCTTTTTATATTATTCTATTATTTTAACTTTATAGTCTCTCTGCTGGGTTATAACATGCCAGATATTTTGAGTGAGTGTTTTAACTGATTTTCTAATGGAGGATGTTGTAATGCTGCGTGCCGTATAACAAAAAACAACCAAAGCGTCAGACAATACAAAAGCAACACACATTGATTAAATCCAAAGGTCACTTTTATTTAATTCAGTGTGAATAAATTCAATACTGTCATATTGACAGTTCTAGAGAACAGACAAGAGTTCTCTGAAACAACTAGGACACACAACACATGTCTATAATTTGAAAACTACTCACTAGATGCCTTTATTTTGGGTACATAATGAGGTCAAACTGGGCTCAGGTCCATTACATAAACATTTGACCTCTTAACACTTGGTAAAAACCACTTACTCCATACAAGATAGGAGGCCATTTAGTACACTCTCATGTAGTGAACATGAATTAATACTTAAAAAGAATCCAAATACTGTGAAATAATACGTAATGTATCGGCTTTAGCAGCACTATAGTTCAGAGAGTAGGTCATACACACACATACACACACTTTTTTTTCAATTTTAAGGACCAAGACATCAATGAATTCACATCTTTCCATTCAGGGAATGTTAACCCACTATATAGTTACGACAGTTTTCTAGTCTTCAGCACTTAAAAAAATGCTCTCTTGGCCTCTTTCGTTGAAACAACAGTGTCTTCATGATAAATTGATTAACACCAATTACAGCATTTGCCTTCCAGGAAAATCTGTGTGAAAACTTGCCAACAGCAGTGCAGTGCAAGAGACAAATAATGCTATTATCAGCTAATACAGCCATTAGCTAAATACTGCTAATGAGTTAATTGCCCCCAAGAGTGTGTGTCATGCTGTTTCATGCTGTTATGTGCTGCTCATTCAGCGGGATGTCTGCACTTTAAGAAGGCCCAAGACTTTAAAAAAGTTGGATTAAAAAGGGCGGCTTCGCTGCAGAAATTTCCAATCCTACTTTGGGGCCCTTGCTGTTGTAAAACACTCATAAAAAAATGGCGCTTCCCCATAAATTGAGTACAGAAAACAGCAAAATACTTGCATTGCAATTTAATGAATACTTCATACCAGAGCCTTGGAATGTAGCTTGCGTTTTACCATGTGTCTAATACTATTTACAGCATGTTTGAGACTCACCAAACAACTTCATTTTATGTTCTTTACATACTTATTTAGGAGCAATTTGAGTGTTTCAGTGATAAAAGCTCTGTATGATGACTTATTCTGTACAAATGTCTACCTACAATAGGCTTATGTGGATCACAGTGTTTAAAGCTACATTGAGATATCAGCTTTGTCACGATTATCAGTGTACAGTTCATATTTCAGTGTGCGTATATTCACAGATGATTTAGCACAATCCTGTTTATATATATGAGTATTGCTGGTTTGAGTTCTCCTTCTGCTAGAGCTGACTTCACACCCATGTCATGTGGTGCTAAATACAAGTTCTTGATATGGAATAACTATGTGTGATAAGAGCAACAAAAAAGAGTGACAGTACTGTTTATGTGTGTGTCTATGATAACACAGTGAGTGTGACAGTTCCTTTGGTCCTCTTCAGGATGCCAACAGCTTCTTCATGAGTGACGCCATCCAGAGTCTGCCCGTTAACCGCCATGATTTGGTCTCCTCTCTTCAGGCGGCCGTCTTCTGCAGCTGCTCCCTGAGCACAACGAGTAGGTTTAGGAATATTATTCAACTTTGTCAATCATACAAATGAAGCAGTTTGTGACTTACACTTACCTTTCCAAAAACGGTTTTGACATAGATGGGCAAGTCTCCATGGGGGCTGCCGTACCCTCCAACAATACTGAAACCAAGTCCGTCAGGTCCTCGATCAAGAGTGATGGTCTTATACTGAGGTGGGCTGATGGACAGACAAGACAGTTAGGGATAGTATGGAAGGTATCCAGGCTGGAAGACGACATTTTTTGTTTTTAAAATAAAGGAGTTTTCCAAAATGATTATTAGTAAGTGTCAATGTTGTTTATTTGTCAAGTTAAAATAGAAAAATCTGGAACACCTTCTCACTTAATATCTGAATATTTCAGTGTTGAAATGTTTTTATTTACGTGGATTTCTAATGAGTAATTGTGGCAGGAAAACTTTCTGTCCCTCACAAATAAGACGAGTCATTCTATATCACACAGAAAACTTTTATATACATATACAGTATATAAATGCCAATATCCGCATATATAATTAACCGATAAAATAATGGGCTGCTGCACACATGTTGGGCTCATGTTTTAAGTTCAATTTGAATTTAAGCAGCAGTCTGTAAGGTACATGTAGCTGACTAATTTAGGCACATTTACTGTCAAAGAGTAAACCGTTTTATTTAATTTAGGTTTAATTGCTGTACAGTTGCACTTTTCACATGTTCCCTGTGAACAGAGGTAAGGTTTACTTACTGTGTCAAATGTGAAATTGGCCAAATTTGCCCTGGTTGTGGGTTTTGTTATGATTGTCTCAGGGAGAGCATCATCCAAGTTTTAAGTAGGATGTATCTTTTTGTATGAATTTTGTTTGAAAGCAATTGTCATAAATAAATATGCAGTTTTAAGTATTACGTTTTTTTCTTATTTTGCACAAGAAATTAATATTACATAACAAATGTGATAAGAGTATCACCATAATACTGTACACTAATTCCAATACAGAAGAGAATTGAGGATCTCTGCAATTAGGTGTGCAGAAAAAAATATCGGCAGTAATCGGCTAGATGAGTTGTAATATATTGGCATATCGGATATCGTCAAAAAACCCAATATCATTATTTTTGGGCATTATTTTTGCCTTTTTTCAATAGGACAGCTGAAGAGAGACAGTAAATGTGGGGAGTAGAGCGTTGGGGAGGATATGCAGTAAATGGTCGAGGCTGGAATCGAACCCGCGACCTCTGCGACGAGCCTCTGTCTATAGAGCGCGCACTTAGACTGCTAGGGCAATGGCGCCCCATCACAGAAAATCCTGAACATTTTTTCCCTTTATGGTTCCTGCATATCATTTTCATAAAGTTTTTTTTTCCTTTTGTGCTTCCTGCAAATCATTTCCATACAGCCCCAAGACGTGGTACAACATTTTTTGAAAAGCTGCTAGATACCAGCTAACGTAAACTCTTAACACTGATACAATGTATGATAAGGGTAAAACTGATGTTATAGCACGGATGATTATTGTCTATGCCTAACCAAAGGTTCATACCCGAGGTCATCCTGGAAGATGCAGCTGGGTGTGAGACCTCCAGCTGCCTGCTCCTGAGAGGGCCCCGTCACTGTGGTGTCACCGCCTGCTACTACCTGCAGGTTCATCAAACACACGAACAACCACACATCTTTATGGCGCACTAAACTTGCGAAATAGAGACTGATAGCAGCGTGGGAGACAGGTTTTATAGTACATCAAAGCTTGCCGGTAGGAGCCTTTTGACTGCTCTGTCTGTGCACAGATAAGAGAAGAAGATCTTTTAGTGCAGATTATCTAACTGGGTCTGCAGGGTTTATCTAATAAGAACAGACAAGGTGAGAAAACAAGCGTGTGTTGGATGTGTGTTGTTGACCTGCAGCTGTATTGTGCCTGTAGCGTTCTTTAGCAGAGCGACTGCCTGTGAGTGGGTCATGCCTTCAGCAGAGGTTCCACAGATACTGACGATGCGGTCCCCGATCTGGAAAATTGAGAGTTAAACACAAGTTGATGGAATTATAGGAAAGAAAAACAACTTGGGACATTTGAAATTCCAAGAAAGTTTGGTAATTCTAGATGCAGATGAGAGTCTGGGTTACTTTGCGCAGCTCATTTTTAGCTCCAGGTTTGGAACACATGACCTACTTAAAATAATGAACACACACACAGATATTTTCTTTTCGCCTAACAGCAGTTTGAATATGTAACAGCACAGCAGGAGCACTTTTTAAACTCACAGAGGTGCTGTTTCTATCATTCTAATGCTTCGACTTCAAAGTGTGGAGAGCTCTGCGTGATAACAGGATATGAGACACCGGCTAATACTGTCGGAAATTTTAATTCTCCACACCACACAAAAGCAAAACTATGCCTGTGTTCAGCTGAGTAATTCAATTATGTAGACTTCTCATCTCTCATTCTGGCTGAAAAGATGAAGCAGCATGAATATCGTATTCAAGTTTACCCCTATTCTTTTCAATGAGCCCTTCTGTTGGCTCACTGATCTGAATGCAGGAGTGGGAGATTTATTATCCAGACTAGCAATGGCTATTGTCCTCCTCCAGTGTGCGTAGCACAGAGATACAATTGTCATTAGACTGCAAAGGTCACTGCTAAAGGCTGCAGGCTCTTGACCTTTGGGGGGACTTGAGATTCACAAACTGAGTAAAGTGAGTGGGAAAGACATTGCTCCAAGTATTTGGGATTCACTTTTCATCCCACACAAGAATTACTGCTATGCAAGTTGAATGCTAGATATTAAGGATGTAATGATATGCTCCACTCACAGAACGATTCATGATGCTGGGTGCAGTATTCTATTCAGGGTGCAACCTAGTGCTCCATCAGTATACACTACAAGTTTGGACACACCTTCTCACTCAATGGTTTTTATTTATTTTAATTATTTTCAACATTGTAGATTAATACTGAAGACATCAAAACTATGAAATAAGTCAAATAGGGCTATCCATTGTGTACTAACCCTACCTCTGAACAACACAACTGATGGTCTCAAACACATTAAGAAGGCAAGTCATTCTACAAATGAACTCTTGACAAGGCTCATGTTAATCAGAAACCATTCAAGGAGACCACTTCATGAAGCAGACTGAGAGAATACCAAGAGTGTGCAAAGCTGTCATCAAGGACAAAGGGGGCTACTTTACAGAATCTAAAATATAAAACATATTCTGGTTTGTTTAACACTCTTTTGTTTATCAAATAATTCCATATATGTTCTTTCATAGTTTTGATGTCTTCAGTATTATCCACAGTGTTTCAAATAACTAAAAACCCTTGAATGAGAAGGTGTGTCCAAACTTTTGACTAGTAGTGTATGTCAGATGTCAGGCTACATTGTGTAGCAACAGGCGCTTCCTGTGCACACTGCATCTGTCGAATATACACAATACTTAAAGCTGTGTGCAGCAGACTGTCCGAAGACTAAAGAGTATTCCCTATCTCACTAATTTTGCAGCTTATTAGTTGAAAAATGGGACAAAAGTGCTGCAGAAAATTTTCATAACCCAGCAACAGTAAGAGCCAATGAGAAGCACACAGTGGACAGAGGCCCTTACTGCCTTGTGACTACGTTACTTAAGTCGCTGTTTTGATAACAAACAAGCTTTTATTTTGAAAGGATGCAGAGAGAACTTGTTAAATTATATAAGTAAATGAAAACAGTTAAAAGAATGATACACAATAAAACATATTAAAGTCCTGTATGCAACCCTCTGTAGACGCATGAACTACTTGGTTGTCGTAACATTGTCTGCTATGTCTCTTTTACTTCCCACATGTATGCAAGTAGCAGAGAGAGACTGAGCACATGGCTAACTCGTTTATATGGATTCAAAAAAAAAAGAAAACTGCTAAAATGGTTGGGAATTAGATTTAGGCAGACCACCCAGTTACTGTAAAATCTTCACTTGCTGCCTCCATGTCCACACGCCCCCGCAGACGTAAGAGACTGTTAAACAAGTAACGTCAAAGACAGATAGCGGTATCACAATTAATTTCTCTCTCTCTCGACGGTTTGAATCGCCCCCCATGTGTACCGCTTTTTTCAACTATCTTGTAAAGTACCACTACATCCTCTCAAAAATTGGACATAGCGCTTGTACCTTGAGCTGCTGGGTCTGAGCAGCCACGCCCACAGGGTTCATCATGGCGATAAAGATTGGTATGTCACCCAGAGGGCTGCCAACACCACCCGCGATACTGATACCAAGAGACTCATTGGGACCTTTGGTGAACTCAACCGTGCGGGTGTCCTGATGCTCTACAGCTGTGGTGAAAAAAACACATCAAATGTTAGGATGTGTTATCTGCAGGCTACATTTCTTTTCCATGGCTGCTTTAAACACATGGATACTTCAAATCTGGGCTCTTACTTAGTTTCTCAGCATCACCGCCAAGGTTTCCAGAGTCTGAACACGACTGGGAGGCCACCTTGGAGCTACCCGATTCACCCATCTGAAAGAAATGGCATTCATGCTGTTTTTAGTGGCGATTTAAGAGACATTTTTTATTAAACATGTACTCAAAAAGAAACAAGAAAAGAAAGTACCAGACTATTTTGAGACATCCGTCTTTCAGAATGGAAGGGGCCTGCCTTAAACCTCCCAATTTCCATTTTTATAGGCCCAACGCAGCACTGCAACACAAAAAACATCATTTTAGAAACAGCTATCCACACATACAGTTGTATTTCACTCACTAACTCCGCCTCCTGTCATACATTTACCTTGAGCAGAGCAGCCACTGCCTCCTGAGTTGTAGATCTGACATCATCACCATTGACTGACAGGATCTGGTCGCCCTGCATCAGTTTGCCGTCAGTGTCCGCCAAACCTCCTTTCACAATATCAGACACAAAGACTCCCGTGTCGTTCCTGTTCAGAAAGATGTGTATCAATATCGCTGAGCTGTTGTGCAAAACTTCCTTGACCTTAATTTTGACAAACTGCTGACTCTGTTGCTGGAGATGAAATTGAGGATACAGTTTCCTTTTTTTTTTCCAGTGGACCTCTGCACTAGTGTGGCTTATGCTCTTTGGAAAGTGGCAGTCGAACAGCTGGTTAGATGGAATATTTAATCACAAAAGAGTGTGTTTACCCCCCAGCTGTGACCTCGATGAATGTGTTTTCAATCTGAGTTACAGTGAACATCTTTTCTCTTACCTCTGGTAGGTGCACTGGGGAAACTTTAAAGAATCATTGTCCACTAAGGTGATGTTGATTGACAGGTGTGTACCTACCAGAACCCTGTTTTCTAAGTTTAGATTCTTGTTCGTCTACAAAGCTTATCAGAGTGAAAAGATCTGAGCTCTTTCTTCAGCTCCGACCTCTGGGAAATTAAGAAAACTACAGGGAAGACAGTGAAGAAGAGTCCTCAGCCTGTGTCTTTCATCCAAAAAGCACATCCCCTCTGTGGACTCTCTGCATCCCAAGTGCCAATCTCCACGTAGATAAAAAACTAACACAAGCAGAAGCTGTGAAGCAGCGCAACTCAATCCCAATCCATCCCCCCAGTGCCAGAGACACTTGGCTGTCACCGCTCCACCACTAACTGCTAGCTTGCACTTTCCATTTTAGCCCGAGCCTGTAGATTGTCTCTTACGATGCTGCCTTTTCCATCCTACTGAGCAGTTTCCTTGTTTTTTCCTTGTGTGTAGAAAAACCGCTCTGACAGCGGCGAGAGATTTACAGCCGCATTAAAGGCTGACTTCTCCCCCTAACAGTTCTGCACAGACACTCAGGAGGAGCTGTGAATATGCATGTATGGTCTGTATTAGACATTCCTGCGTGTTATCCCAGGGGTGAGATCAATCACAGCGCTGCACACCTGACAGCAACAGGCTGTCAGCATGTGACCTTTTCCACCATGTGCTTTATTTAACCCCTGGATGTAAGCGCAAGAACAAAAGCCTGAGTTGATTTAATGTTTTTAAGAAGTTGAAAGTGATGATTGAGACACTAGTCTACTGAGGGAGGTGCTCACCCAGGTTCTAATGCCTGTGAAGTTTATCATGTTAGCAGTCTAGCTGTATATTACAGTTATTAGGCTAAAAAATAAGATTTAAAGCAATCATTTTAAAGAGATAATATAATTTTGACTGAACCTATTTAATCTGAAGCCCCGTTTCCACCAAGCGGTTCAGTTCGGTTTAGTCTCGGTACGGCACGCATTTTGTGGCGTTTCCATTGACTAAAACCGGGACAGATCCCCAAATTACCGAGCCGCACTGTCCCACTTTTTGGTACCCTTCTGTTGGGGTGCCACACATACTGATCCGACCCCAGAAGGCGGATCTAGAAACACTGCAGTCCGTTGATTGGTTGAAAGAATTGTCACTTCCCATGTGACAGCGGTAATGAAGAACAACACGTAACCCCGCCATGTTTAAATCTCCAGTGGACTTCGGGAAGTTAACTTTTTTTCTTTGGAAAATGGCATCAAGAAACAGCGTTCCATGGTCCACCATGGAGGTGCATTCTTTCCTCGCGTTTTTCTTCTTCATTGCATTTATTAGCGGGGTACACTGTGTCGCGCTGCCATGACGTCATGCTATTACGTAGCTTACACGCCATCCACCAAGTAGGGCACGGTTGGCTGTGGAAACGCAAACAGGATCAGGCGTTACCGATCCGACCCATACCAAACTGTACTGATCCATACCAGACCGCTTGGTGGAAACGAGCCATAAGGGTTCCAGAAGCAAGCGGTCTAAAGATGGCAAAGCTAAAATCTGTGTTTACCCTGTTAGCTCTCATGTTTTCATAGGTTTTATTTTATTTCTTTAGCTTTCTACACACTACCCACTATTTAACTATACAGGCCTCTCAATAATAATTACCTCTGCTGCCGTGACCTGCGCAGAAAAGGAAAGTTAATGCATTTACAGAAATACTGTGTTGGATAAAGAAGCAAAAATAGTTAATTTTGCCCATTATGTCACCAAAACTATTCTATACTACCTTACTACTTAAATCTGTAGTCTGGTTTCTTGACTCCTTGCAAAAACTTGCAGAGCTTCCTTCATGCTCCTTGTTATGATCCATGATAAAGCATCTTTCAAACATTCCTGAATTGTTTGTATAAATCTTGCAGAAGCTCTAATGCTACATTTCTCTCACCTCCTCCCAACGATGCTCAGGCCCAGGCCCTGGCCTGGCTTCTTGTGGAGCTCCACAGTGAACGAGTCCCACAGGTCCTCCTCCTTGTACTGAGCCTCGTCCCTGTAGACAGACAGACGGACTCTCTGTGGGGTCTGACGCAGCACGTTGATGGCTTCATCGTGAGTGGCCGCACGCAGGTCGATGCCATTTACCTGTGATGAGAGAGAAGGTGAATATGCAGCAATACAGCTCTGTTCTAATGAGCAACAATCTGCCACAGAGCAACAGAAAAAATAACAAATAACTACGTTTTTTTTCCAACACAGAGATGTTCAAATTTGGGTGATGTGAAAAGGAACAAAACTTTGCTAACTTGTCTGTGATTCTGACGCTGCAGGCAGCAGTTCATAATATCCAGCTTCCAACCAAGACTTTGTGTGCTTTATTGTTTACAGTCTAATTAGCAATTGAGAAGTGACCGTGTAATCAGATCAAGTTAAGCGAACTACACCTCTCAAGGTATGTCTGCAAAATGAACACCCTCTAGAGTAGTGCCTGTTGAATTGCTTCTGGTGAGTCTCAGTTTCGCTGTAAATATTAAGGTATACAGAGGCGTCACTTTGGCTGACATTAGCAGTATGAACTCAAATATGAAAAAGCTTTTCTTGTGATTAAATTGTAAATAACAGGCCTTATGATCGATGAAATACCATCATGGTGCAGATTTATGGAAGTCAGACTGCTATCTTCGTCAGGTCGATCATCAAGAAGAGGAAAAAATAAATTCAAAAGTTATAA